>NC_135326.1:8116249-8416249 GCF_048772815.1 Callospermophilus lateralis | reverse complement strand
TTGATTCTCAGCACCACGTCTAAATCAATTAAAGGTCCATTGGCAACACACACAAAAATATTAAAAAGAAGAGAATATGTGTGTTCTCACCTTCTCACCTGTCTAAAATATAATCAAGGAAAAGTTTATTTGGCTCAAAGTTTCAGAGGTCTCAGTCCATAGAAGGCCGACTCCATGGCTCTGGCCCCAGGGGAGGCAGAACAAAATGGCGGCAGGGCCTGGAGGAGGAGAGCAGCTCAGGAGAGGGCACCAGGGAGCAGAGAGAGCTCTGTCACCAGGGACAGGACAGAGACCCCCAAGGCACAGCCCAGGGACCCCCCTCCTCCAGCCACACCCCACCTGCTGCAGTCTCCACCCAGTGAGTCCATTCAAGTGGATTAATCCACTGACTAGGTTACACCTTCATAATCCAATCATTTTTCCTGTGAATATCCTTGCATTGTCTCACTCATGAACTTTTAGGGGACACTCGTATCCAAACCATAGCAAACTGCAACTCTGCCCCATTTCCAAACTTCATCTACTTGTTTACTAATTGTAATCAATCCTCACATCATGAAGTGGTAACCGCCTTCCCGCCCCCCCCCACACACGATAAATTCATTGCTTTCTTGCTGTTACCATACACTGCCACCTGACCGAACCATGCATATGTATGGAATTTCCCCCTAGATACACAATAAGGTCCTAGGGCATGAACCAGAGTGGATGGATGTCTTAGCATCTGCCACTATGCTTCATTCAGTGTAGATGGTCAATAAACCATTATTCATTGCCAAAATTCGCAATTTGCTTCTAGCAATTGTTTTAGTTATTTGTTTTTTCACTGCTGCAATCAAAAGGCCTGCTAACAATTTTAGAGGAGGAAGTTTATTTGGTGCTCACAGATTCAAGGGCCTCAATTCAATAGAGGGCCAACCCCACGGATAAGGCAGAAAACTCATGGCCGAAGAGTGTGGTGGAGGAAAACACCCGGAAATGGCCCCAGGAAGCAAAGAGTGAGCGCTATTCACCAAGAACATAATATATACCCCCAAGGGACGCCCCCATCTCCTCCAGCCACAGCCTACCTGCCTATTCACCGCCAAGTTAATCCACATCAGGAGACTAATGCACTGAGTGGATTAAGGCTCTCATAACCCGCTTTCTTCCACCATGATACTCTGTCTCACCTCAGAACCTAATTCAAAATGGATTCGGCCAACCATGGACCCAAACCTCTGAACCCATGAAAAATAAAAAACTTTTTCTTCCTTTAAGTTGTCTTCCTCTGGTGTTTTATCATAGCAACGTAAAGCTGACACACACACACACAGCCTAAACTCACACTTTTAAGATGGTGTTAAATAGTTATGATTTGCATTGCTTATTTTTATAATCCCAACAACAATTTTAACTTGTGGAAATCATGTTGTGCAGGGACAATGAGAAACAGGCGTTGAAGTCTTCATTTCTGCCTCCATTAAAGCAGGGAAGAGTTGGAGTGTGTTGAGTCTAACGTCTGTGTTTATATCCCCCCAGCTCGGTCCCTTTCCATGGGCATGGTTGTACTGTCACTTTATACAGCACAGCGGGCACTGATAGTTCACACGAATGGTAGGCGAAAGGCAGTTAAGCCCTCACAAGTGAATTCAAGATGAAACAGAAATTTATTGTCTTGGCTTTTCTTCTGTTCGCATGGCAAGTTCAGAGCTCCCCAATAACCGAGGGGGGTAGATAAAATTTTAAAAATGAAATGAAGAAGCATAGGATGTAAATAGCAGAGAAGTTTAGAAGGGAGTGGTCCATGTCAGTAGCCCCTGTTGTGTTAGATCCCATGGGGAGGTAGCATATTGGGGTAGGGAGCACGTGTGAGCAAATTTGGAAGCAAAAGAGAGAACAGGAGGACAGTGTTAGGGTCCCAATATCCCCTTCAAGGGAATGCCCGCCCAATAACCTACCCTCCTCCCACTAGGCCCCACCTCTTAAAGGCTCCGCCTTGCTGGGGAACAAGAGGGGGCCCTCCATTGGAGGATATTTACCCACAAGATAGCAATGTGTTTTCTAAGCCTCATTTTCTAAGATTATTCACAGATGATGGATTAGAATAATCGTCCCCTATAGGTAGATTACCATAAGAATCGTAGCTTTATCTTATCTAATGAGAATCCCAGAATGAGCGGTTGTTTAGATAAAATAAAACTACACTCTACCTTACCCTGTGGAATCATTTATTTGAAAATGATTTTAATGAGCCTAAAATGAAAATCACGCCCGTAGTTCTTCCAGGAAGGACGTTCAAGGCAATAGCGTCTTGGCCCAGTGACAAAGACACAACACCTAAGCATGCACAAGCAGAGAAGACACAGAAAGGAACCCATTTAATTCTCAGAATAGTGGTCTTTATTTTACCAGTCTCTCAAAGCCATGTCATAATTCCCAGCAAAGATGCGATTTATGACGCACGAATTTACTTTTCTACAATACCCACACGTCTCTTCATGAGTTTTATTCGTTGGTTGCCTCTAAAATGGCTCAACTCGGCAACTGTATATTATTATATAAATGATCTATTTTTATTCAACGGCATGAAAATAAACATTACTAAGTGACACCACTCGGCATAATTTCTCTTTGCCTCGTGAAGTGCAAATTGTAGCATTTTAGCTTGGAAATCTGTCGAGGCCAGCACTTCTCAAAGTTGAAAACTCCCAGGCTGGCGGGGGTCTGAGGCTCTCCCCAGAGACGCTGAATCTGCTGGTCCATGGACCACACTGGTGTGTGTGTGTGTGTGTGTGTGTGTGTGTGTGTGTCTGTGTGGTGCTGGGGATTGAACTCAGAGCCTTGTGCATGAGAGACAAGCACTCTACCAAACTGAGCTATGTCCCCAGCCCTGCATCTCTTCTTCACACCCCTTCCAGCAAGCTAAAAGTGGACTCTGTCCTGGGCAGTAGCCGCTGCAGCCTGACACTCCAGCTGCATTTGAGGACAGATGTTTGTGTTGGACAGCTAGAGGGGACAGAAGCGATCCTGCCGTGTCCCTGGGTTTTCGTGGCAGAAAACACTCCACGCCAGCGCATGTTCCTTTCTCTCGGGAAATCTAATTACCCCTGAGATGACCAGCTGTTGGTTCCGGCTGAACTATGGACCCTTCTTGGCTTGGGGAACCTGGGGTTGGGGTTATTTTGTTTGTCCTTACCTGGAACAATCTACTTCAGCCCAAAATGACAGATTTTGATGATCAGGATTTGTAGCAAATAAACAAAAAAAGAGTGCATCAGATATTAGTTTTTTTTTTTTTTAATTACAGCATAGGGCACCTTCTTAGGATTGAAAATAAGAGTGCAAATCTGCATAATATGGTTGGGGACAATGATCATCCCCCCAAATAATGACGAGATTTAACAGATTTTTTTTTCTTTCTTCTACATTCGTAGATGTACAGGTTAAATGAAAAAAAAGGACCTCATCTGAAACTTTGTTTTGTTTTTTGTTTGTTTGTTTGCTTTGTTTTCATAATTTTATTTAATAGAAGTCAAAAAGAGAAGGGATTTATCAGTGGCAGAGTCTCACTGTGTTTTTCTAGAAATCATGAACGCGTCTCTTGAAACACCTTGGTAGTATTAATATGACCAATCAAAATTTGCTTAATATTTGTTTTGACTTTTGCTTTTCATTCTGTAATTTTCTTATTTGAATATAACCTCCCATCTTTAAGATGGATCATTTTTTAAATCCCAGTCATTGTGAATTGCTTCAAAGGTTTCAATTCTAAAAAACGATAGAATTTTCTCAAAGATTTTTGTAATTCCAACCTAGATAAATCATAATAATTTGTGTTAATAGCAGAAGCATTGATCTTACAATGTATTCACCGCCCCCCCCCCCCAAAAAAAAACCAGTATATAATTGGGTTGAGGTTTTACCAAAGTAACAAGTGGCTGAAAATAGAGACATTTTGCTGAAAGGGTAAATTACATGCATACTTGAATTCACCTTGAAGGTTTGCAAGACATCTAACATGAGGCTAGAGGGGACAGAAGCCATCCTGCCAGGTCACTGGTTTTTCAGGGCAGAAAAATGGTGTCCTGTGGCTCGTAACCGTCCTGGAAGAACCTCGTGAGCTATAGCATACAGATGTCTGAGGCGGCAGCATGCAGACCTCGGAACACTGCTGTCTCGTGAAATCTTCACACAAGCACTTTAACGTGCCTGAGATTTATGGCTCAGGAATCCAGGGACAGGAATGCGTGTCTTATGACTCCCGTTACTTATGTAAGACAATACGAAGGATCCGCCGCTGCCGTGTGTGTGCGGGAGTGGGTGCTGATCCTTGCAAAGCATGGAGAATCGCTTAGTGGTCTCCAATCCTCCAAGGATGCTTGCAACCAATACAGGAGAGGAAGTGGGCAAAGCTAATAAAAGCTGCAGGCGTGGACTCCAATAGCTCCACGTGGAGTTTCTCCATCTTTTATACATCAGGCCATTGTAAGTGTATCCAATGAGCTCTGTCTCTTTATGGATCATTTATTACCTTAAAAAAAAATCCAATGTCCTCTGCTCTTCTATTTTTTACCAGAATCTATATGGCAAAGGAATGACTGAAATCTTCTGTTTTCCATTTCTCCATCTTATCATTTATTCATATTCTAGCTGGAAAAAAATTCTCAGTAATTTAGAAATAGGCAGGGTGCAGATAACATCGTGGATAGTGTCTGAAATCATCAGTGCATCATACGATACAAAATAGTCTGGCACTGTTGATTCCGCGGGGAGAGATACATACAGCTTGCCTAAAAAAAGATATTGCAGGAGGTGTTGCTTTTGAAATATGACTCGAGTTTAGAGAATGTAGCAGAAGTTGGAGCCAGTGATCTGGGCGGGAAGGCCAGCCAGAGATCTGTCTTTTCTTGAAGGTGCTTGGTACTTAATATTGGTACCAAGGCAGCTGTCGGTCTCAGAGACCACCAGGAGCTTGCCAGTTGGGATAGCTGGTATCTCCTGCAAATCAGCCGCCCAATCAAGGTTTTAAACACGTCCAGTTGTCACCTGCCTCGTTGCGTTCACCAGCTGCTACTTTTGGGAGAGTTACCATGCATACCACAATATCATTTCCAGTCTTGGAGAGGCCCCTTGAAAGCTTGCGAAGAGTCAGGCCCGAGTCTTTGCTGGAATCCTCTGGCAAACGTATCTCCCTATTTAACATCTCACTCCTTGGTTATGTGACTTCCAGGTGAGTGTCGAAGGGACCCATGCTTCTTACTAGGACAGAAGGAGAGGGGACCGTTGGAGACTCAGTTGTGACATTATGTGTATTTGCCATTAAGTATTTGACACCTACTGTCTGTATTGTGTAGATCTAGCAACTTGTGATATCCTCACAACCCCTTCGAACCCGTTAGGAAACACAGGGGGTGTTTGCTTTATCCCAACCTATTTATTTTTCCCATAGTCATTCCCCTGTCTCTGTGGTTCTTTCCCTCAGACAGGCGGACTAGAGGATGCATTTTTTCCATATAGACACAAGTTTATTGGCACCCAAGATTTCTGGCCCGGATTCCTCAAAACATAAGTCACGCCAGTGCTATTTCTGAAAAATCCAGGATGACATTGACATGTATGAATAACCCAAGCAGCTTGCGTACCTGCAATGATACTTGGATCCCGTTGCCGGGAGCCAACACGGAATGATTTTGCATTTATGGGATAATGCCCCTGCTGTGAACATTTTATGTAAAATTTGGAATGACCGTGGAATGAAGCCAATACCACATTGTGTTTCAGTTCACTGGATGTAAATAAGCACATTGTAAAAAAAAAAAAAAAAAAAAAGTGTGTACTATTAAAGTTTGAATCAAGAATGTGATCATTTCCAGTTTTTACATTTTGGCACGGGACTCTGCAGAAATTTTGCAATTGCTGTTTAAAAAGCGCAGGCATCCTGGACATGATACAGACGGCCCCCGCATAATCCCCAACAGCTTGAGAAACCTAAATATTATCAGGCATGTCTCTGGGTGAGAGGGGGCCCCCCCGCGCGCTCCTGTTCACTGTTTAACACAAGTTCTTGGACTTGGTGGCTGCCCCCGCCCCAGGGCCTGCGTTTGGTAGATCAGATAAACCAAGAGGAGAGTGCAAATCTCCTGTCAGAAAGCAATCTTCCTTGCTCAGAAAGTGTCAGCAGAAAAATTTACACAGAACGGGTTCGAAAGCCATCATTGGTCACCCAGGGAGGCATCGTTGTTTGGATTAATTTATGTGAATTTTCATCCCCGTTTCTGTTTTTATTCTCCTAACTGTATAGATAGATAGTCGGTCAAGCACACAGAAGATGCGTAAGCACTGAACAAAATTGACTGCAAACGCTCACCTCGATTTGGGAGGTGTTAAAACGTGGCCACATTTGCTTTGTTCTTTCATTTATTTATCAATATTTACCTCTGTCATCTGCCTATTTTTCTCCCTGTCATCTATTTCTGTCTGTATCTATTTCTAACAAATGATGTCCCTCTCTGGTTTCTGCCCGTTGTCTGACAAACCTCAATTCTGCCGTCTCTCCACGCGCACACACATTCCTACCTCCAGAACACGTGCTTCCTCTTTTCTGAACAACTCGAGACTGAGTATCAGGTACCACCTGCACCTTGCCCTGAAGATTTTGGTGCATGATTCCCCAGAATACAGACTGGCAAAAACCTAGGAAAGTTACCAAAAGTCCAAGAATTCACCCTTGGTAGTGTGGCTATTTAATTCCCAATCACGTTGGATCTTTCCCTATTTTCTCCTGGTGCAGGATGCAGTCTACAATCAGGAACCACATTACCGTTTCACGTATCTTTAATCCCCTTGTATCTGGAATAGTTCCTCCTTTTCTCATGTGCTTTTTTTTTTATGAACTTGGCATTTCTGAAGGTAGCAGGACACCTGTGTTCTTGGATGTCTTCCAACAGAAGCTTTTTAAAGTGACCCCCAATGATTGCTCTTGATTTATTTGTTTGGGGCAGGAATGCCACAAAAGAGATGCTATATTGATTTTTTCGGTAGGAAACTCAGAACTCCCTGATACGTCTTTCTCCTAACATGGGTGACGTTAAACTTCATCCTTTGGTGAAGCTGGAGTCTCCCAAACTTTCCTCTAGGAAGTTACTGATTTTCCCTTTTCGACTCATCAGTACTGGGTCATATTTATAAGAAATCAGTGGTATATTTTGAGACTCCCTATAGATCGTCTGTCCACCTAGTTTTGGTGTTGGGCAGCCTGTGATATCAAGGTGACAGGTCCAAATGCAGACTTTCTGATTCCATCACTCCATCTGTTTTTCTTTGTTGGCTTGGGTGCAAAATTTTAAGAGCCCTTTCAAACTGGCACCTGTGAATTCTCACATCCCCGGCATTTCCTATCTGCTTTCTAACGTAACCTTACCGCATTGTATAAAATGTCCAAAACAAAGATATTGATAAATCCAGAATGATTTTACCTACCCATTAATTTCTTAAGAGAGTGCATCGGCATACACGGTGATAAATACTTTTGCCAGGCACGGTGGTTGCACATGTGTAATCCTAGTGGGTTTGGAGGATTATTTTGAATGTTTCCAAACATAAGGAAACTACAGAGAAACTTTTCAACAAAAAAAAAAAAAGTATATTTAGGGCTTAATCTTCACCTCGGATTACTTAGCTGAAAATGTGAATAATTAGGTTATACTCTCATTTTTTATAAAGTTTTGCAATCCTAAAATGTGATTATATATGTATTTTTTTTTTTAATTTAAAAGGTGGTTCTCTATCCCATATTGTAAATGAAGACAGTTTTTTAGGGAGGAAATAGAAGGTGTGAGAAAACAGATGGAAAGCTCTTTCAGGGGTGTATTTTATTTATTTTGTGCAGGTGTTGCGGCCTGGGCTGGGGCTCAGCCGCAGAGCACATGTCCAGCAGGCGGGAGGCGCCAGCATCGCACACAGGCAAACACAGGTGCTGAACAGCGTTTTCAGTTTTGAGGAGTGAAATGATGGCCATCCACAGCAATGGTGCGATCCGGAATGAAACCTTTGTTGAAAGCAGAGAAGGAACAGCAAACTCGGAAATCGTCATGGCTGGAGAAATAAAGCCAGGTCGTCAGGTTTGCACCAATCAAAGCCGTTTCTTGTTTCAACACGGGAAGTCCTTCTTAGTCCATGAGACTCACCCAGCTTCATAGTGACCTTCCCAACCAGGCCACCTTCCGGAGCACGGCCCACTTCTACTGGGAAATAAGTGCTTGAGAAATAAATCTCACTGCTGGATTTTTAATTACAATGACTGATAGTGGTTTAAAAAAATAAATGGTGAGAGTTTCAGTATTCTCCTTTATCTGAATGTCTCCGGAGGATAGTTGATCTAGATTGTGCTTATTCTACTTGATAAGTCAACAGAAATGGGCATTTTTATCCCCCAAACATAGCAATGGTTCCCTCCCCCCAGTGGCCCTCCTTCTCTGTGGAGGAGATGCTAGAAGGAAAGATGCTTCCTCACAACTCTGTACCCTTCTGACAGAGGTCAGCCGACACCGGCTAGCTACTGCCCCAGGAGACCGCAGTGGCCAACAACACATTTAAAAATGGCGGACACTTGCATAGGCTGTCCACTCATGCAACAGAGACGTAGGAAGTACAGGTGCCCCCAAGTGTACTTTGTGGCCCCCTAGGGTGGGTTCAGCCTGCTGAGAAGGTTCCAGAAAGAGTCTGAGGCTCAGCTGTTCTCTTGCATTCTGTGTCTGGCACCGAATGAGAGGTTTAGAAGCTTCACTGGATTCTACTTGGTCCACTGAAGTCCCAGTGTTTGCTGAAGACATTGTAGCTGAGCAGGGGACCCCCCCACACACACACACACACAGACACACACACACACAGACTCATACAGAGCCAGAAGGTAACCAGGGAAGTGAAAGAAATGCAGTTCCAAAAATGGTAACTGAACATTAAAACAACAGTTATCTGCAGTAAGACATCTTTATGAGCTATTTATGGCTTATCTAAATTCCCATTTCCTGAAAGATAGACCAAAGAAACGTTTCATGAACCCTTTTATATCAGGCTGAACGGGCATTTATAACCCGGCACCGTGTACTCCACCACGAAGTGGACCCCATCATTTGTGATGAAAAGTGTGTCTGTAAGTGCTGTGCGTGGCCCGTGGTTGAATCAGAGACCCGACCTGCACCTTCTCTTCCTTCTTCCACTAGGGAAAACGCAGGAGGAATCGGAAGGCTGCCTCCCCTTCAAAACCAGCTGAGGTAGACTTGCTAAGCCAGAAGACCACCAGAGACCCACCCAGTTTCCATTTTTCTCTTCGAAGAGGCGACCGTCTGAAAATGCTCTCAGTATTTAAAGGGAAAAAGTGGCTGTTCCTCTATTTTCTGAGAGCACACTGGATTTAACCTCTATTACAATATGTGCTATATAATTTTTTTTCCTTTGGTACTAGGGGTTGAATTCAGGGACCCTAAACACTGAGCCACATTCCAGCCTTTTTAATTTTTTTTTCTTTGAGACAGAGTATTACTATGTTGCTTAGGATGTCACTATGTTGCTGAGGCCAGCCTCCAACTTGCAAACCTCCTGCCTCAGCCTCCTGAGCTGCTGGGATTACAGGTGTGCACCACATGTGCTATATTTTGCCACAATAATAATACGATATAATATAATATTCATAATAAGGGTACAGCAAATGCATTGGTTACCTGTGGCTATGGAGCATATCATCCCCAAATGCAGGGACTCAAGAGGATGACATTGGTGACCTTACAGCTTCTGAGGTCAGGAATTCTGGCGACTCTGTGGGGTCCTCTGGCTTAGGGCCTCTCTTGAGTTTGGAATCAGCTGGGACCTCAGTCACCTGAATCCTAGACTGTGCCCATCCAAGGGTGTATACAGCACGAAACACGGAAAGGTCGAGTTTTATTGTTCTAACAGCATTGCACAATGGGAACCTTATTTTCTACTGTGTGAAGAAGCAACTTCTGTTGAAGGACACAGAATACTAGGTTGCAAAGTTTTAGAACATCTTCCCTTGAGGTTTTTCTAGAAGATCAACCTAGATACCTAATGCTAATGAAGACAGAATCAAGACCTGTAAAATCCACTTTAGAATATTCTGATTTTTTTTTTGTCATGATACAGAGACAAGAGGCTCATTTTATCATCCATACTTATGAGCCACTGAGGTACGCAGGACTCTGCTATACATTATTAAATTTCATTTTAAGTGGAAAATGTTAATATTTTAACTCAAGAGTTTAAATGCTATTAATAATAATGCTATCTTTCTACTTTCTAAAGGGAAAACTTTTCAAGTTCCATTTGAGTCTTCTCCACTTTGGTTTCTGCATACTCTCTAGGAAGTATAGCCAGAGGCATGCATTAGCCTAAAAGTGAGATGACGTAACCCACTCAGAAAAGTCCAGGGATTTATATGCATGCACGTTCCTGATCCGTGAGAACTCGTGGCAAATAAAACACGGGTCAGGTGGAACTCTGAAGGTTGAAAGCATACGAGCACTCGACCACTGAGCCCCATCCCCAGCCTTATTTTATATTTTATTTAGAGACAGGATCTCCCTGAGATGCTTGGTACCTTGCTTTTGCTGAGGCTGACTTTGAACTTGCAATCCTCCTGCCTCAGCCTCCTGAGCTGCTGGTATTACAGGCATGCACCACCACGTCCAGCCAATTTTTGTTTATTTTTTTTTTTTTTACTTTGAAACAGTGTTTTGCTAAATCACCCAGGCTAGCTTCGGATCTGTGATCCCCCCACCTCCACCTCCTGTGTATTTTTTTCTTTAATTCATGCATAGAAGATAGAGAAGTTTCAAGCCAGTTATTGAAAACCCACATGAATACCAGGAAGCAGTTGCTTTGTTTGTCCCCTACAATTCCACACCACCTGGTGTCTGTTAACTCTATCACCTTGAAACTATCTCTGCCTGTCTCTGGGGTCGTTGGATTCCTAGGGGAACACAGCATCCTTATGCCCCCAAAGCACACACCACACCCAGATCTCTAGAGGAACTGGGGTGATATTTTGAATCCACAGCGTGGACATTTTCTAGTGTTGGCATTAATATTGGAAGAGCATTCTGCAACTTGACAAAGAGTATAGTTCAGTTTCCTCTTGACTAATTGGGTTTTTCCAGTTTCAATGACAGAAAATCACTCCATTTACGGTAAATGCAAGAAGACGTGAATCTCAGAAACCTGTGTGTTCTCCTTCAAGATAACAACTTGCTGAAGAGATAGGCTACTGGGGTCACTGATAGGGACCGCACCAAAAGAACAGGGACCCAAATAGAGCTAGAATCATGGATACAAGCAATGCTGAGAGACAGCTCTGATCAACATTACACTCGTCATCCTTAGCCACCGGGGCTGCATTTCTACACCGTAGCAGATGCCTGAAATCTCAGATACTACCAAACCCCACATATACTCTGTTTTTTTTTTTTTTTTTCCCTATCCCAACCTGTAATAAAATTTGATTCATAAATTAGGCCCAGTAAGAAAAAGTAACAACAATAACTTACCATAAATTTTAGCAAGTTCAGCATGAATTTTTCCTTTCCTATTAAAGATCTTCCACTTTTCCACTATGCAGATTTTTTTTTTTTGTAGTCATAGCCAATTGTTATTATCACTATTCTTGCCCTTTGGGGGCATTATTAAGTAAAATAAGGGTTACTTGAACATAGCTATTGTGATGCCCTGGCAGTCAGTAACTGAGAGGGCTACTAAGTGACTAACGGGCAGGTAGTATATACAATGTGGATACACTGGACAGAATTATGATTCACATCCAGGGCAAGGCAAAGTGGGGCAGCATGAACTTTCATCGTGCTACTCAAAATGACATGCAATTCAAAACTTGTGAGTTGTTTCTTTATGAAAGTCTCCTTTTAATAATTTAGACTTTGATTGATGCGAGTAACTGAAATTGTGGAAAGCAAAACCACTGATAAGAAAGACTGCTACATCCGGGTGCTCTTGTCTTTACAATTTTGGTATTTTTTTCCTACTTCTTCTCCCTCTTTTCTTTGTTACATTTTATCTTCTGCCTCCACCACCAGGTGAGGCTCGCTGCTTTTGCTGAATGTTTGCAAAACACTGGTGAGGACCTCATGCATAAGACAGCACCTGCGTCAACTCTCCCGGGAGGGGACTGTGGGCCACTGTGGTGCTTTCCCCACAATAGGATGTGGTTTTATGCAGGCCCTTGGAGTTCAGACAAAATCATTATTTTATTGGAACTGCTATGCTTTGAGCCAAATTACTTTCAGGCACATTGTGGTTATTTCTTCCACTACGCATCAGTTGCTGCAATAATGCCGAGCAAACGAAATCAATCAAAAACCTAGCTCTGGACAACAGCAGGCACAGGACAGCTTGTGGGGCTGCAGGTGAGCTCCAGGCTCTGGCAGGGATCCATTCCTGGTCCCTATGAAGCCCATTCTGTTTTCTCCTGACTCCCTGGGACATGCTCCCCGAGTGGCAGGTCCCAGGAATACACCTCATCAACACAGAAGGGGTGCATACAGCTCCCTGCGGAGGGAATGACATTGCAAAGCCCTCAGAGTGCATAGGGATGTAATCCCAGGTCTGGGAAGGCAGCAGAATTGGGAATCCTCCCGTCTTCCCTGGTGCCTGGTTAGTTAACATCATTATTTGTAAACATTTAGATACTCTGGAACATATGTATCCATCGCTTTATTCCCTCCAGGTGTATTAGGAGCATAACAAAAAGAGAAAACTAGAAAAAGACAGTTAAACTGAATCACATTGGGGAAAATTAAAAACATTTTTTTTCTGATTTTATAGTGATACTTTGTTTTTAGATAAAAATAACAAAAATAATTACAATAACTGCTTGCATACACATATGTCCAGTGTGTATACTGACAAATATTCTGTAACAAATAATGCACCATGATCAGGACTATGTAGCATTTAAAGAGAGTTGGATCAGGGTGGGATTTCCTCCACCCCCAAATAGGGAAGCATGCAGTGGAACAGCAGATTGCTTTAGACATGCACACGCCACATCCACATGACCTCAAAGAGCAAGAAGAATTATTTTGGCTAGTTTCTGGTGGAATCAGGGGAGTCCAAGGGAAAACTTAGCTGCAGTCCACTCTGACACTAAGGGAATGCATGCCCTCCAAAGTCGTCCTTGATTAAGAACCCCCGCGACTCCATGAGCCCAGAGAGATGTGGGTGATTTACAACAGAAGCGCTCTTGTTATTCTAAGTACCACTTGAGAAAGACCAGGGAGGGGATGTGGGTTTCATCTCTGAAGGCAACTCAAGCAGTACAGGACTCGGGATCAGTGTGAACTGATCGCATGCATGAGGCACAGGGACAATGTCCTCATCCTGTAATACACCACCCCTGGCGGGTGATAGCAGGAACCCTAAGCCTTACTTCAGACGGTTAGAAAGGATCGCATTCTGGGAATCGCCCAGTTCCCACCAGTTTGACAGCTACAAGAGGTATCAGCGACTGACCGCTGCCTCTCCACCTCAGCTGCATCTGGTCAGAAAGGATTGCAGCTGCGATGCTTACTTTAAGGTTTCTGTTGGATTTCTTTCCCCAGACCAGCAAGTAAATGCATTGTAGACGCACCCAGAGTAAATCGTACCCTGCACGGGGAAGTCAAACTCAGTACTCACTAGGACGGTCCCAACTTGGTTTCTGTGTCATTGGAGAAGGAGATACTGGCCTGTGATAAAATGAGCTCCTCTCAATAGACTCGACTTGAAGGAGAAGGGTCTGACAGCTGTTGGCCTTTGCTTTGAGGCGTGCAAACTAACACTGAGAGTGGCCCACTTTGCAGAGGAATATTGAACAGACTGGGCAAAGCCTTTTGTGGTTCCACGCATGACCAAGCTGGATGGCCCGTGATCTTCTGCAAGATAACAGACTGCAATCTGAATCTGAACAAAAATCTTAACTTCTGAACGTGGTCCAGACTCACCAAAGACGGCTATGAGACCATTCCAGATCTTTCCACGGTGTTCAAATTAAATAACAGAGTCACCAGGCCAAAACATAAGCCTACATGGGATCTAAAATGTCCAGATTTTACAAAACACTGTAATGAACAAAAAGCCTACATCAGAATACAAAATGACATAAAAAACAAAACAAAACAAAAAAAACACCCCAGGACATTTGTTAGCTGGGCATGATGGCACACACCTGTTTTTCCAGCTATGTCAGAGTCTGGGCGGGGAAGCTCTTGAGCCCAGCAACTTGAAACCAAGCGCGAAACTCACATTTAGACCCTCATCTCAAAAAATATTTTTTTTAAAAAAGGAAAATTAAATCCTATTTATTTGTAAATTATTTTATTTGCAAATTAGAGAAAAACATTGCATTGAACAAAAACCATGTCAATAAGGGGAATTATCACAGAAGTATCAATTATCTATCAATGAAATTATCTAGTATTTCTAGCAATTATCTAGCACTGAAAAGTTAGTTTTTGGTGTCGAAACCCTCAACCAAGATATCCATATACAAGCTTGCATTATTCTAGAAAAAAAATGAATCTAGGTGAAATCTATCATCTATATAAGAAGTTAGAAAATATAGACTTAAAATAGCAAAAAAAAAAAAATGTTTTTAAGGAAAGAAGACAGATGTAAAGTGGAAATGATTGTATCTGTAGCCAGAGTTATAGAATGGCTAGTGCTATGGTTTGGACCTGGAATGTGCTCCAAAGCGTCATGTTGAAAGCATTCTCTATATTGCAACCAAGTTCAGAGGTGGGGCTTTTGACCATTATAATATCTCAAGAGCTATGAGTTCATGAGTGGGTCCATCTATTGATGGCTGAATGGACTCCTTGGGAAATGTGAACTGGTCGGAGGACGTAGGTCACTGGGGTAGGCCCTGGAAGGATTTATCTTCTCAATCTCTTCCTGTCTCAAAGCTTCCCAGCTCCATTGAGCTGAGCTGCTCTCCTCCTCCAGGCCCTGCCGCCATTTTGTTCTGCCTCCCCTTGAGCCAGAGCCATGGAGTCGGCCCACCATGGACCGAACCTCTGAAATCTTTCCTCCTCCAAGTTGGTCTGGTCTGACATTTTGGTCACAGCACTACAAAACTAACACAAGTCGTAAAGATGAACACCCACGTATATAAACACAGACTCCTATACCTTCTGCTTGGTCATTATCTATAGGCTACATCCACATACCAACATCTGTCCACATAGGTGTGCCCACCTTTATGCACACGTGTGCACATGAGGGAGAGTGAAACTGCTCTGTATTTACTTGGAAGCACAAAAGCACATCTTTGATAATGAGGAAAATATAAAATGTGTCTGGTTGAGACGATGAAATAACACTGACCTTTCAAAGTTAATATGCGAACTTCATACAATTCCAGGTAGCATCGTTTTTTCAAAGCGCAAAACAAAAAGAACGTAACAATAGAGGTTCTAGCATGGGCGATTTTCTGTCACCAGCCACACTCATGTGAACTTCGCCAGGAAATTTAAAGTTGCTCCTCAGCTGGGCGCGGTGGCGCCTGGCTGTAATCCCATTGGCTTAGGAGGCTGAGGCAGGAGGATCGCAAGTTCAAAGCCAGCCTCAGCAATGGCAAGGCCCTAAGCAACTCAGTGAGACCCTGTCTCTAAATAAAATACAAAATAGGGCTGGGGATGGGGCTCAGTGGTCGAGTACCCCTGAGTTCAATCCCTGGTACCAATAATAATAATTATTATTATTATTGGATAATAATATTATTATTATTCAATATTATTGAATAATATGGAAATTCAGCACACTCCTGGAACAGGCTGATTTTTAGTTAGTAGACTGACCCTTTACCATTGTCTTTCCTTAATCCTGATAAAGAACTAGGCTTATATGCCCCCCTTCTCTGTTAGTGCAGATTTAGAAGTCGTAATTTGCATGTTGTTTGTGCACAGTTTTGTTGATGTAATGTTTTTTAAGGAAAGATCTATTGCATCTACTGATCATTTAGCATTGAACACAAGATGATATGATTCAGAAAAGCTTGATAATGAATGTTACACTCTGGAAATGCAAATTCTGACCTCTCCACTCTGAACGGCAGAGTTTCCCTGTCTTTTCAGCATTAAGATGCACCCAAGGAGGCAAAAATGACCTCCACGCCTACTTGAAATACTTTTTACATGATGATGTTTTGTTTTGTTTTTTTTTCCATGACAAAAGATGTTTCTTAAGATATTATTCTGGGTTCTGTGTATCACCAAAGCCAGGTAGTTCCACCTCATTATTGCACGTATATATATAAAAAAATACATAAACAAGACCTGGGCACAATGGCATGCACCTGTATTCCCAGTGACTCTGGAGGCTGAGTTAGGAGGCCAGCTTGGGCAACTAAGTGAGACCCTGTCTCAAATTTTAATAATTAAAAAAATTTAAAAAGTCAGGGATTTAGCTCAGTGGTACAGTAAGTTAGCACCTAAACACACACACACACACACACACACACACACACACACACACACTTAACATACTGGTCAATTATTTTGAGAACTTTAACTGGATATTAAATGAATGCATTTTAAAGAACAGTATTTTTCAATCGCCAAATAACAATTCCTTCTTATTGAAATATTTCCTGGACACCATGTAATCCTAGGATGTCCAGGTGGATACTGTTCTTTCTATAGCTGCAAAGAAATTCCCAGTTTTTGATTGTCATTCATGAAGATTGGATTTATGATGATAAAATGTAAGAATTATTCACTAGATGTTTAAATACATGCATGAAGCACTTGCTGAAAATACATTTTTTTTAAAACATAGTGCTTCAAGGATGTACAAATAAAGCCCAAAGGTTCGCAGGAAATATTAGAAACAGGAATCAGTTCTCTGACTTCTAGTGGCATCTCCTGAACTGAGAATCAGCTTTATTGCTGGGCATGGTGGGCATGCCTGTAAACCCAGTGTCTTGGGAGGCTGAGGCAGGAGGATCACAAGTTCAAAGCCAGCCTCAGCAACTTAGCAAGACCCTAAGCAACTCAGCAAGACCCTGTCTCTAAATAAAATATAAAAAAGGGCTAGGGATGTGGCTCAGTGGTTGAGTGCCCCTGAATTTAATTCCTTATAGAAAAAGAAAACGTCACTTTTATTAATGTTCACATGCCTCATTAGTAACCGTGACTGCTAGTTAGCAAGGGAGATGAAGAAATCCTTACTTCATTCTTTCCTATGACTGCTCATGAATATATCTTAGAAATGTTATTTCAGCGTAATATTTGCCTTCTGTAAAACTCACCCCACATAAGTCCATATGCATTTTTTATCGTTATCATTCTGCTGTGACATAAATAATGAGCAGAGTTTGAAATGAAAAAAAAAAGGTAAATGAAAACTCTCAAATAAAGCAAAAAAACTTAAATGTCTTTGTTTTGTAAAAAAAAAAAAACTTCATGTGCAATTGATTTTGGATAAATAATCTGTATTTGCCTACAGAATCACAATTATAATTCTGTGACTTAAAAAAAAAAATTAAAATGACCTGCTTAGCATTGAGAGCCACAGCCGAAGCGGCCCCAGCAAACTTCCAGCTGATTGGCTCACCGAGGCCCCAGCAACCAGCTGATTGGCTCCTCTGCAGTGATGCTCATTGGGCTGTTTCCCCGCCCTTTCAGAACACGGAGCTGCTCATTGGAGGACTCTTTTGGCTCCGCCCAAGCGACCCAGCCAATCAGCCTCAAGAGCGGGAAGAGATTGGGGGAGGTGCTCGAAGGGAGTGCCTGAGGCAGCAGTTGGGCGCTGAGGGAATTCCTGAAGAGCTGTGTGGTTTGGTGTGTGGTTCTAAAAATAAAGTTTGTTTCTTTTGACAAGTGGCTCCTGAATTGTGCCCAGCCAGACTGCGGCATTTGGTGGCCCGTACGGGGACCTACTGAGGGTAAGTGATAAGGTAAGCTGCTCACCCCTGAGGGCAGGGCGAGAGGATGGGGAGCCATTTTAAGATTCTACTTTCTTTTTGTTTTGCTTTTGTTTTAAGTTGCCTATCCCTGGAGATGAGTGAGACGGAAGAAAAACTGCTCACATCTGAGGAAAAACTATTTGCATCTGAGGAACAGATAGGGAGAAAGGACGGGAAACAGCCCAATGAGCATCACCGCAGAGGAACCAATCAGCTGGTTGCTGGGGCTGTGGTGAGCCAATCAGCTGGAAGTTTGCTGGGGCCACTATGAGCCAATCAGCTGGAAGTTTGCTGGGGCCGCTGTGAGCCAATCAGCTGGAAGTTTGCTGGGGCCGCTTTGGCTGTGGCTCTCAACAGCTTAGAAGTTCCTCTCTAGGCTACCCTGAGAAGAAGTAGCTGGAGATGCTCCTTTGATTGACTACTGCCTCGTGTTGCTACCCAGATCTGTGATACAGACGTGTTCTTAGAGTCTAAGAATGCTTCCCTGATAGCAGCCCGTTTCGACTGACACGCTTAAGAACATCAGGATTCCTTATAAAGGTCATATTACCTCCAAGCTTAGAGGTTGATACCTTTTAGTCTCTGAAGATGAAAAATACAATCTGTCCTCAAAGTGTTGCCTGTCATCCTCAGGATTGGAAAGGTCCTGAAGGCAAATGTCTCTCTGTGCCAGTGTGTGGTTGGCCTTTCACTAGTCCCGATCCATTCGCGAGCTGGATGATTGGTGACTTATGGTTGATGGAGGATTTCAGGACGATGAAACCAACTGAAGCCGTCAAAGGCACGCCATCAGAGCCCCAGGGATTTCCATCCCCACAGCACCTGGACAGTGGTCTTGATCATTTTGGTACCCTCCTACCACACAGATGACACAAGAGCAGTTGGATTCAGAAAGACGGCTCAATATGGAACCCCAGAAATGTCCGGGCGCGGGGGGTTGCACGCCTGTAATCCCAGAGGCTTGGGAGGCTGAGGCAGGAGGATTGCATGTTCAAAGACAGCCTCAGCAACAGCGAGGCCCTGAGCAACTCAGTGAGTCCCTGTCTTAAATAAAATACAAAATAGGGCTGGGGATGGGGCTCAGTGGCTAACGAGTTCAATGCCCAGAACCCCCCAAAAAATATAAAAAATAAAATAAAAAGAAGAACCACCAAAATGAATTCCAAAGCAGGACGCCCTGGCTAAAGGCCCCTGAGTTCAATGCCCAGAACCCCCCTGGCCCTCTCAGAGGACAGCCCTGTGCAGTGGCTGGCCCCCTCCTTGGGATCCCTGTGCTTGCTAACGCTGCCAACTGCCCAGCTCTGGAGAGGTGTTTTAATGCAGCCTCCCCGTGCACTGAGGGCGAGATGAGCACAGCGTCTGCAATAGCTTCAGCACTTCTGCTGCTGGAAGAGATCCAGCCAACTTCAGCCAGCGCTCAGCACCCCCT
This sequence comes from Callospermophilus lateralis, assembly GCF_048772815.1. Taxonomy (NCBI): domain Eukaryota; kingdom Metazoa; phylum Chordata; class Mammalia; order Rodentia; family Sciuridae; genus Callospermophilus; species Callospermophilus lateralis. The sequence goes on along the minus strand of NC_135326.1, from coordinate 8,396,873 downwards.
ACAACACCAAGCCGACCGTTTGCTTTTGATTGTGTTTTTCATGGTGCGAGCTCACATCCCAGAAGTTTCCAGTCCCCGTGTTCTGGAGCATAGCTCTTGTCCCTCTCCGTCAGAAGTGAGAGCAGATGCAAAGAATGAGGCCCTGGCGGGCAAAGGCTAAGTGGGATCTATTTCCACTTAGTGAAAAGTGGTCCACACGTAACAAGCGTGTCTAAAGAGGTTCCGAGAGTCTCCGGGCTTCACAGTGATAAAGGGAGACTCTCGGATTCCTCCGGCCAACGGGGACTCAAGATTGTTCATTGCGGCTGATTGTGTTAACCAGCGAGTGAGAAGGGCCTTGCTGGATAGGTACACGACACTTGTGTGAATGGGCCATTCTTGGAGAAAGAGTGTCTTTCCCCATAACCAACATTTGTCCCTCTCTATTTCCATCCAGATTAATTTAAAAAAATAAAAATGTGGCCGATTTTTAAGACCACCTAGGGGTAAATAGCTGTTACTTTATGAACAATGAAAACAGGAAAAAAGGAGATCTGTCCCTGACATTCCAAATAAGTTCCCCTATTCCTTAGAAAACTGGGAATGGAACCTCCATGTGACCCAGCTGTCCCACTCCTTGGTCTATACCCAAAGGACTTAAACTCAGCAGACCACAGGGACGCAGCCACATCAGTGTTTATAGCAGCTCAATTCCCAATAGCTAAACTGTGGAAGCAACCCAGATGCCCTTCAGTAGATGAATGGATAAAGATACTGTGGCATATATACACACCGTGGAATATTACTCAGCATTAAAAGAGAATGAAATTATGACATTTGCAGGTAAATGGTTGGAATTGAAGAATATCATGCTAAGCGAAGTAAGCCAATCCCAAACACCAGAACGTTCTCTCTGATAAGTGGATGCTGATCCATAATGGAGGTGGGGGTGCATGGGGAGAATGAGGTTAGTTTGATTGGGCAAAGGAGAGAGAGGAGAGCGGAGGGGAGGATGGGGCAGGAAAGATGGTGGAATGAGATGGACATTATCACCCTGGGTACATGGACGACTGTACATGTGCTGTGTGTGACTCTACGTCATGTACAACCAGAGAAATGAAAAGTTGTGCTCTCTTTGTGTACAACGAATCAAAGTGCATTCTGCTGCCATGTTTATCTAATTAGAATAAATTAATTAATTAAAAATCAAACAAAAAAAAAAACAAGTTCTCCTAATTTTTTCCCTGTGCCTCAAAAACATCCTGTGTTCACCTTCAAACAAGCCTGTTTTTTTGCTCGCGGTCTTTACTCCTCCTCGGGCTTCTCTGGGCAGCAGTGAGAATCCACTCTGTTAGCACACATGGTCCCAGGGGCCCACCAAAAGGGTAGTGGGAGCATCACAAGGGGAAAAGGAGGTCTCTCGTGAGGCGGGAGGAGGCAAGTTCAAAGCCAGCCTTAGCCATGGCGAGATGCTAAGCAACTCAGGGAGACCCTGTCTCTAAATAAAATACAAAATAGGGCTGGGGAGGGGGCTCAGTGGTCGAGGGCCCCGAGTTGGGTTGGAAATGTCTGTCCACACCTCAAGTCCAGAGAGCTAGTGACCAGCTCAGTTGGTTCTTCTATTCACTCTTAGCAGAGGCTTCCCGTGACCCATAGCATAAAGTTCCACACAACACCCAACCAGTGAGATGGGACAAGCCACAACCCACAGCTGTCAAGAGCTTTGTCTGCAACGTGAGTTTTGCATACACAATTGTGAGCCGGGTGCCTCCCTGAATGAATATTATGCCTTGAGACAACCTCAAATGGCATTATTAAGCCCTCAGCATAAGCCAGACAATTAGAAGTCAACTGGACTGGACATAAAGCTAGCCAATGTTTTAATGAGAACAGACATCGATATGCAGCATATATAAACAAAAACACTTCAAGTAATATTTTTGCATTATGATTTTATGGTCATTTTTCTTTTGCTTTTGCTTTTTTAACTTTCATGTGGGTTTTACCTTGTAGGTAATTTGGGAGTTCAATAATGCACGCATCTATTTTGTGAGGTCATAAATTTCAACAAACTGAGGATTAATTTAAAATTTAAAACATTTCTACTTGTTAGAGTAAAGAAGTAAAAAAAGTTTAGGGCCCATGGATTTGTTTGCTTTGCGAGTGAGGGGTACTTGAAAGAGGACGGGGTACTCTGTAAGTACCCCTTGTGAAACTGCAATGTTGTGCTTCTAGAGAGCGTTGGGGTACTTGGGGTTTTTTGTGTTTTTTTTTTTTTAAAGTCCTGCCAAAGCCAAGAAATTCCCAAAGATAGACCAAAATCATTATTAGCATCTTGCACCAGGATTTTCCCAAATCCCCCAAATAATTCTCTCTAGTGACGTCATAAATATTTCAAGTGGTAGGAGCATTCAGTTACATCGTGTAACAACGCTTACAGAAATGGCCTCAAACAAAGATGATAACGTCGTAAGCTCCCTGGGGCGGGACTCTGGGAGTTCTATTTCCTAGGCTTCCCAACTTTCACTTCTTATAGGTTTGCAGACTCCAACCACTATGTACAAAGGGTGTAGAAGTTTAAACTAGCTATAGACAAACTTCTCCTGGGCTATGATTTGAAAATGTACAACTGAACACTTACACTGATACGTCAACAACTCAATCTGGATACGTCAAAGCGCCGTTTTTACTTTGCAAATGAAAACAAGAATCACCATTCCTGGTTAATATATGTGTGAATTTGTTGGTGAAATATGTTTGATCATTTCATTGATTAACAAACTTGGATACCTCATTATGTACACTGTATTTATTATTTCGACTTTGCAATACAATAGGTTGGTGCAATTTCAAAACTGGAAGGGTTTACAGAAGAAGGATATGTCTTCTCTTAGTATGGAGCAATTTTGCTTAAGGTATTAAGTGATATCAGTTTAAAAGTTCATATGGGAAAACAAAGATTGCTTTTTACAATATTGTGCCACTGGCTTAACTGATATTACTCTGTGATACAGATTACTTCTTTAAAACACAGGATCATCAATAAGATATAAAGTTATAGTACACAAAGCTCAGAGACATTTATTTCTGCACAACTCTTACTAAACTCATGCAATTAAAATGATTTGCACAAAATAAAGGCAGTATAACATCCATTGTTTGGGCATAATAGCCATTGGATGGGCTACGGGCACTCATTTAATTGTGTGAATGGTTTTCCACGTAACTTTCAGTAAGTATTCTCCAAAGGGTTTTCAAAAGCTTTTTCCCTTCCCTTTAGTTCCCTAAGCAACTCAGGGAGACCCTGTCTCTAAATAAAATACAACATAGGGCTGGGGATGGGGCTCAGTGGTTGAGTGCCCCTGTGTTCAATCCCTGGTACCACTCCCCAAAAAAGAAGCAAACTGGGTTCAACTCAGAAACAAAAATCAGGGCTCAGAATCATAACACTTCTTTTATTTCTATGCAAAAAAACAAAATGATTTTAAAAGAAAATGAAAGTCGGCCCAAGGCATAGCTAAGCAATTAACGGATGGAGTCTGGCCAATGAGCTTTCCCCAAATTGCCGGATCTTTCCATCACGATGAGAAATAAAGATGGAAAACAGTACAAAGACATTATTTCTTAACAGATGGCCCAAATCCTTACAACTTCCAACCGACGGTGTTGACAGGGAGGTGGGGGGAAATGAGCAGTCACAGAAAATTGTTGTCTGACTGAGCTAACTACCGAAAATAAATCCCACACAATCTGCAGTCTGGTTCAGATAGCGAAGGTCTAAAAAATCCCTGCATGGTATCTGCAGATAAGATGCCTAAGAACATGTGCGTGTGTGTGCAGACGGAGGGATGGGTGTGCACATTGAAGACACGCGCACAAGATCACACAGACCAACACACAGAGAGACGCACCGCAGTGAAATATGGGCATATGTCATTTTATGGCATTCTTATCTGTGACATTGTTATGAACAAGAACAAGGTGGCTGTCGGAGGGTTTGTATGGAAAGATCAGCAAGGCACATTATGCAGGTAGTGGGCACATTAATGGCCCTCCAGATACGTCTGCATCCTAATTTTTTTGTTTTTTGTTTTTTTTTCCAATACATTGGATTGAACTCAGGGGTGCTTTACCACTGAGCCCCATCCCCAGAAAATTTTGTTTTTTTATTTAGAAACAGGGTCTCACTGAGTTGCTTAGGGCGTCTCGCTAATTTGCTGAGGCTGGCCTCGAACTTGAGATCCTCCTGCTTCAGCCTCCCAAGCATGCGCCACTGTACCCTTCTGACGTCCTAATTTCTACAATTTACATGCATCTTAGTTTTCGTGGCCTAGAGGAATTAGAGTTGCTCCCTGGTTGGCTTTAAAATAAGAAAAGGTGCTGGATCCTGTGGGTGGGCCCAAAGCAACCACAAGAGTCACTGGGGATGGAAGAAGAAGGCAAAGAGATGGAGAGGTTAAAGCATTATCCTTTTCAGGGACCCAGCCCAGCTGCCATGGTTGTCTTTGAAGATGTGGGGATGAGGGGCTAGAGGCAGGGACGAGGCAGGGGTGGACGTCAGAGGAGGTTAGAACACACCTTCTCCCCTCTGACCCTGCAGAAGCAAGACAGCCCCGACAACACCTTCATTTCAGCCCGTTGTGACCAGTATCAGACGGTGACCAGGAAGGTGAGCTCACAGAACTGCGTGGCTTCACGTCACCACGTTTGCGGTGATTTGTGACGGCCGTGTCCGGAAGCCAGTGCTACTCACTAATGATGCCATTTCTTTGCAGGAGGTGTGGCCGCCTCCGGATGTGGTTTGGGAGCTGGACGTGACCTTGGAGACGCTGCATTGAGTTGTCACCTGTCAGACAGAACATGCGACCTCTGGGCTTAGTCACAGCTGTGAGTCTGAATGTCTCGTTATCTCGGTCTTTTAAGACTGCACATCTGTGTCACTCCACTGCATCTTAAAAGCACCGGGTGTCGTGTGGACAGAGAGAAAAACCACACCCCAACTCAGCTTCTCCTCCTGAGCTCTCTTGGCTTCTGACACGGACTGTGGGGCTGGATTGTCCCCGCACCCAGGCCAGCCATAGATTCTGCAGCAGCCACCTGAGGTGGGTCCTGCCGTCCAATCAGTTCTGACACTCTCTACCTGGAGGTGCCATCGGGTGTTACAGGTCCAGGGCTGCACCCCAAGAGCCCATTGCAAACCCCAGGTTGCATTCCCAGAGCTCCTGGACCCATCGCCTGTAAATCAAGGTTCCCTGAACCCCCTCCCAGGTCTGATCAGTCTGTCCAGGGAGCTGATGGCATCCCGGGAAGTGCGCCCTCATATGGAGTGGTTTATTGCAAAGGGAATTGCAAAGGGTACGGGGAAGAGATGCAGAGGGGGAGATGTGGGAGAAGGGGTGCGGAGCTCTCTGTCTGCACGTGGCCCCCTCCAGGAACAGCCACGTGATCAGCGATCCAGAAGCTGTCTAAATGCTGTCCTTTCTATTTTTATGGAGATTTTGCTGCCTCGACAGGGTTGAAGCATTAGGGACGTGGCAATGCCGCTGGACAGGAAGGGTCTGCTCTAGTGCAGTACACTGAGCAGGAACCACTGCCCAGTCCGAATTCTTGGACTCTCTGGGCTGCATTCCTTTCTCCAGGGTGGGGCAGGAGCCCTTCCGAAATGGGGGTGTACCATTTGCTATCAGACAAGGGAGGCGTGTTAGTCAGCCTTCCGCTGCTATAATGAAATACCTGAGATAATTCACTTAGAAAGAGAAAAGGTTTACGGTGGCTCACAGTTTGGGAGGCTCCCATCTATGGTGCTTTGATCCCCATTGCTTTAGGAGGCAGCTTCTCATGTCATGGGCAGGAAGGGAGGGAGAAGGAAAAGGGGCCAGGGTTCACGGATTCTCCTAGAGACCACACCCCAATGACCAGAGGACCTCCCCCAGCCCCCTGCTCTTAAAGGTTAGGACACTTTTTAGCAGTGTCACCCTGGGGGCCACGCCCTCAACTCCTGAGCCTTTGGGGACACTCCAGAGTCACATCATAAGACCTCTCCTGCTACTCTCTAGCTTTCTCTGACTCCATTGACGTCCTACCTGTGACTCCACAATTCTACTTTTCTGAGACCAGTTTCTCTGCCGTCCACAGCTCTTTCTGGAACTGACTCCTTACCCAATGGTAGACAGTTCCATCAGAGCATAAAACGAAGGGAGAGAATGGTTTCCCACGAGCGACATTTCTTTGGCCAAGATGGCCCCAGGGAGTCTGCGCTGGCTCCCGTCAGATCCAGAACACTTTTGCAGACCTGGATCCCCCAGAATTAGCCTCCAATCCCTCAGGCTTTCTGAGCTTGTTGGATCAAGGACGCTGGCCATCTTGGAATAAAGTTTATAGCAACGTCAAGCACCAACCAAGTGTTTTTGTTGCTGTTTTAAAAAACATATACTGAGCAAGGGAACGAAAAGCAGCTGAGTATTTTTCCACAGTGCCAATCGCTATGTAGAGAAACGTGGAAGAACGAGAGATTGTGGACAGCACCCATTTTGGGGTTAATGGACAGTCCAGGCGAGTTATAAGTGGAGAGTCTAGAGACTCCTTCTGACATGTGGACTTGGACTTTTTCAAAAGAAGTTGGGGAATGACTCAGTACTGGATTGGATTCCAAGCGCCATTCCGGGTTTGCCCTGGGTGGCCCTAGGAGCAGACCGTGTCCACCAGGTCATTTGTATGCAGGTCACCCCACGCATTCCGGGGGGACTGGACTTTCAGGATCAACTCCTCCTAGTCGGCACCCTGTCCGACCTACCCCCGGTGCGCAGCCCCGGGTGGGCAAATCCTTCAAGGACTGGATATTCTCCTTTATTCCAGAATTGCCTGGAAGGCGCCCTCCCAGCCCCCAAGCTGCGCCTTTGTTTCCTGCGGCTCCCGTCTCCATGGCTAAGAATCCTGGACAGACATCAAGTGAAGTCCCAGGAGCCAAGTCCCCAATGTCCTGTGTGGCTGAGAGAAGACACAGCCCTGAATAGCAAAGAGCAGCCCCAGTGAGAGATTTCTTAAGGGGATAAAGCGCACGTCAAAGACCCTGGAAGGGCTACACAGAGATGGCGGGGAGTCTCCTCCATCCCCACCAGAACACCCACTTTCAAGTTCTCGGTTACGGGCTGGGGACTGTGGAATGGGTGTTGACGGGGGCTGGTGCCTCGTGGCCCAGCGGGGCTGCCCTCGGCTTGCTTGCAATGCCAAGCCCCTTGGCAAGACTCGTCTGTTCCCTGAGCGGCACCCCAAGTGTCCCCTGTGCTTTTTACAGGGATGGGGGAGTCAGCAGCTGGACGGATGCGGATGTTTGGGCTTTGGGTCTCCTTTGAGGAAGGTGGTATTGGCCCTGGGAAGGCAGCTAGGGAGGTGCACGTCTTCTCTTGTGCGCACAGTGACAGTGGAATGGAGAGGGTCAGTCCTGCTGGGCTGTGGGCACACCTCGGGAGCCACTCGGAGCATGCCCAGGGCAAGACTCTGGGAGGACGACGTAAGGGGGGCGGACACCAGCTCAGCCGGCCATCTGAGGGGAAGACGGGGTTGCAGGGGACCAGGACAGTGAAGGACATTTTGCACCCATGTCCTGGAAACGCTGGGCGTCTTTGGCCAGCTGTCCCCCTTAGCATGGCTCCCGCTGGGAGTTCAGTCCTGGAAATGACTGCAGGAAATCCTAAATCACTGGGTGCAGTTCATATAGGAAAAAAAAAGAAAAAACATTAAATCATTCTCACAGGGACAAAATTATCTGGTGTCTTCCATCTATTCCATCAGCTAACGTTCACTCATGAGGGAAAATAATGCTTTGTTGATATTTATAGCAAACATTTGACACAGTTCAGTCCGCAGCCACTAGCTTCTGTACGATGCATGAACACAGGATCTTGGGTAACGTGTGCCCATGAACTATACCTCCAGCCAGGGGCGGTGGCACACGCCTGTAATCCCAGCAGCTTGGGAGGCTGAGGCAGGAGGACGGTGAGTTCAAAGCCAGCCTCCACAACTTAACAAGGCACTAAACAACTCGGCGAGACCCTGTCTCTAAATAAAATATTAAAAAGGGGTTGGGGATGGGGCTCAGTGGTTGAGTACCTCTGGGTTCAATTCCCCGGTACCAAAATGTGAGTGTGTGTGTGTGTGTGTGTGTGTGTACCTCCAAAGTGTATCCTCGATTTGTAGTGTGATCTGACTTGGCAGTTATTCGGGACTCAGAAATATTGGGTTAAATCAAATCTACCAACCTCATCATTTTAATTTTATCCCAATAGTCATATCAAACCTGCCAAAAGAAGTTCTATTTAGTATTTTTTTTTTTTTTCTTAACATCTCCATCCTAGACTGCCCAGTTCACCATGCAGTTGGCTCCTTGACCTGCAGGGATCAAACCCTTGCAGACCCTAGGGTGCTGAATCACTGTAAGCAAAACTATATAAACGTAGCCGTTGTTGGGAGTCTCCCAGATTTACTCAGACCCTGAAAATGGAGGGATCTCTCTCTGTGCACAACAATAAAAGCAATGACAGTTTTCTCCCGTTAGAGAGGTAAGGGAGGGCGGAGAGACCACAGCAAAAGTGTGCGTAAAAATGGTACAGGTTGTGCGTTATCTATCAGTGTCCACGCCAGGGGTCCAGCCCATGAAGTGCGGCAGGGAAGATACGCTGTGGCTGAATTGCCAGACTTTCATTCTGCACCAAGAGTTTGGAAAACCTCGTGTGGCAGCTGCGTGGTTGAACCAATGGGAACATCACATCAAAGCCTGCACCGTCAACATTCTGAGGGACTCAGTCAGGGGTTGATTCAAAAACAAAGAACAACCCAGAACAAACAATAAGCTGCTTCCACTGTATCAAGTCACGTTGACATTCAGCTTCCTCTCCATCTATACATAGATAATAGCTTAGTGTCATATAGATGTATTGCAGTAGAGACTTGGATACGTAGTATTCTATGCATATATGCATAGTATTCATGTATATATACAAAGTGTTTCATATTTATAATTTTCAGAATATAGTTTTCCATGCATATGTGTGCATGGTATTTTGTGCATCTATACATAGCATTTCGTACGTATCTGCATAGTATTTTCTACTTGCACACATACTTATGCAAATGTATCTGTGTGCTTATTTATGACAGTCTGGGTGCAAGTTCATCTTTGTGACTTGAGTTTGGGAGACAGCAGGCTGGCAGGAGGAAGGCTTTGGCACTTTACTGAAGAACAGTGGAGCTAGGGGGTGCACGCTCGTTTTCAGATCCTGCCAATCACTAGCCACCTGACCTCGGGCAGTTGACTTCAACAAGCCTTGCCTCACCGTCCTCGGCTTTAACACATTGCCAGTCCCACAGGGCGTTTGAAGAAATGAGCCAAGGAAGACAAAATAACACACTTACTACCTTAGAAGGAGCCAGTCCTGGGTAAATGGGAGTCTGGAGGCTAATGCTACCAGTAGCCTCTCCAGTAAATTCTAACAAACCTCAAGGATGGTCTTTCGCTCAGCTGAGGTAGACCCTTCCAGAAAGTCGTGAGGGATGTTTTGCATTATTTGGAATGAAATCCATTGCATCGGATTGGCTGCTGTTTGAGATGAGGAAGGAGAAATTGAAGGTGAAAAGGTCAAGTCAGGATCTGCTTTGGATTGCAGATAACTGATCAATTCTAATTGGCCGTCTTTGCCCTTAAATCACAACCAGCTGCCTTTGGAAGGCTATTACAAAAGGCTGGGAAAAGAGCAATAATTTCTGCTAACCTTCTAGAAAGAACCACAGTTACATTTGCCTGACCCCATACTTTATCGGTATTTCCCACGATAAAATTCTCTTTTGCACCCAAAGCAAGTTTGAACGGTGCCCATGCCATCTATCCCTGTACCGAGGTGTGCTGATTTGCTTATCTGCTCATATCGGTATCTGCACTATTATGTGTAATTTAATCCAGAAAATAAATTGGGGGGAAAAGCAACCCCCAGTGCAATGAAAATGTGAAGCTTCAATATGACTTTTTTTGCGTCTTCAGTTCAGCAAGTAGGGACATAGCTAGCACTGGTCATTCTGTACCTCCTCAAGAGCTGAGCAGCTCTGGGCACATGTTAGAATCATCCGGGGACATTTTAAAATGGCATTGATGTGCACGGTTCACTCCTGACCTGAAGGTGCCGGAGGACACTGGTCTCCTTAAAAACTCCCTTGAGGGTTCTCCGGCAGCCGGTTGTGACAGCCTCTGACCCAGGGGGAGGGTCAGGCTGACCATCAGAGCCGATGGTTCCAAACTCAACCTTTAAACTTGGCGTTAATCTGAAACTTGATTCTGTTTCCTACTCCAGGCGATGTTTAGTCTTCTAAACAATAGTGAATTTCAATGTCCTTTTATTTCTTCAGAGCCACTCTAGATCATAAATATGCAACACAATTCCTCTCAGGGAGATGATTTTTTTTTTTTTTCAAATCTATACATTTTACTTGCCCGTAAATTTAGTTTCATTGGATGCATAGATCTTTTTTTTTTCTAGACAGACTTGTTAAGCACTCAGCCATTTTTGAAAACAACCCATTGATGGAAATTCAAGATAAAATCAGATACACATTGAGTTGATCGTTTCTACCGTGTTAAAGTTAAAATTCATATAAAGTAAATTACATTCTGCTTTAGAGGAATGTGGAAAAAGGCAATATTTCCTTAAGCTAATTTACTTAGGGAGTTGCATTGTGTTTTAGATGTTCATCTGCTTAAAACACATTGGCTTGTACACATGTGATAAAACTTGCAAAGAATCAAATACCCACAAAACCTCACATGTACACCTTAGCCTGCCTGCGTATGATATATGGTGTGTATCAGCATCAATTTCCTGGTTTTGATATTGTGCTATAATTTTGGAAGATATCACATTATGGGAAACTAGATGAAGGGTTTAGAGGAATAATCTGATGATTCAGCCAGGCGTGATGGCACATGCCTACAATCTCAGCAAATCCAGAGGCTGAGTAAGGAGGCTCACAAGTTTGAGGCCAGCCTCAGCAGCTTAGTGGTAGAACCTAAGCCACTTAGTGAGACTTTGTCTCAAAATAAAAACTGCAAAATTGGGCTGGGGATGTGGCTCAGTGGTAAAGTACCTGTGAGTTCAATGCTCAGTACCAAAGGAAAAAAAAAAAGTTCAAGGTAGAGAAAAAATGGGTACATACTCTGTGTCCCAATTCCTATTTTCGAATTTCTGTTCTGTCATCTCTAAATCTACTTTTCCTTTAACAACAAGGTCCACCAATCACAAATCAGTAAACATTCTACTACTTATAATAATCTTATAAAATAATGATTTTATCTTATAATCTTATATATATGTATATTATCTACGAGTTACTAAACAGAACGTACATTAATACCGAATACGCCCTCCACCCATGTTGGCATTGGGGAATTAGGTGGTATTACGATATCACCTTTGAACGGAGGTGAGCGTCACACAATGTGAAATGAACCTATACGAGAAGCACAATTCAGTGGTATTTCGTACGTTTTCAATGGTTTACCACCACGGCTTCTGTCTGGTTCCAAAACATTTCCATCAACCAGAAAAGGAGGTCCCATACCCACAGAGCCAGTCCCTCCCCCGCCCTCTCCCCACAACCAGATGACGCCCAGTGTACTTTCTGCTCCTCTGGATTGACCATCCTGCATCCTTCCCATACACCTATTCTTGTCCTGTGTAGCCTTCCATACCTGAATTCCCGGTGGTGCTACAAACTTCATAACGCTGTACTTAGGTAGGGGAGATTGTAGGCCTTCAGTATTTTATGGAGTAGTAAAAAGAGACATTTGAATATATGCTATGAGCACCGCATAGATCCTCAATTTTCCGGATACAACCAGGCAGGAAAAAGCAATTTAAAACTGTAGACTGCAGTTTTACTACAGATAAAAAAAATGCCACCAGAGCTATTAGGAGTTGCAATTTTCAATACGATGAAAAGACCCCGAAGTGTTGATTGTCAAACTCCAAAATATTCTCATTAAACTGAAGTTCTGTCCTGTTCATACTGAGCAGACCCCAAATTCCATTCATAGTTTCAGGGAGACTTAGATATTTTGAAACTCTCATAGGACACTGGTGATTTTTCTTCTTAAATTAAAGACAAGAGAGAAGGGCAGGAGAGAGAGAGAGAGAGAGAGAGAGAGAGAGAGAGAGAGAGAGAGAGAGAGACTTCTTTAGGAAATAAATGGATCAAATCCCCAGACAGGTTTAAAGATGCTTTATTATTGAATCAGTATGTACAAACTCTAACAGGAAAATAACGAGAGTCACGGAATATCAGGCTATGTACAATACTTTCTTGTTTTTTCTTTACAAAACGTTTTTTACAAGATTACTTCTCTCTAAATAACATGGCAGACATACACAGAAATCCGACTGTTTTTTATTACACACATAAATAAATACTGACTTTCAGTGACCGTGAGAAGCGACATGACTTCTACAGACCTTTTGGGTGAGAGGGTAACAGCTCTGTTATCTGCAAACTACAATATAATTAAAGAAGAGGAAAAAAATAATAACTTTATAGAGAACTCAGTTAATCACTCTATCAATTGTATAAGTTGCTAAAATATTCAGCAGTGGTAAGACAGTCAGGAGGGTCCATGCCTTACGGGAAACCGACCGCGGTCATGCAACATCATAGGTGAGAATGCACGTCTTCATGGACTCCTTCATATTTCAAGGTGAAGTTTCAGGTACATGCAGATACTTAGCCTTGATGCTCTGGGTATGGTGTAAATCCTCATTTAAGACGATTTAGAGTTCTTTGCAATTATGGGGATGTGTAAATTTGAAAAACCGTGGACACAGTGTAATAAAGGATATAAATAAGTCAGTATTGTACATGGCATGTGCTGATACACTGGGCAAGATTAATATGTGTTCTTGCATGATACAGACACAAGCTGAAATTCAGTCTGGAAACTACATTTTGCACTGGATGTAGGGACAAAATTAGAGTCTATTAATTTCTTGGCTAACCCATAGCTCCTGGGGCTTTTCTCCTGCAAATGATTAGGTTTCTTATAAAGGGCAAATTCTCATCTTTTTAGTAAAGATCACTCTCTAGCACCAGTTCCCAACGGGGTCTTCTGGTGCCCTGGGGAACAGGTAAACACCCTGCAATGCCTAGCCCCCTACAGGAAAAGACCTCTGCAGGCCCAAATTAAAAGTGCTACATTTCTAGGATTTGGGTGTGTTTTTAATCTTAAAGTATCACTTCATAAACATTTCAAAAATACCTGTCATAAACTTGATTCTCTTTAATAATGTCATAGGCCGTAACAAGTCATTTAAAGGACACGTGGTAGTTTGTAGAAATCCTTTCCATGAAATTCCACTTAGAAAAAGATGTCAGCACAGTAAAATTCATTTCTAAGGAGTGAATCTTATAAGTGAAAATAATGTAGATGGCTGTTGGATATATTGAATTAACCATCTCTAATCTGGTGGAGATATTATTGATGAACTCGATTTTTTAATCATTGGATCTACTTTTCTCATTGGAGAGAAATACATCTAATTTCAATAAAGCACATTCAAAAATGATGAACTAAAATGGTATCTTATTTTGAAAAAAAAAACGAATAGATTTTTTGTCACTCACATTTCTAAAATTCAAAAAAATTAAACGATCTTTGATGATTTGATTATTACTGGGGATCACTAAAATTCAAAAAAGAAACATACTTCCTTTACTACTTCATTAATAGTGTTTTTCTTCCAGTAACACTATTAAAATTTAAATTTTTGAATACCATAACAAAATTAGACACTCATAAAAGCTGTTTTGGATTTCTTAAGGATGATGTCAGTTTCAGATTCTTCATCTGAACTGAAAATATATTTGCTCAAGGTCTTTTCCCCAGACAAAAGAAACACGATTAAATCTTATAACATTAAACTTACATAATAATTTAATAATATTTTTGTATCTATGTATATACTCCTGCATTTTTCACTATACAAAAGTACAAAACTCTGCTGGCATAAATATTTTGACTTGTTTGGGGACAGAGTTAGGTAAAAGATAATGCATGTAGCCAATCGTTAACAGTTTCAGTGTTTTTGAAATTTTAAGAAATTGAAATTCAGATGCTGGTAATGACCCTAGAATACATCATAGTTGGGGATAGCGAATGCATGCTCTGGTTATTTTCCTGTAGGTGTACGTACCTGGGTAATTTCGTATAGGAGTACATCTTCACATGTAAATATGTACAGACATAGATGAGCACACACACACTGGTGCTGCATAGACGCACATCTGTGCATATTTTAAACTACGTATGTGCGCGTTCCCTCAACTCAAATAGCTCTGTGTTTCGGGTTGCCTCCGCCCCCCAAACTCTGCACCACCATTATCCTGATGACGTATCTTGACTTGAGTTCATTGTACTTGGGGACGGTCTGGAATAGAATACATTTTCCAATCAAAAAGATTTAATAGATTTGAAAAAGTAAAAGTTAGTAAAAGGGAAATAATCATCCTTTTGCTCTCATCAATCAAAGACTTATTTATTTATTTCTTACTTCATTGAGAATATTCTCACGTGCAAATGAGCTTCCTTAGATTCAGAAAAGACAAAACTTGGTAAAGGTCTTTTAAAAATGCTTAAGAGTTCAGATCTTTTCATTTGAAGCAAGACATTTTTGAATTTATTGACAGTGAAACAAAGCAAATGACTGGTTGTTTTCTGCACCAACAAAATAAATAAGTTAACACATCAGGAAAATCTCCCACATAGGGTGAAGTATTAAAAGGTCTCCTCGAAAAAGAATCTTCATTGTTCCAGGGCAAAAATCTAGGAAGCATCTTAATTCATTGAGTTCCTCTGCTTTGTGGTGTCTTGTTAATAATGAGTTACAGACTGGATCTTCAGTGTTCTTTGTGTAAAAGGAAACCTAATACGCTTAATGTGGGACCATTTTTAGATTTAAATTTAGGAGTATAATTCAGACTACAAAGTCTGAGAGTTCAAAACCACCCATCCCCGATAAAAAGGCTCTTATGAAAGACTGGAGAAGTCAGGCCCAAGGGCTGCGTCGTCTTAGCTGATGTCTGCAAATCAAAGCAATGACTTAATCAAGTCTGATTTGTGGATTCAAGGTATGTGGGACGTGCAGGTGAACTGGGTCCTGGTTCCAATCCTCAGCTTTGATATCTTACTGTTCCAAATTCAGGGAGAGCTCGATTCTGCAAATAGTCAATCGCGATGAGCAAAACCGTAGACAACATTGAAATTCAGGGTTTGCAGGACCTGGTCTTGGTCTTGTTTTCGGAGGGAACCCTTGTCCGTCCTGGTGACTGACTGTGATGTTCCAGGAGCAGCTGGGACTCGCGGAGGTGCCCAGGAGAGGAAGGTCTCTCAGAAGTACCTGCTGCTTCTTTGGGGGCGTGGGTGGGGGACGTGGCAGTGTCCTGGGTCCCTCAAAGCCTTGGAGCAGTTCAGTATCTTTCCGGAGACGGCTTGTAATGATGCAGGTGATGGTG
This sequence comes from Callospermophilus lateralis, assembly GCF_048772815.1. NCBI lineage: Eukaryota > Metazoa > Chordata > Mammalia > Rodentia > Sciuridae > Callospermophilus > Callospermophilus lateralis. The sequence continues at coordinate 8,381,351 of NC_135326.1, read as the reverse complement.
TTTCAGGTGGGGTCCTGGAAGTGACAGAACCCCTTGGTCACATTGCCCCACACATGGTGAATAAGAGTGCAAACCCATGGGCTCCTCAGGATGGCTTCGGACCACAGCTAGCGCTCCTGCCTCTGTGGGGAATCGTTCCTATTGCAACTCTGAGGGCCCAGACACACATTGTTCCTTCACTCTCTTCTCTGTCTTGCCCCGATTTTCCCTTCCTTGTGCCCACCCCCAAGCCGTGAAATCACCAAGAGAGAAGCTCCTAATCCTTCATGCAAATCATAATCTTCTTTATTGTTTCCTCAAAACACCATTTTAAAAAGAGAAGAAATGATTTTGGTAAACAGAATTTCAAAGGAGATTTGGAGAAACATTTTATTTAACCGTTACAAATGCAAACGGCTTGCAAACTCTCTCATTGAGACAGTTTTTGTCTTTCTGCAAACTACAAAGCAAGCCAGGTCGTAGATGCAAATGCTATCCACTGTTTCAAAAAAATCAGAGTTCAAGTTCAAAGGCAGGCTCAGCAACTTAGAGAGACCCTAAGCAGCTTAGCGGGACCCTGACTCTAGATAAAAAATAGAAAGGGCTGCGGAAGTGGCTCAGTGGTTTAGCGCTCCTGGTTCAATCTCCAGTAAAAAAAAAAAAAAAAAAAAAATTAGATTAATCTCAATTTTCTTATCCATACACAAATCTCACAAATCTTTAAGATTGGCTTTTGAATTTAAGCAATAAAAACTTTAACGAACTCCATGATATAAACAACATCAAGAGGCTGTTCATTTGGGAAGAGTAGGTGAACATATGTTTCATCAATTTTACTTAATTTGGCTCTAAATAGAGTAGATACAGTGGGTGTACTATAGGAAAACTCCTGCCATATATAATCGTAAAATCTCTAATAAAAAATGAGCATCTTCACAAAAATCAGTTCTTGTGTTTTAATCTATGAAAACCTTAATTTTTGCCTGGTGAAGTGGCACACACCTGTGTTCCCCGCGGCGCAGGAGGGTTCTGAAACCCAAGCCTGGCAACTCAGTGAGACCCTATCTCTAAATAAAAAAACTTAAAAAGGGATGGAGATGTGGCTCAGTGGTTAAGCACCCCCCAGATTCAATCCCTGGTACCGAAAATAGTAATAATAAAAATGAAATAAATTTTCAAAATTTCTAAAAAAATTTTAAACTTAAAAAAACTTCAAAGTGATATGAAACTATAGGCTTTTCCCATGTGTCCTTATGGATTAGGAGACAAGGAAAATGTATCATGTAGAAAATAAAATGGGAGGAAGGAAGGAAGGAAGAATCTAGAAGGAGTCGGGCAGGATCAACAGGCATGCAGTCAGCACCCGCCACATACTTTTCACTAAAGCAAATCCAGTAAATAGAGTCAGGCGGGGACCATCTTGTTCCAGATAAAGAGAATTCCTGCTTCCCAGACATGCACACTAACTAATGCCTTGTTCTCACTGATTTTCACCAAGATTTTTCCCTGCGCCCGCAAGGCCTGCCCGGGCACCTGGCCCCTGAGTCTACTCACTGTGGGCAGCCGAGGGCGGCAGGCCTGGGGTGCGGAAGGTCTTGATGGTGGCGGGCCCTTCTCCTCCTGTGGTTAGCACTTGAACTTCCAGCCGGTAAAGGGTGGATGGCCTCAGGTTGGGCACCGTTAGCACGTGATGGTCCTGCAGAGTGACATGCCACAGAGGCTCATCAGTGACCTAGCGGCAGCTGCATGTGTGTGGGGGGGGGACACAGTCTGTGGGGACCAGAGTGTCAGAGACATGCATGTTGGCTGGCTTCTGAAAGCCACAGTTCAGTCTGGACAAGGCTTCTCCTAATTTTCTGGACTTCTCTCTAGGGTTTCTTAGCACCTGACTCCACGTCTGGCAGCCGAGACCCTTGGCAGAGTTCAAGTGTGCCCAGCTGCCAGTTCTCAGCCCTCCCATTTCCCCCCCCCCCCCCCCCCGATTCCTTCACATGAGACTTTCCCATGGAGTAAGGTTCTCAGCGGCTCGTCTTGTGATGTGAATTCTTGATGATCCAAATGTCGGTGAGGAGCCAACGAGTTTCCTGACCACACCATCCGCCTGTCAATGCCCATAACCGAGCCCAACGGTGGACATTCATAAAATAACGACTTTCTCGTTTCCACGGAACCTCTCCTTCCGGGATTTTCAAGGTGTTTTTGTTTTGGATTGTCTTTTGAATTTTGGAGCAAGATTTGGATATTCTAAGAAGGTTTTCAGACAGGGTGAAAAAAAGAAAAAAAAAGCCCACACATGATTTTTTTTTTCTTCCCAAGCCAAGGAATTAAGTGGCTTGGAAGAGTGTCCAACTAATTAGGGGCTGTCGCCAAATCTGAAGGGGGGAAGGAAAGACAGACAACAAACTTCTTTGAGCTATTTTTCCCCCAATTCAGCACTTCAAACAGGGCATGTCCACTTGGACCAGAGGGACGCGGGGTTACCAAAGATGGAAGGCAATGGCTGGGTTTGCTTTAGATAGAGGTGGGGCAAGGCCTGTGGAAGCTGGCCCTAACAAAGAGTGGGTGGCGACGGCGTCTGCCAGTTCTTAGCTCTTTCTTTAAATATATTTTTTAGTGGTAGATGGACACAATAATTTTTATTGATTTATTTTTATGTGATACTGAGGCTCGAACCTCCCACGGGCCGGGCAAGTGCTGTCCCGCTGAGCGACAGCCCCAGCCCCAGTTCTCAGCTGGGATCCTTGTGACATGGCCTAGCGCTCACAACATGATGTGCTCAGGGGACAGGTGCAGAAACGGGAGTCCAGGTCACGGCGGGCAGCATGACCCACCTAAGCTGCTCCGACCGATGGCCATGGGAAGTGAGCCTCGGATACCAACATGGGGGTCTGGGAACCAAGGGACACCTACTGCAGGCAGTATCTGGGACTGTGAGATGATGCTGTTGGGCAGACTGTTCTGCCTGCTCTCCGTGGTCACCTCCGCCCACGTCACTTGAAACCCAGTCATGGGCTGGTAGAGGTTGGCTTTGGTCATCTTCCAAGCAAAGTGGCCAGTGATGTTGACGTCTTGGACGACGAAGGAGGCAGAAAGGTTCTCTGGCTTGGCCAGGGCTTTGGACACAACGGGACCTGGGGGAATGCAAAGCGAGGCGGTCAGGGTAGGCTCCTGCAGAGAGCGTCCCCAGGGGCTGGTGGGTGTGTTTCTCCTACAGAAAAACAAACTCACAGCAACTGCAGGCAGCCGGTCTGCAAGGAGGAACATTTTCAAAAGGGTCACCGGCCACCAGGGACCTGGACGTGCATCAAGTTCTCCCTACCTGTGTCACCGGGACAATTAACATGCTTGTGGCTTTTCCCCTTCAGAGCAGAGCACGGCGGGGTAGAGAAGAAAATGATCTCTGCCTTCGAGTGGCTCTTCGGCCGGATAGGTTGGACGCTCACCTTATATTTGCAGGAAAAGGACAGGTCCTGAAGAATGATGTGATTTTCCTGCAACAAGAGAAAGAGCAATAAAAAATAAATCTTTGGGAGGCTGAGGCAGGAGGATCGTGAGCTCAAAGCCTCAGCAAAAGTGAGGCCCTGAGCAGCTCAGGGAGACCCTGTCTCTAAATAAAATACAAAATAGGGCTGGGGACGGGGCTCAGTGGGCGAGAGCCCCCGAGTTCAATTCCTGATACAAAAATAATAATAATAATAATAATCCAGACATTTTATGCAGTTAAAATAAAGGAGACAGATACTCGGAAAAAGTCTTCCACTGTCCTAGGGACTCTGTAAGCACTGTGCTGGCCACAGAAGGTCTCAAGGCAGTGGTATAAATGGATAAAGATGGAGTGGACATCATCTTTGGTATCCCAGTTGTCCGCAGGTCATTATGTAATAGCAGTTGGTGAGAATGAGTTATCCGTGGCACGTATGTGGTTTGCACAGCCCTCTGACCTGTTACATGCACAAACCAAATGCATCCCCAAACTACACAGAGCCGACGAGTACAGCAGTCTCCTTACGTGGGTCACAGCAGATGATGTCTCCGATCCGGCCGTTTTGTTGAGGGCACACACTTCTGGAAACCACTGCACGTGGTATCTGTTGATGCTGGGATCTGTGGTGTCAAAACACACAAAAGAAACAGCCTGGTAGTCACGTTCCACATGTGGGAGTCAGCGTGCCATGACTGTCACAAACACCTGACAGAATCAACTTATAAAGAGAAAAGGTTTATTTTGGCTTTCGGGTTCAACATCACCCTTGGGCAGACTCTTTGCTTTCAAGCATCCTAGAAAGCAGCACACCATGGTGGGGACAACAGGCTGAGCCAACCTGCTCCCCGCATGGTCAGGGAGTGAAAAGAGAAGAAGAGGAAGAGGCCAAGGTCCCACAGATTCCTTGGAGACATGTCCCCAACAACCAAAAGAACTCCCACTAGGCCCCACCTCTTACAAAGGCTCCGTCACCTCCCAGCCAAGTTGGGGACCAAATCTTCAACACATGGGCCCTGGGGGACATTCCAGGTCCAAACCATGTAGCCTGATGTTCTTAAAACTGAGAGAACAGAGCCGGGCGCGGTGGCACACGCCTGTCATCCCAGCAGCTCAGGAGGCTGAGGCAGGAGGATCATCAGTTCAAAGCCAGCCTCAGCCAAAGTGAGGCCCTAAGCAACTCAGGGAGACCCTGTCTCTGAATAAAATACAAAATAGGGCTGGGGAGGGGGCTCAGGGGTCGAGTGCCCCTGAGTTCAATCTTCAGTACCCCCCCTCGCCCAAACTGAGAGAGCAGGAAGACAGAAAATAAAATTCTACAGGCATGCGTTAAAAAAATGCATAGTCAAAGGCGGTATGCAGATTCAGTAGAAATCCTGATTATTTAGTGAATATGGAGAATAAACCTGTGTTGAAATTTAAGCATGGCAGAGAAATACAGCAATGACTCAGCGCAACACTATTAGTCACCCCAGTGTGCCCCGGGCTGTGAGAGGCCAGGCTCTGCCCCTGATTCACCTCGCATCTGGAACATTCAGGCCAAGAGAAGGAATCTCTTTGAAGAAATTGGGTTGATGTGGTGGGAACTGGTTTTGAGCAACTTGGAAGCAGACAAGAAGCTATTGAAATAAGAGAGAATCAACAGATATAAAGTGGGCACCCGTGACATTGAGTTCAAAAGGAAATGGCTTAGAAGGGGCTCTTATGTTTACATGGCAGACATCAAGACCCCTTTAAAAAAAAAAAAAAAGAATTCTGCATTCTACGTAAGGATGAAGTCAATCCATGAGTGGATGCCCAGTGTAATGGACCACACAGAAAGGGCCGCCCTCCTGTATCCTGCAAACGGATGGAACTAGGCTAATAATGAACAAAATACACCAGTAAAATACATGTTAGGCGGCTTGGAAGGCTGAGGCAGGAGGATGGTGAGTTCAAAGCCAGCCTCTGCAACTCAGCAAGATGCTATCTCTAAATAAAATATAAAAAAAGGGATGCGGCTCAGTGGTTAAGTACCCCTGAGTTCAATCCCTGGTACCAAAAAAAAAAAAAAAAAGATATATGTTAAGTTAGAAGATCATAAGTCTACAGGTAATCCCAGACACTGGGGTGGTAGGGCATATTGACCACAGGCTAGCACTTTACATATGGTGGCTCACACTGGAGCAAGGAATGGGGTCACCCACACTCAGGGTCCCTAACTCTGCACACTTGATCTCTGCCCCTAAATCACCCACACTGCACTCGGGGTACAGGAGATAACCTTGAGCACAACATGGGTGTCGGGAAACTAGTCCCCCAAACTCACTGAGCCTCTGCCCTTTCTCTGTAACTAAGGATGTACACAAGGGCAGGGCCAAGGGCTGGGCAGGTGTTTGAAGACCAGCAATGTGCGAAGCCCCTGTGGCCAGACAGATGCCACCCCCGTGGTTGCTTTGAACACCAGGGACGGGTTCCCTTGGGCAGATGGACGCCTGGAAGGGCTTCTCTCTGGGCTCATATCAAGGTGCTGGACGGCTGTGTTCCTCTGGAGGCTCTAGGGGAGAGAGTGTCCATGTCTTCTCGAGTTTCCGGAGGGTTAGGGTGACCTTCCTCCATCTTTAAGTCACTGAGTGGCTTTCCTTTGATTTTAGAAGAGAGATGGTAGGCCACTTGGCCTTCCAGGTCTCGCCTCGTGACATTCACAGCTGCCTGGGCAGGGTCCTCTCATGTAGCGTCCCCTCTGGTTGTCGGTGGTTTGTTCCTGGGATTGTTGGACTCATCCTGTGACCCCCTTTGGCGACAGCTGCATGAACTCCAAGATGGCGCCCACTTGATGTCACTTTTGGGTGCACAAAGATAAGCACCGTACAAGATAGGAATATACTCAGCAAATATTTATCAAACGAATATAACTACATAAAAAAAAATTAGAGGTAAATTTTTTGAGCTGAATTAAAAAGAATCAGTTTGGAGACCCTCACTCCTGCAATAGTGATTTAGAGGGAATGTCTCTACCTTCCTCTTCCAAGTTATTGAAATCTTAAGAGCTTATACTTTAGATTTTGAGTGCAGAGATTGACTTGTACCTAGAATATTAAAGGTAACATTGTTCAAGCAAACAATGAATAAGAAATATTGGGAAAAAATAGCAATACATTGGTAAAAAGTAATACAAATGAAAAGAGTATAACAGTTGTCATAAAAAGTAAAAAGTAATACAAATGAAAAGAGTATGACAGTTGTATGTAAATAGTTGTTACATAGCGTTTACATTGTATTAGGTATTACAAGTTGCTTAGAGATGATATAAAGTATACAGAAGAAGGTGCATAATTTATATGCAAATATAATAATTCTATATCAAGCACATGAATATCCACAGGGAATTTGGAACCGATCTCCTGCAGACGCCAGGGTACAACTGTACATGAAAATTCTATTGTGACTGCCCAATTAATCTACTTCTGGACTCCATTCCTTCCTTCCACAAACCAATAGCATCAGGTAGAAGTCCTTGAAACAGTATTTTTAAATTTGGGAATTTACTTTCAATATGCCTCAAACATGAGATGCGTTCAAAGACATCTAACTCGCCGTGCACAGCGTAAATGAAGGGAACTAAAATTTTCCGTTGATTGCAAACGCCTACGTTCATGAAAGGCTCATGATCAGGCACCATGGGTTTCTCGACATTGCATCTCTGAGAACCAGAGTGCATCTTGGGGTACCCAAGGACAACAGCCAGCCTGGGAACCAAAGGTCACAGCTGCAGCGAGAGGGGACATACGTTTGGAAGGACACTATAGAACTATCATGTCCAAGCTGCTAAACACAAGTCACAAGGACATCGGTTTTAAAATCCATGTCACTTCGTTGCTTTTGGATGTGGTCTCTTATTGCACGACGGTTATATCATGCGTTGTAATGTCAGATTCGATACCACTGTGCACCCGATGTCGGCTGATGAATACAGACAGAATTTCTCGCCTGTATGTTTTAAATGACTGATTTACAGATTTGAGAAAATGATAGTTTAAATAATCCAAGGTTAGAAATAAATATGGAGAATATCAACGTAACGGTATTTCTGGATTCAGAGTCAGAATATGAATAAAAAAAAATGCAGTTATAAAATACCAAAAGCAAACATGACAAAATGAAGCTCAGAAAACACATGTCACCTATAATCGGATCAAAATGAACACATCTTGGAATAACCACAATAAAAAGTCTTATTGTCTCTTTATAATAATATATCAGGAGGCAGGATTGACAGGAAAATTTAAAATCTGAATAAAGGAATATATCACCATGCTTACAGGTTGTAAGATTCAGTATTTTTATTATTTAATTATTTTTCTTTTGTGGTTCTGGAGTTTGAATCCAGGACCCTTTGCATGCTAGGAAAACACTCTACCAACTGAGCTATATCCCAGCCCTCAGTTGTATACTTCTTTATTTGGTACTGGGGCCTGAACCCAGGAGTACTTAAACACTGAATCAAAACATTAGCCTGTTTTGTTTTGTTTTGTAATTTTTATTTTGAGACAGGGTCTCTAAGTTGCGTAGGGCCTCCTTACGTTGCTAAGACTAGCCTCCAACTTGTGATCCTCCCGCCTCTGCCTCCCAAACCACTTGGATTATGGGCATGAACGACCATGCTGGGCAGTATTTTTAAACAAGATGTGAATTCTCCAATCATGAATACATAGATGAATTGCGACATTAATATAAAGCACAAAAGGTTCGTGTAGAAACTGAAGGATTGATTTAAACAGTTATCGTAAAATGCAAAGGGCTAAGAGTTGTTGAGACAATTTGTAAAAACAAGTAAAAAACTTGGGGATGTCTCATGAAACTAATTAATAAGTCTACAATGGTTAAGACAGTGAGCTATTGTCTCAAAATTGAAAAAATATGTCAAAGGACAATATGAAAATTCCCCCAAAGTAACCTGCATATGTATGCTTGATTGGGTACAAACCTAGTACCACAGAGCTTTAGAAAAAGACTCGTTTTCATTTATTTATTTATTTGGCACCAGAGATTGAATCCAAAGGGCACTCAACCACTGAGCCACATCCCCAGCCCTTTTTATTTTTTATTTTGAGACGGGTTCTTCCTAAGTTGCTTATTAGGGCCTTGCTAAGTAGCTGAGGCTGGCTTTGAACTTGGGATCCTCCTGTCTCAGCCTCCTGAGCTGCTGGATTACAGGTACACACCACCACCACACCTGGAAAGTTTTAGCATTATTAAGAAAATATGGTTGATATTGATATTATTCTATAATTTTATTTAACAGCTGATCAATGCAATAGTTCAAATAAAATTTAATGTTATATTTTTATAAATTGATTTTAATATGGATATGTGATTTTGCTATATAATCATTTAATAAATGTTTAATGAATTATAAATTCAATTAACTTATGCTAGGAATGGAATGCATTAATTATAAGAGCTATGTTGCTTGGTTTATAGAATAGTTCTCAGCAGCTTGAAAGAAAATTCTGGAGCAACAGTTAAAAACCCCCTCTTTTGCTTATGTTTTTAAGATGCATAGAAGCATTTAAATTTTGCATGTCATGTATTCTAAAGTGCTCTTGCCACAATTAATATCCTCAGGGTAAAGGAAATGAAAGGAATTTATACCAAAGATAAATGCTCAGAGAAGAAGAATCTATCCCAAGGAGAAGTGTTCATTATAACATTGATTATGAAATTGGAAATTATACAGGAACCCTCATGCGTTGCTGCACTGGAATAGTGAGGTGGTACGTCAGGAGAAGCCATAGGATGCAGCCACTTGAAAATGTCAGGAGAACTGGGTGGTGATGGTACAGACCCATGCAATGCTGTGTGCCAATAATTGTGTATGTTTCATGCACACATGTCCACACATCCACGGGAAACACCCGATTGAAACACAGATGCGTACACAGCTTCTGAAAGAAGACCAATCCACATGCAATTCCAATAACTGATATTGAGGTGATACTTTCCAAATTAGGTAACATGGTTCTTAATTTTTTTTAATAAAAATTAATTTAGCCGGGCACGATGTTGTACACCTGTAACCCCGGCATCTCGGGAGGCTGAGGCAGGAGGATCGTGAGTTCAAAGCCAGCCTCAGCAAAAACGAGATACTAAAGCAACTCAGTGAGACCCTGTCTCTAAATAAAGTACAAATAGGGCTGGGGAGGTGGCTCAGTGGTCAAGGGCCCCTGAGTTCAAGCCTTAGTATAAAACAAAAAATTGTATTTATTTATATCAGTGCACAATTTCACACAAGTCATAATGAAGCAGAACCTCTCGGCCTACCTTCTGTCTTTTTCCAGTAGACCTTGACTTGAAGCTGGTTGTCTTGGTAGAAAGGGGCTCCGATTTCCAGGGGGCGCGGGGGCCGTCTTCTTTGGAAGGGGGACTGTGTTTGGATCACAGCTTTTCTAGGTTTCCCAACCTGCTCTTCTACAAAAAAAAAAAAAAAAAAAAAAAAAAAAAAAAAAAAAAAAAACATCACTTTATTGACTTATTGAGAACAATCTGATATTAACTCCAGGGTATTTCCCGCCATCCTGTCCCTCTTTCCCACCCAGGGCCTCTTGGTCGCTGTGGAAGGTGATGAACGCATGTTCTTTTATGTTTGAGATAATGACCCCCAGCCGCTTCCCAATGCGCTGGGATGCCTACAGGTGTGTCACACAGAATTCCCAGACCTTAAATTGGTAGTCCATCCATGTTTACCATGTTGGCACTTCAGAAACAGGAACAGGTAACATTTCTCATTGTAGATAAGCATTTTTAAAAAAAGAAGAATGTGCGCTCTTGTTCATTACTACTTTTGAAGCCTGGATTTTTTTTTTTTCCTATTCTGTATTTTAAAATGTTCTCCACACATACTCAGAGAGTGAGAAAAGCAAGAATCACGCTTACTTTTATATAAGAGCTTGAAAAACTCCATATTCAACAAGAGCTCAGGATATGCTATGATGAATAATATAATTTAATATACTATAATATAATAATTTCAGAATATTTCTTTGAAATAAACCATTCAAACTTTGACTCTTTTTTTTTTTTTTTTTTGGTACCAGGGATGGATCCCAGGGGTTCTTAACCACTGAGCCACATCCCCAGCCCTTTTTATTATATATTTTGAGACAGAGTCTCGTTGAGTTGCTTTGAGCCTCTCACTAAGTTGCTGAGACTGACTTTGAACTTGAAATCCTCCTGCCTCAGCCTCCTGAGCTGCTGGGATTCCCGACATGTGCCTACATCTTTATTTGTGTGAATTTCATCAAAAAGCAGCAACAAATGGTACGGGGCAAAGTGACATGGATGACGGATGTTGGTAGGCCTGTGCATATGCACTTTCTCAAGCCAAAGTTGGCGCCCGTGAGTGACCGCTGTGAGCATCCTTAGGTGATGCTTCCTGGTGTCTGCAGATGGGTGGTAAGTATGTGTTACAAAGGAACATAGCTACCACGTGCCTTGATCCCAAGACACTATGGCGGGGACTGGTTGATTGGGTGGACAGGGGAAGGCCTCTCCGTTTAAGCTGAGGCTGGGTTAACAGGAAGAAGCCTGCAGGGGAAAGCGTCTGAGCCAGGAGAACTGTGCTCTGGGCGGGATGCCCTGCAAGGAGAGGTGTGACTCTCATGCTACCAGGCAATAGGAGTCCAGCAACTAGCGCTGTCAGGGGATGAGCAATAAGGGCTGCTCAACAGGCAGGATGGGGGTCCTAATCCCCTCAGACTGGGTTCCTATAGGAAGAGGAGTTTAGGATGCAGATGTGCACAGAGTTAAGACCCAGGGAGGACAGGCAGGGGACACCTGTAGGCTAATGGAAAGATTGGAGGAAGGCTCAGAAGAATGGGCATCGCTGGCACCTTGGTCTTGAACTCAACTTGCAGAACTACGAGAAAATACATGTCTGTTGTTTAAGCCCCTCACTCTGGAGCGGGTGGGGTACAGTAGCCCCAGGAAACCAAGACAGTAGAAATGGAAACATCCCTTCCAGGGACACTGGGTACAGGGATGTTGAAGATTGGCTACTTCTTATTCCTTGTTCTATGAACATCGCAGAAAATTTGAAGATACCAAGATGCGCAGAGAGTCAGATCAAAATAACCTGAATGGAAAATGCACAGTGACTTATTAAAGATACTCAAGTAACTAACAGGATGCAGAATCCTCTCTCTTTTCCACCCACCTTTGACACAGCCCTTGATACAGTAACTCTTGTCAAGTTGGATCACAGTGAGACCAAACTCAGGATCTCCTGATATTTGGAGATATTTTCCTATTTGGAAACCAACAATTGGTACATATTTAGCTGCACTCTTGCAGGTCCTGCTGGGGAGGTGACCTGGTCAGGGCACCATGACCCCAGTGGGTGGTGGAGGGCCAGCCTGGGATTCCCTAAGAGGGTTAGTGGGGCAGCGGGAGTGGGCCTGCAGAGGGGTGGGCTCTTGTGCATATGCAGCAGCACAGTTAGTCGGGGTGTGGGCAGAGGGGCCATGAGGATTAGTTGGCGCCCATTCCATGCAGAGCTATGTATCTGGAGTGATGTTTGCCTGGCACCTCAAGCCAGATACACAACTGATAGGATCAGAGGGCAGAGGTGTCTGTGAGAGGGAGAATGGCCCAGCTGGGAGGAGAGCAGCTGCAGGGGAGAGGCAGAGGGTTTGCATCAGGAGCTGGAAGGTGCAGGAAGGCAGCCCCCTAATCCAGAGGCTGTCAGGTGAGGCAGGAGGCCCCGCAGAGCAGCCCAGGGCAGTGGGGGGCCCTCTCCTCCTTCCTTCCCTGTGACCTGGAGGCCAGAGCTGAGGAATGCAGTGCCCTGCCCTGAAGGCCTACTGTGTGCTGAGTGTGAGACACAGGGTGGGCACCCCAGGCTCAGCACCCCACGGCCTGAGGGCCATGTCCGGCCTGGACCACTCACATGGTGACCCTGACTTACACACTTAAGTGTCTGACAGAGACAGAGAAGGGTCTGTGATACCTGCAAATTACCCAAATTCCCAAATTCAGTCTTCATACATAAATTTTCTTGAAATAGAGCCTCAAGGTTTGGGGTAACCTCTGTGCAGAGCAACTTTGCTGCTAGCGATGAAGAGCTGGGCTGCCCCACAGTTTAACCACCTAGTATTGGCTCCACCCAGAAATGTGTGTGTGTGTCTGTGTGTGTGTGTGTGCGCGCGCGAGCACACAGGGATGGGGTAGAGGGGGTGTTGGGGGTTGGACCTACATCCAAGACTGGAGAGAGCTGTAGCATTTACAAGTGACCAGGCAGAAATAATGGAGCCCAAGGTTCAGGACAATCCTACCTTAGAGGGGACAGCCCACCCCAAGTGCCCAAAGTCTCAATTGATACAATCAGAGGCCAAAGCCCTTCTTCTATGTCATCGACATACAGTGCCCTGTCCATACCAGACATGAATGATGCAAACTTTCAAGCTACAAGGTTGATTTTTTTTTTTTTCGGTTTCCCTGAGAAACTCTAGAACGCCCACGATTTTTCTCTCAGACCCTGCCTTCCCTCCAGCCCCACCCCAAAGTGTGTTTGTGTATTTCCTGGTCTCTCTTCTGCTCTACCCTGGAGACCATGCTCCGGGGGAAGAGGGACTGCTTGGGTTACAGCTGTGTCCCCTGCCTCTCAACAGGAAGACCATGGAGCTCAAGTTCCAACACTGTGCGGAGACTTTGCATAGAAACATCAGCCCAGACAAAGTGTCCAAGGGACCTAAGCCTGGTTTCTGCCCTTCTTTATCACATCAGAAACACAATTTCATACTTTCTGTATCATTCATATAATGGAATAATATTAACTATGTGAAGGAATACAGAATATTTTACATTGTTATTAGTAATGTGCCCATTACTATTTTAAAATATTTTAACCAACTTCATTGATAAATAATAAGTTTCAATTTAATTGACAACATATAAGCTATGTGAATGTAGAGATAAACCCATCAGTGTGTTACAGAGGACATCCTGAGAACATTGACGAATAGTTATATAACGTAATTTGTACAAATGACAATGTGCTACACAAATTATTATACTTCTAATCTTTATTATTTGAAAGCATGTCGTTAAAATTTCCCCTTTTCTTCTTGGAAATTAGCTAGATTGATGGCTTCCACTGAGAGCAATGTGAGCCATTGGAAATTGCCTGGAGACGCTGTGGATTGGCTCAGCTGGCCCTCAGAGACCAGGACTGCTGCTCCCCGTCCCATGCACAGGACAGCACCAACCACCAGAAGGTCAGGCCCCACCCTCTACAGTGTCCAGCTGGAGACACTACAGGGGAGAGTCTTGGGAAGAAAGAACAGGACAATCTCTAGGAGAACAAACCTTCACTATTCTTATCACTACTCCATGAAATAAGAAGCAACACTTAACTAAGAAATGGGCACGTGGGCCGGAGGACACCACCCTGGTCAGTCTCTAACCAGGGAGACGCGGGAGTGGGTGGCCAGGGGTGAGGGGTCAACAGTGTCCTAGATTCGGGGCTCCTCAGGTGACACAGAGGAGGGCTGGGGAGTGGCAGACCTGTGAGTCCAAGTAGTGACCAGTCCACTGGTGGCCAAGAGCCTCCCCGTGGGGTAGAGCGGAGTCAGTAGGACACGATGGTGACTGTAGGTCTGTATCTGAAAAGAAGGTGACCGTTGGGCCCTCTGGGGGCGGTCAGGGGCTCCATCGGGCTGGGTGGTCTTTGGGGCTCAGGGGGGCTCTTCTGCTGAGGCTGCTGAGCAGGGCGATCAGGCCCGAGGCCCCTGGACTGGGGGGCACTTGCGCCCGGGTCTCCAGCTGCAAGACAGTGTCCTTGGCCGGTGCAGTGCTTGCACCACGGGACACAGTGGGCACGGCCAGCCAGGGGGTGGCTGGGGGGCAGGCCCTGCCTGGGTCTCCTGGGCACTGGGCGGAAGATTCTGGTGAGAGGTTCCGGCTGGGGCGCGAAGGGCCGCACCACTCCCTTGCTGATCACAGGCACGAAAGCAGAGGGCCGGGGCTCCGGGGTCCTTGGGGGCTCTGGAACCTGAAGCTTAGGATCCTCGGGCTTGGAGACCTGGGGCTTGGCCACCTGGGGCTTGGTGTCCTGGGGCTTGGAGACCTGGGGCTTGGCGACCTGGGGCTTGGAGACCTGGGGCTTGGCCACCTGGGGCTTGGGGACCTCAGGCTCTGGCTTCTCAAACCAGAGAGGACCGTCAAACTTCTTTCTGCCTTTGGGGCACTTGCTGAGGGCCTGGAGCACCGTGGTCTTGGCGCACGGGTCTGGGGTGGGCTCCACGGGAGGGCACTCATAGCGGGTCCCTGGGCGCTGGGGCGGGTCCATGAGGACGGTGACCGCGCTGCGGATCCGACGGCGCCTCTGGGCACCCGGAGGCCCTCCCTTGGTGTGGTCGGCGCGAGGGGCGCTCAGTCCCGCCTTCAAGAGCTGCCAGAGAGGGGGCTTGGGCGCCCCGGGTTGGGCAGCTGGGGGGTCCGCTGGCCTGGGGCCTTCATTTGGCTCGGTCTTTGGCACGATGCGGGGCAGGGCTCGGGAGAGGACAAAGAACCCCGGGAAGACGAGGGCAGGATGGAAGAGCCCTGGGTCCCGGGGACGGCGCACGGACCTGGGGCTGGCAGAACCGGGCTGCTGCGCGCGGCAGGATGGCAGCGCGGCCCAGGGGGTGTGCAGGCACCTGTTCAGGCACCTGGCCAGGGAGGCGCCCATGAGCGCGGGGCTGCGGGGGCTGCTTCCCGATGAGTCGCGTGGAGAGCAGAAGCCACAGGTGCACTGTTCAGTGGTGCTTGGTATCCAGGCAAGCCAAGCGGGCGGGACCCCGGTTGCTATGTCCCCCCACCTTGAGGACACTAGGACGTCACAGCAGGCGGCGACAGCCCAGGTCCCACCCTCTTGGGAGCGCAGTCCTCTCTCCTGCTGCTCAGCACAGCGCTCTGGGTGGGAGGGTCGTGACCTGCTTCCCCTTTCACCTGAGAAGAATTTCTGCAGTCAGCGATGGGATCAGGATTCCCTGGAGGAACCGAACCAACGGGAGGTTAAAAGGGGACTTATTAGGTCCGCTCCTGCGACCAGAAGCCGGAGAGTCCACCACGGCCGTCTGCAGGCTGGAGAGCTGGGAGAACCAGGAGACGCACCATCCAGGAGGCTGGGCCCCGAACAAGAGGATCCACCGTCCTCCCTGGTCCAAGCCCCAAGGCTTCTGGAAACTCCCTGCAGAATCACTGGCAGAGTCCACTTGGGAAGAGGGAAGAAGCCAGAGTGGACAACCTGAGTTGATGGCCGGACCAGTCAAGAGCCCGTTGGAGAAGAAGGGAGCTTGTCTCTGCTGGGGCCTCCCGGTGCCTGCGGCTTTTATCCCCTCCAAGCCGCCCTCCTGTTGATCCGAGCTGCCCCCCGCTTAGGGAGGGTCTCCTCTCCAATTGGCTCAGCCAGAAGCCAATCATTCCTAGACACACCCTCCTGGACACACCCAGAATCTTCTTAATCCTCACCTCTTAAGCCCATCCAGTCCACATTCCACTTCACCATTTCAGCTATTGGAGAGGGGCACTGGCCACACCGTCAACATGAACATAGCTGGACGTGGTGGAGCCCATCTGCAGGGTCACCAGCTCAGAAGTCTGAGGCAGGAGGATAGCAAGTTTGAGGCCAGCCTCAGCAACTAGTGAGGATGCAGGCAGTTTACAAGACCATGTCTGTAGATTTAGGGGGAAAAGGGGTTGGGTATGAAGCTTAGTAGTTAAGCTCCTGCCCCTGTGTTCAACCCCCAGAAACCCCTCCCCCAAACTGACCATAATACACAGGGATGCGCTCTTAGGGAAAATCAAACAACTAATCTCATCAGGAAAGATGGCTATGTTTCATTCTCCTGAGACGGTTGTTAATATCACTTTTTGCAATTTAGCTTTTATGGAAATGGCTAAGACCATCCAGGATGATCTATGTATGCCGGCAGTTTTGATTTTACACGGACTTTCCGGTAATGGTCAGCTCCATGTGTTCATATAGGATGATTTCCTTCATTTCTATTGTTAATCTTGGAGTAGAGTGAGGCGCGTTTCCCACTAATGGTTGGAAATGTTCGATTTAGAAAACAAATTGTCAATGGGTTTTGGGGGGAACTGATTGTACTGCTTATAAGTCTATTAAAGGTAGTGTGTATCCATCTTTTTTGAAGAAAATTTCCTTTTCAAAGCACACCAATGAGAAAGCAACTGGAAAGTCCCAAACGCCAAAATGGAAATGTCTGGGGACAAAATATAGAAACTAAGGAGGTAACAAATTAGAGTGCGGCACCCGTTCATCCAGGTTTACAATGAGGACTGAGTGTTGAAGACAGTGCTAGACTCACTGAGGAAGTGTCCAAAGTTTTGAGGTCACACAGGGCCAAGAGTCTGGCACTTAGGGTGGGGTCAGCCAGTGGGTGGAAGGGAATGGCTACCTGTCTTCACTCCATGTGAGGTCATTTTTTGCCAATTCTTTATTTAAGAAAGGATCCCCAGCTCTGTGATGTGAAAAGAGGTTTCTAGAAGAGCCAGATGGGGTGTGAAAGCAAGTGTGATTGCATTCCAGGAAAACCTTAGGTACAAAACAGGTTTAGGGTGGGTGTGGCCCCTGGGCCCTGGTTTGCACGACTCTGAGAAAGAGCTATTAGCATCCATTAAAGATGAAGAAAAGGAGCACTTGAGCAAATATTAAAAATCACATCCAGTTTGACAAACTTCCAAGCAAATAGCAATGGATTGAATCCTGGAGCTGTCTAGGGCTAAAATATATCCTCCTTACCAGGAGTTAGCTACTAAGTGGGACAGGCACGTTTACACACCAATTCCTGATACATCTTCAATATGGTGTTGGTTTTATTCTAGCTAACACTGTTTGGTTTCTCCAGCCAGTGATATCTAAGATCCCGGGACCACTCTTTATTTATTTGTTGTTTTCTTTTAGGGTCCAAGATAATACTTGGATCATTTCATATTGAACTGAGCCTATCTAGAAAGGTTCACACCTGCCACCTCTGTGACCCTCAACTGAGCATGCCCAGAGTGCTCAAGCCTGCCACCTTTAAATGTCTGTGTTCCCCGTCTGAGCCTTTCACAGTGACTTTGAGCTCAACAAGCACAGACATGTGTCCACCGACTTCTTTTCTCCAACCATGATCCTGAACTGACGGTGTCAGAAATGTACATCCTCACTCAGACATGCTCAGGGAGGGGCCCAGCCCCCACTGTGAATATGGATAGACTCCCAGAATAAAATTCCACGCTCCTTTCTTTGGGGAGAGCTTTGCTTTGCAGGCAGCCCCAGTGCTGTCCTTAATCACTGTGGGTAATACCTCTTCTCCATTTTTTTTATTTTCTTGCTGTGCCCAATAGCTGTGCCTTCTTCAAGAAGTGGATCTCTTGCACTGGGTTGTGAGTGTTCATTGACAACATACACAACTTAGTAATGATGAAAGAAAAAGAAAAAAAAAACCCACGTTTCCCTTTCACTCATGTACTGAATTGACAGTTTGCACACGCAGACATTGTGCTCTTTGATGGAAGTCTTCTCTGTCTCTTGAAGTTCCAATAGCCCTTGGAGAGGTGCGTTAAGATACATTGATTCTAGTCAGATGGGCAATGTCGTATCAAGGTTTCCTACCAAAGCTAGGATGCCCCCATTCTTTGGAAGGTGGGAGGAAGAGGGAAGGCGAGGCTGAGTGGGAAAGTCTCCCTAACCAGGGGAAGGCGGGGTGCATTAGGGAGAGTCAGGCTGCCGAAGAAACTTGGCATGGCCCGTGCATTGTTTCCTTGGGGTGACCTGTCCACTCAGTGACCTATCTCAAGGACTACTAATGGTGATGCACAGTGCCCCAGGTCTAATGGTTGTGGCCACCAGCATGGAGTGACATAATCCAGTTCTGCCCCAGGTCTTTACTAAACACACATCCAGGAGTCAAGATGCTCACAGGGCCTTTTCCATTTCTAAAGTCTTTGAACATCTTTGATCTTCTCCAGCAGATAATAAAGTTGGCCATCAAGACACTCTGTCTCATGTCGGTGTGAATTTCATCTTGCTATTTGCTTTTAAATCCTGTGCAAACTTTAATCTTTCACTAGAGAGGTAAGGACTTATTTTTGTGGTTTTACTGGAAGAAATGGAGGGCAGCCAGGGCTGCAGGACAGGCGCACACTGTGCACGCTGAAATGCTAGGGTGTGTGTCTGAGTCTATAGGACCGTCTCTTCCACTTTGGCATGAAGTCTGTTTTCTACTCGATAGTAGTCCTAAGTACTAAGAAAATCAAAGATTCATGCTATTTTTTCAAACATCCAAATTGAAACTAACTTTACAGATTAAGATATTCAGAGTATTCTCTCCATTTTTTTTTTTTTTCATATTTCGGAAAGCCAGAAGAATATTCCAGTTCCAGGAGGTAACAATAAAATATCGAGAGTCTGTCAACCTTGGAGTTATTCCTCCTGCCTCCAAGAAAGCACACTACATTTCCATTAAAGACAGAGTTACCTCCTCCAGCCTTCAAGGGAAACTTTTATAAAACTGCATGCACATTCAGCCTCTGCCTGCATGAAAATATTGATCATTAAAACCCCTGGTAGCCTGCAGACCTGGAAGAATGTAATTCAAAAAGTAATTTATATGCTGACAGTTACTACTCCCCCACTTCCTATAAAATATAATTTCTCTTGCTTAGAGTGTAAAGTCCTAATTACTCTTTACTTCCAGGTGGATCATGATGAAATATGGAGTGTTCTTGTGAAAGTCATACAGTAGTGTTTATGAGATTATATATCAAGCTTCAGATAGGAAATCTTGACAAACATTCAGCTCTACCCCACATAATCTGTTACAAAGCCAGTCTCTTCTGTAGAATAACCAGAGACCCGAGCCATGTAGGTTGCTGTAGGGAGTTTGCTCTGTGTTTTTGCTTTCATTACTTTTCTGAATCTACAAGAGGTGCAAGAGATTCCGAAATCTCTGAATGCAGCTATTTCTAGGGAATCCATCTTTAGAATAGAGCAGCTATTGTGAGGTTAGCCATCATACTCTCTTGGTTCAGGGAAGACACTAATTTTTAAAGATGATTATAAGAGATCCTAACCCTTAGGAATCAATGACATATCTCGGTGGTCAGGATTTTAATATTATGTATGGCAACATACTCACTTAGCAGACCTAATTCTAGTGTCTTTCCATAGGCTAGAAACTCTCACCCATAAAGAGAATTCGTCTGGTATGGTTAGCCACATGATTAAAATGTGCAAACATCCTGGAAAAGACAGAGGACGTTGGTTGCTGGAAGATAACAAAAAAAAAATACCATTTCTGTCTCCTTGTTTTTACTCCTGTATCCGATGGATCAACTGAATGACACCTATAGAAAGCTCTGGAATGTTCTAGGAAGGAGACTGGATGAAAAAAAACAGAGTAAGGAAAGGCGTGTTTTCAAAATGAAGGCTGAGAAGATCCACCCAAGGAACCCTGAGGTTCTAGGCAAGGAAAGGGATACCTTGCTCATCCCATCTCACTCGTATGCATGGTGCAGTGATTATACACAGGAGTCAGGGTGGATGGCCCATACAGACAGATAACCCACGTGGGATTACACACAGATAACCGTGGTGTCTCACCAAGACAGATGCTCACAACAGCCGACACAGGTGTGTGAGTTGGGAAGTGTGTCTAGACACCACTGAGTAGAGTCGGCTACTTGGAGGAGAACCCTGGAAGAAGGGATAGATGTGCTCACACAAGAAGGGATTTAGCTTACCGAGAGGGAGGGGGCTTAAAATACTGCGGAATGTGGCCTAAGGGGAAGAGAAAGGATTGGGACCTTACTCAGAAGAAGGAGATCGTCAAAGATCTCCCTGAGGAGGCTGAGGCAGGAGGATTGTGAGTTCAAAGCCAGCCTCAGCAATAGCAAGGTGCTAAGCAACTCAGGGAGACCCTGTCTCTAAAGAAAATGCAAAATAGGGCTGGGGACGGGGCTCAGGGGTCGAGCGCCCCTGAGCTCAGTCCCTGGTATCAAAAAAAAGAAGTCACTGAGTTTGCAGAGCTGGGTGAGGAGGGCCAGGAAGACTGAGAAGGCCAGGCACGTGCTGTGGCCAAGGAGCGCTCCACAGACATTTCCACGTGAGCAGGACCACGGCCAGACAGACCCCGGATGATGGAACCTCAACAATGAGCAGTTGAGGTGGCAGCTTTCCCCTGCTTGCTCCTGTTCTGGGAAGACACACATATTAAATTATGGGAGTTGGCAAACCCACACCAGTTGCTAACAGGGAAAGAATGTTGTTGACTGGAAAGAGCCGGAGTGCAGAGGGCCATGCTCATTTCACAGCACGGATGGAATCCCCACCGTCCACGGGAAAAGAAGGGATGCAGACGTTGGATGCAATTTGATAAGATTTTGGTGTTGGAGAGAAATGAGGCAGACAGTGGCTCAGGATAGAGTTTGGGGGAAAACAACAAGAAAAGAAAGTGGAACTCTACAGGATGGCGATGTTAATTTCATGAGAAAGAGATGACAGGGTCTGAGCTAGAGTCACAGCTGGACAGATGTCACATATGATCTAAAATCAGAGACAAAGGACTTTCTGCAGAATTGGATTCGAGAAAGAAAGGGAACAGGAGGTGGAAACCTGGGTTTGGGGCCGTTGGCCTGAGCCCTTTACTAATGGGGAGCCATTTACTAAGAAGACAGGAGCTGGGTGGCCCTGGTGAGCGGGGAAGGGACTCTCAAGTTCATGGTTGGAGGCATTGGGTCTGGGGGCCTGCTGCCCTGCAGGTGGAGGTGCTGCGAGGCAGCTCAAAGTGGCACCGGTCAGAGGGAGGCAGAGAGAGTCACTAGCAGGTGGTCCAGGCGCGGGAGAGAATGGCCTCCCGCCTCCTTCTCCCTCCCAGGCTGGGTCCTCTGCCCTGCGTGCTGTGCCCAGTCCTTCCTTATCTGTGCCCTGCTGCTGTATGGAAAGGTGTCTGTGGGTCAGGAGCGCACAGAGGACGGGAGGCTCACGGGGAAGAATGTGGCGCTCATTCCCCTCCTCCAAGTTAGCTCCCTCTTCTCCCAGGGCTCCCCAGGATTCTACAGGCAATGCACAGGCCTTTATTTTACCTTTATCTCCAAATTCAAGATCAGGCACTTTTAAGGTGGAGACCAGAATACATCCAGTGTTGGAAAAAATGTCTGTGTGTGTGTGTGTGTGTGCGTGTGTGTGTGTGTGCATGTGTGTGTGTGTGTGCATATGTGTGAGTGTGTGTGTGTGTGTGCATATGTGTGTGTGTGTGCGCGCGCGCGTGTGTGTATACACTCAGCCCTCCATATCTGTAGGCTCTACATCTGTGGATTCAACAGAATCTAGGTCAAAAATACTTGGGAAAAACATTGCTGTTGTATGGAACACATAGTGACTTTTCCTTGTTATATTTTTTTAATCTTTATTTATTTCTTTATTTTTATGTGGTGCCGAGGACCGAACCCAGTGCCTCACCCATGCGAGGCAAGCACTCTACCACTGAGCCCCAGCCCTAGCCCCCTTTTTCTCATTAATAGTTTCTAAACAATATACTAGACTGACCATGCACGTAGTGTGGACGCTGTGTCCTAAGTCATCTAGAGATGATTCAAAGTGCATGGGGGTGGGTATGTGCATGGGTTAGTTGCAAAGACTATGCTATTTTATGTAAAGGATTTGACTTCCCGTGGATTTGGGTATCCATGGGACAGTGGTCTGGGAACCGATCTCCCAGAGACACTGAGAAATGACTGTATTTGTATAGGTGAGTGCACGTGTATGTGAATATACACACATGAGCACTATGTTTACAGAAAAATTGACAGGACATCTACACTATACGGAGGATGTACATCATATATATATATTATCATGCAATTAAAGGGTACTAAGCACTATGTATGTCTGTGTAGTACAGCATAATATTTCTAGCATCATAGACAGTCACAACCCATTTCACAGGCCTACATTTTAATGCAAAGAATAAATAAATGACTAGATTTAAAAACGAATGAAGCTGTTGGGTTTGGTGGCAGAGGCCTGTAATCCCAGCAGCTCTAGAGGCTGAGATGGGAGGATCACAAGTTCAAAGCCAGCCTCAGCAACACAGTGAGGTCATAAGCAACTCAGGAGACCCTGTCTCTAGATAAAACATAAAAAAAAGGGTTGGAGATGTGGCTCAGTGATTAAGTGCCCCTGGGTTTTGATCCCTAGTACAAAAAAAAAAAAATGAAGCTTCTTAACACATAGAAATAGTTCCATGAGATGTTTTAGGGAACAGTTATATAGTACCTGGACTTATACATAAAAATTGACTCCTTTGAGTCAATCTCCAGAGAGAGGATTTCTCCAAAAGCCAGGAAGCTGTGATTCTGGTACTTGTAGAAAGTGTCATATCCCACCAACCTGCTCGTGTGGAGCCTTTTCCCCAGGGGGTGGAAGATAATTATGAGCAACTGCTGCATCTAACTCTGCAGAGCTAGTGTTGCCTCTGCGAAGCTAAGTGCATTCTTTGCCTCCTCATCAAGATCCACTCCTTGAGGGAGGCAGGGTTCTGCTAGTCTAATGAGCCAATGGCCCCAGGGTCCCCAGGACAAGGGGCCTTGCCCCTGGCCATCTCTCTCATTCCTGCCCTGGTTTCCTGAGCCCTTTCCAGGTGCCCCAACACGGCAGTCCTTTCCAGCCCCGCACACTGAACAAGCCACAAACATCAAGGAACTTATTTTACAACTAAGATGTGCATGTCCTGTGAGATCCTCTTGTTTTGCTCAGTTGGTGACAAACATACTACTTAAGGGGAAAAAAATGGAAACAAGGAAAACCAATGTGAGAATTCTTAGGTAACTTCACTCAACGGAGCATTAGGTTAACGCCTGAAGCAAGAAAGGCATTAAAAATCATTGAAACATATATGGAAAATATGCATTTGGATAGAATTGATATAAGTTTGCCTTTATTATTTATTGTACTACCAACAAAAAATATTCCTACAGGAGTATTTTGGCAAGAAGGTCCATTATTATGGATACATTTATCTTATTCTCCTAACACTATTCTTACTAGGTATCCTGAGGCTGTAGGACAATTAATACTCAAAGGAATAAAAGCAGTGAAGGGAGTGTTTGGAATTTCTCCCAATAAAATTATTACTCCATATACTATGAATCAAATTGATGAGTTAGCTAATGAGTTAAATACTTGGGCAATAATCATGTGCAAATCTAATGTTTCATTTGATAACCACTTACCGTCTAATCCTTTATTGTCTTTTTGGTCATTGCATCCTGTAATTTTCCCAAAAATGACAAGAAAAACACCTAACATGAATGCTCCAAATATATTCACTGATGGGTCAAATAATGGTACAGCAGCAATAGTTACACCTGATCAAACTTTTACATTTTTAGTACCCAAACAATCAGCTCAAAAGGTTGAGCTTATGGCAGTATTACAGGCTTTTGTGATGTTTAAAGATTCTGTATTTAATTTATTTTCCAATAGTCAGTATATAGTTAATGCTATAGTATCCCTTGAAGATGCTGGTAGGATTTCCCCTTCCTCTACTGTTTTCTCTTTGCTTTCCACTATACAAAGTCTAATCTGGTTTATATGAACAAAAAAGGAGGTTAACAGATCTGTTTGTTTACTTTCACCTTTCCTTTTCATTATATTTAATAATTCTATTGAAGATAAGGTACATTGTTAAGAAAATTGTTTTCTAAAAAAGAAAATTGTTTTCTTTTAGTGCCTTCTGGAATGTTATATAATTTTTTCTTTAGCCATTATTGCCAGAATTCCTATCTTCATCCCAGTGCCGGTGAAGACAAAAATAAAACCAATCTACAGCTTCTGCAATAGCCATCACTGAACTGCTTGCAGCACTTGCCTGGACTATGTGTCACTTGTATGCATTGTGAACTATCTGTTGGTGCACTACCACAACTATCTCTTGTGGTAGTGTTGGGGTATTTATGCTGATGGTGTCATTGGTGGTACAAGTTTTTCCAAAAGGAGCCGTCAATTAGCTTGCTGTATCTTCCTCCCTTCTGCTTGTCATGGTCATTCAGCTAAAATTTGGGGACCAACAGAGGTGAGGCAAAGAACCTCACCCCCACTCCCCCCCGCCGCTGATACAAAGACCTCTCCACAGGTGTGGCTGTATACTGGACTGGTAGTCAGTGACGGGTAAGTTCCAATTGCAATGGTACCAACCTAAGACAGGAGGCTGATGCCTTGAGGTCAGCTCATCCGATGACGGGTAAGAACCATATGTAGTATTGGACAACCTAAGGCAGGCACGGTCCCTAAGCCACATGCTTGTTGTTTAAACAGAGAGGGGGAGATGTTGAGAGCCACAGCCAAAGGGGCCCCAGCAAACTTCCAGCTGCCAGCTGATGATTGGCTCCCAGCAGCCCCAGCAACCTCTAGCTGCCAACTGATTGGCTCCTCTGCGGTGATGCTCATTGGGCTGTTTCCCCGCCCTTTCAGACCATGGAGCTGCTCACTGGGGGACTTTTTTTGGCTCCGCCCATGTGACCCAACCAATCGGCCTCAAGAGCAGGAGGAGTGGGGGAGTTGAGAGGCTTGTGGGAAGCCGGTGGTGGCAGTTGGGCTCTGAAGGTTTTCCTGAGGAGCTGTTTTGTTTGGCGTGTGTGGTTCTAAAAATAAAGTTCGTTTCTTTTGACAAGTGGCTCCTGAATTGTGCCCAGCCAGACTGCAGCATTGGTGTATCTTCCTCCCTTCTGCTTGTCATGTCCAAAAAGTAACATGACCACAGTGTGACACCAAGAAAAACAGGCATACCACACTTTCAGGAGAGAAACAAAAACTATAACAATTTGACAGCTTGTGTTCTCTTTAGAGAGAAGTATCCTTGTGCAAATAACGGAAGTGCAAAAATAGATGGCTCACAAGGTACGGCTTTCTTTCTTTTGGTGGCAGTCCTTGGGATGGAACCCAGGGACTCTCCCATGCTACACAAGTGCTCTACCACCGAGGTGCATCCTGCCCTGTTTTCTTGTTCAGTTTCCTTCACGACACCAAGACAATTGCAACAACAATAAACACCACAAAAATATCTCCAGAGGTGGAACTGTTTTGCACCTCGTTCTTCCATAGATACACAGGTGCGTGTCACAATTGAGCTCAAGACGCTTGTCGAGGTCACTTACTGTAATTGGTGGGGTGTGGGGACGTGAAGTGAAGGGACACCTTGGCGCTCTTGAGGCGGGTCTGCCCCCAGTATGTGATGGCCTGCAGTTCCACGGTGTAGTCGTAACCTGGCTGAAGTCTCTCCAGGACCACGAAATTCTGGAGCTGCAAACAGAGGGAGTATCCCCGAGCCCCATTAGAAACGGTCTTCGCCTCTCGTTTCCATAGCAAACCTTACCAGACATTGTGAAGCACACCAACGTGTAGCTTGCATGGACCTTTAATTTCCCAAGGTCAGACACCGTGTGGATTTGCACCATAGAAAATCCACTTTTACCGCGGATCAAAATAGATTTCATAAAAAGGCCAAAACCCGTTAAATAGTAATTGTCCTAATTCAACAACTGCATGTACAGGAGCAAATGATTTCAAACACACTTCCTTCTAGACAGTGGTCTGAACAGAAAAGAGGGCTCTTCCTAATGAAGTTACAAAGGCTTGTGTTGCCAGAGACCAGGGACAGTTATGAGATGGCATTAATTGCCCTTCTTTGCTATCTGTTCTACATCTCCTGGGTGTAGTTCCACCAAAAGTTACAAAACAAATCAGCTTCAAAAAACTACTTGAAGATATTTCTGCCATCATTATTGTCAATGTCAAACACTGACCCAATTTTCTATAGATGCTGCTGCGATTGAAAGGAAGTAAAGCAAAACTGCGTAATTGGCCTAATATCTTGGGGACAAGATAGGAATTCTGCAAAGGCTAAAGGAGAAGGTGATGTCTCCAGGTGCACAGAGCAAGGTGGAATTGGAACTGAAGATTACAGTTAGGAGAAGTTTAGTAAAGCCTCCTTCCAGGAACTTGTATTCAAGACAAAGAAGATCATTGCCTTAGAATTTAAAACACTCATTGAAATATAATGCACTTGGTCATTTAAAAAAGACAGGTGGTGGACAGGTGTAGTGGCACACGCCTATAATCTCAGTGACTCATGAGGCTGAGGTTGGAGGATCGTGAGTTAGACCAGCCTCAGCAACTTAGTGAGGCCCTAAACAAGTTAACAAGACTCCATCTCAAAAAAAAATAATAATAATAAATAAATAAAAATAAAAAGGCCTGGGATATGGCTCAGTAGTAGAGGGTCTTTGGGTTAAATATGTGGTGCCAAAAAAAAAAAAAAGTGATATTGAAAAGAATGCTTTTCTATAAAGGGGTCATCCTGGTGGTAATTAGCATTCATGAAGAACATATGTCAGTTATTAATGCAACATCAATCAACAGAGGATTAACACTATTCTTTCCAGCAGAGAACATTGTAGTTCTCTATATTCAATGTGCTACTTTAAGATCATTCCAGTTTTATGTATCGAGTTACACTGTTGTCTGAAATGGTGAAACATTGAATCCTATAAGTAAATGTTTTGCTTAAATTCCTCTATTAGCATCCTGATTCTAACTTCGTGTGTTTGGAGATGTCTTTGCAGAGAGGGAACAGGATATTCACAGGCATTTCCAAATCAGGAGTTTAATGCTGTCTGTGGTATCAGCTCTGGGACGAGCCCCTCAGTGGAAGTCTGGGTCAGATTCCGGACTGCCGTGGCTGCCCCTGGTGATATCTGGGCTCACCAGCTCACCAGCCGGTATCCCGCAGTGAGACTCTGCTTCCCCAAGGATGATTTCCTATTTTAACCACTAGCAGGTCTGCATAAGTCTGGGTTCCCCATTTCCGTTAAGTAGGATTTATCTGTTTAATTGCATCTCATTCTTCCTAAACTCTATTTTCCACCAGGTCAATTAAAATTCACTTTTCAAAGAGCCTTCACTTGGAAGTTCCCACTTTATTTAGTTACCATGGATATTAGAACGGCATCTTAAGAAAAGGGGATAGTCGATCCCCAGGAGGAAATTCCTTGGTGTCTTATTTCTTTGGTGCTTTTCTGTTTTCTGATCTTATTGATCAGTTGGCCAAACTTTAATATGTGAAAGATGCAATAATGCACATAGAATGTAGCTTGTCTCTTTTCCATTGGAAAATACAAGACACTCTTGAGATAGTTGACCCATAATTTGGGCTACCCTGGGTGTTACGGTTTAGATATAAAGTGTCCCTCAAAAGCTCCTGCTGAGACAATGCGAGAATGTTCAGAGGTAAAATGACTATATTATGGGGTGTAATCCAATTAGGGCATCAATCCCCTGAGAGGGATTAACTGGGTGGTAACTATAGGCAGGTGGAGTGTGTGTGGCTGCAGGAGGTGGGTCCTTGAGGGACATGCCTTTGGGATTTATATTTTGTCCATGGTGAGCAGTCTCTCTCTCTCTCTCTCTCTCTCTCTCTCTCTCTCTCTCTCTCTCTCTCTCTGCCTCACCTTGGGCCCAGAACTATGGAGTCAGCCATCTATGGACTGAGACCTCGGGAACCATGAACCCGAAATAAACTTCTCCCCTAAAATTGTTCTTTGCCAGTTCTTTTGGTCACTGCAGTGAAAAGGTGACTCACACACTGGGCTTATGGATACTTAAATTACTAACTGCATTGGATCATTGTGATTGATTTAATTTATGATTTTTATGCTTTGTTTATTTAATGGGCATATGATAGACATCAGTTGCCAATATCCCTAGTGTAGCTTTGATGCTGTCTGGTTACGAACGTCATATAACGCCACCTGAAGTAGGGAACTTTAACATTTCATCATGTCATTTTTTTTTTTTTCCTTTGGATTCCAGGGATTTTACAACTTTAGCTCTTGAGCTATTTCTATCAGACAAAACATGGCAGGATTCTTCAACATAAGAAATCAACCTGTATGACAATATCTTCAAAATGAAAATAGTTTAACAGTTAAATACCAATGATACGGGCTTTTGGAGACATAATTTATAATTCTAAGTAGCACAGATATCAAAATCTTTAGTGCAAAAAAAAAATCCCATCTTTTAAAAAGTATTTTTAGGGCTGGGGATGTGGCTCTAGCAGTAGCGTGCTCGCCTGGCATGCATGCTACCTGGGTTCGATCCTCAGCACCACATACAAAAACAAAGATGTTGTGTCCGCTGATAACGAAATAAATATTTTTAAAAATTCTCTCTCTCTTTAAAAAAAAGTATTTTTAAACAGAATTCATTTAGGAAATCAGCTTCATAAATGAGGGAGAAGAGTGTTTATATAAATTTATAACATCAAAATAAAGGAAGGTATACCAAAAGAAAACCGAGTAGCTAACTCCTTTATGCACCAAAATCTCCTGTTCACTACGATAGAAATCTCACTGCAGAGAAGGGCTCAATGAAGATTATATTCTTGGCATCTGGATGATAAAGCCCTTCAGGTTCTTCTTAAATCAGTGTGAAAAACACGTGATCCAACTGTACTTTCTAAGTTGTGTGCAGGTGGGAAAACCTTGGAACAGGAGAACCATGAATATTTGCCTTTCAATTTACAAGGTTCTTTTAAGACAGAGAGAGAGAGAGAGAGAGAGAGAGAGAGAGAGAGAGAGAGAGAGAGAGCGCTGCGTATAAAGGACATCTTACATTATTTCATCTTTGTGGCTACATAGGTAAGAAGGACCTATGTTAATTGTGGCTTTGATTTCTGGAGGTGACTTTGTAACTGCCATTAGAATAAGAGTAGGTGAGTGGACTCAATTCAATTGTGTTTGCCTAGGATGGGACAAAAACCCTTGGCACGCATGCTCCTTGGTGCTCAGTTACTCTAACAAATGCCTCAGAAGATCAACTTAGAAAACATCTGTCCTGGCTGACAGTTTTAGAGGTCTCAGTCCCTGACTGGTGGTCCTCTTTTTTTGGAGAGGTGGGTATGGGGATTGATCTCAGAGGCACTTGACCAGTGAGCCCCATCCCCAGCCCTATTTTATATTTTATTTAGTGACAGGGTCTCACTGAGTTGCTTAGCACCTCACTAAGTTGCTGAGGCTGGCTTTGAACTCGCGATCCTCCTGTCTCAGCCTCCTGAGCTGCTGGGATGACAGGTGTGTGCCATGGTACCCAGCTGGAGACCCCTTTGCTGTGGGCAATGTATCATGGCCAGAGTAGGTGCACAGTAAGATTGCTCTTCTGATTGCTTAGAAGCCAAGAGGTAGAAGAAGCGGCTGGGGCCCTTTGGCCCCTTCAAGGACACACCGCCAGTGACTCTTGGGTCCTGTCTCCTGAAGACTCCACCCCCCTCCCCACAGCTCCAAGCAGGAGACCAACCCTTTAACACATACACGGACCTTCAGGGGACACTTGTCCAACCGACCCTAGTTGGTGTCTCTACCTTTCCAGAGACACAGGCAGAATGAAGGGGAAGATGAGCCTTCCCTCCTGTGTCCCTCTTAGCTCAAGACAGGCCACTCTTCCGACTTGGGGTTCACAGACACCCTGCACGACGCGGCCCTTCCTCCTCGTTTCCACTCACCCCATCTGTGGTTTTTCTCCGCTTCTTCTTTGTGGGGACAAGGGACTTGTTGCTGACCGTCCAGCTCCAAAACACCTTGTAGTGGTGCACGGGGATATCTGGCTCCTCGGGGAGGTCCCAGGCAATGGTCACCGTTACAGTCCCGTCACTGTTGACAGTGGAGTTGGCCAGTTGGAGGTTAGCGGGGGCTGGTGGTGCCGACGGATCTGTAACCCCAGGGAAAAGAGAAGCCATCTGAGTCACCGACCAAAATTGGTGTCAGCAGTGTGACACCAATTTTATGTGCATTGTCATGTAACCCGATGACTTATGTATAACGTCCAGTTTTGCAGTTTTACCCTTTCTGGTTTTCTGAAAACCAAAATCGCAGCTGTCAGGTGTAAGATCGGGTGCTGAAATCACCAGCCTACAAAACTCTGTACGGAGAAGGCATCGTGTGATTGCAGCCAGAGGGTCTGCTCATCATTTCTAGTTGCAAATTGAGCACAGGCAGATGCCCCACACCACAGGCCACCTACAGATGCCCCCACAGCAGAACAAGGCCCAGGGTTCCAGCTACAATGCCATCTGCACAGGAGGCCCAGAGAGACCATGTCGAACAACGCAGGAACGAAGAAGCCAGGAGAAAATGTACCCATGTTGTGACTGTCAGTCATTCCAAGCTTTGGAACGACAGCTAAAGGAGTTATATTAAAAAAATCCCTAGCTTTCTGCAGGATGGAGATTCTTAGAAAGCTTGGAATGGAACCACTGTTTGATACAGCTATCCCAGTCCTTAGTCTATACCCAAAGGACTGAAAATCAGCACACTACAGGGACACAGGCACATCAATGTTTATAGCAGCTCAATTCACAAGAGCTAAACTATGGAACTAACCTAGGTGCCCTTCAATAGATGAATGGATAAAGAAACTGTGGTTTATATACACAATGGAATGTTACTTAGCCATAAAGAAGAATGAAATGATGGCATTTGCTGGTAGACGGATGGATCTGGAGAATATCATGCCAAGTGAAATAAGCCAATCCCAAAGAATCAAAGGCCAAATGTTTTTTTCTGATATGTGGATGCTGATTCACAATGGGGAGGGGATAGGGAAGAACAAAGGTTCTTTGCATGAGGCAGAGGGGAGTGAAGGGAGGAGGGGTATGGGGTAGGAAGGACGGTGGAACGAATCAGACATTATTACACTAGGTACTTGTACGATTGCACGAATGGTGTGACTACATCATGTACAACCAGAGAAATGAAAACTTGGCTCCACTTGTGAACAATGAATTGAAATTGAAATTCTGTTCTTATGTACAACTAATTAGAACAAATACAAAAATAAAAAATAAATCCCTAGCTTCACTTCTGGGATCCACAGTGCCTGGGGCTTTAGGTAGGCTAGTTGCTTCGTTATTTAAAAAAAGAAAGTTTCGTGGTTTTTCTGGTGTGGGAAGCATAGGCCCCTTGCTTGTGAGAAGTCTGCTTTGGTCACCTGTAGTGGTCACCTCCTTCTCTCTGCAACACACCCCTCCCGGCTTCCAGGATGCCTCTCTCCACTGAATCTGCCTTCAGGTTCACGCCAAGCTCCTGCTCAGGCACCTGCCCCTGGTTCCTCACATTCCATCAGCTCTTAACACGGGAGCATTTCAAGGTACTTGTTACAATACCAGAAAGCTAATATAGTCCCCCTGACCAAGAAAACTTTACCACCATTTTCTCCAAAGTCCTTATTTTACCAGTAGATTTAGCACATGTCATCTGTAAAATAATGTATATCTTTCAGACATTTTCTCAAAAGTAAGGCTCCTTTGGACTCCTGATCATACCAAGATGGTGCACTTCCATGACATTGATGTGATTCTTCATGACAGACCAAACAAGGCTCTACATCGGAGCAAATGCCCCTTTATTGAGGGACAGCTCTGCATATTTATAGAGCTGGGGGTGGTTTGACAGTTGGCATGGGGTGCTTTCTGATTGGTGGGTAAGGATCAGGTGAGCAGCAGGGCTAGTCTGATTGGTGGGTAAGGATCAGGTAAGCCAGCAGGGCTAGTCTGATTGGTGGGTAAGGATCAGGTGAGCAGCAGGGCTAGTCTGATTGGTGGGTAAGGATCAGGTGAGCCAGCAGGGCTAGTCTGATTGGTGGGTAAGGATCAGGTGAGCAGCAGGGCTAGTCTGATTGGTGGGTAAGGATCAGGTGAGCCAGCAGGGCTAGTCTGATTGGTGGGTAAGGATCAGGTGAGCAGCAGGGCTAGTCTGATTGGTGGGTAAGGATCAGGTGAGCAGCAGGGCTAGTCTGATTGGTGGGTAAGGATCAGGTGAGCCAGCAGGGCTAGTCTGATTGGTGGGTAAGGATCAGGTGAGCAGCAGGGCTAGTCTGATTGGTGGGTAAGGATCAGGTGAGCCAGCAGGGCTAGTCTGATTGGTGGGTAAGGATCAGGTGAGCAGCAGGGCTAGTCTGATTGGTGGGTAAGGATCAGGTGAGCCAGCAGGGCTAGTCTGATTGGTGGGTAAGGATCAGGTGAGCCAGCAGGGCTAGTCTGATTGGTGGGTAAGGATCAGGTGAGCCAGCAGGGCTCACTATTGGACGGCTCTTCTTGGGGGATGGGGAAGTTAGTCTTTGGAGCTGGGGTAACTCCCAACACTTCTAATTGCTTCCTCCTCCATCACTATTAAACTGCAAAGTCAAAATACAGACTGCAGATTAAAAATACTAGAAAAGATGATTCCATCTGTCCTGAATGCACCCAGACATTTTCCTGTCAGTGCAACAACACTCATGTAGCACTCCATGCGTGACGTACCATGAGTAACTGGAGAAGATCAAAACCTATAGGGGGACGTGCATGGGTTACGTGCAAACCGTACACAGTTTTTATGTGGAACTTGAGCATCCTCCTTGGAAGCTGATAGATGATTGTGCTTATTTCTTTTCTGTCTCCCTGCCCTGGAGCTAATCAAAGCTCTCTCTCTTTCCTTCGCTCCTACATGCCTAGCATTCCCAAGAGCCCCTAGCACACAGCAAATGCTCAGTCAACATTTGCTGAATGATTGACAGAGAGGCTTCACGTAATGGTGAACTTGGACTGGTCAAGAGATATTGCAGTTTCAGGCTCAAACTTGTCAATCAAAATGGTCAGATCATAAGATCCCCGGGTGAAATGCAAAGTCAGAGGGGTGCTAGTCCCATTTGAGATAAGAGAGTCACAGCAGCACCCTTCTGTTATGGAGAGTTTGGTCCTTCACCTATGAAAGGGAGTGGCAGGTCCTTGCAGGACAGAGCTAAGCTGACAAGTGAATCATCACCGCAAAGCAAGAGGAAAGTTAAGATGCAGGAACACACCGTCCACACTGCCTGAGAGTCTGCCCTGGAAATAGGTCAACTTGTGAGCTTTCTAGATATGCTACGCTCATGGAGAAAAACCAAAGATGGTCTCTTCCAAAGAAACATATGAGGAAATAATGCTTTCAAAATATGAAGGTTTGATTTATACTTTCCCAAAACTAAGACTTGGATGCACAATCTACACCACCAAGAGGGTGCACTCCCATTACTAAGATAAGACAGTCTCAAAGCATTTCCTTCCTTAAAAAAAAAATCTCTGTTAAATCACAAAGCAATGGAGAATTGTGAAGATGTGAAGATAACCCACTCATAGCTCCCAGAACATGAATGGCTATTATTTATTTATTTATGGTACCAGGGATTGAACCCAGGGGTGCTTAACCATTGAGTCACATCCCAGCCCTTTGGGTATTATATTTAGAGACAGGGTCTCGCTGAGTTGCTTAGGGCCTTGCTAAGTTGCTGAGGCTGGCTTTGAGCTGATGATCCTCCTGCCTCAGACCCCGAGCTGGTAGGATGACAGGCATGCGCCACCATGCCCAGGTGAATGGCTGCTATTTTTACACATTTTAATTTGCAAAATGTTCTAATTACATCTCATTTGCAAAATAAGCCACGAGCCAAATTTGAAGCATGGTCTAAGAATGGCCAACCCCTCGTCAAGAGCGTTTTAAAAGCTATTATGGAATCAACTTCCTGAAACTTGACATGAACACTGCTTATCTGCAATTTTACTGACACGTGATTATATGCTATTGATTGAATGTTGGCATTGCTGTTCCCGTTTGGAGATAGGGGGTGGGAGGACTAATTTCTCACTTCTCTAGCTCCAGATTATAGAGGGAGAGGGTTGGATCCACAGTGCAAGACCAGCCTTTTCTCAACTCCCCCATCTGAGTTTGACACCAAAGCATGTTCCTGTGTCTCGATTTTCTTGCTGATTCATTCCAATATTCCTTTGCACCTTCACAATTACCTGCAGGAATGCACCCCGGAAAACACAAAGCAAGCCCACTCTCGGAGATAACTGAACTCAACTTCGTAGGCAAACTATGTTGAATACTTAACATGTAAATCCAACTGTGGCTTTTGAGAACAATAGTTCCTTTTATCGGTGATCCTAGGTGTTGCTTTCAGCCAAGAAGATGGACCTGCTCACTTCCAGCAAGTCAGATTTCAGGTTTTATCGCGTAACCTTTTCTGGCACATGTCACAAGCAACGAAGTAACAGGCACGAAGTCTTAGCACAATGGGACACTTTGAGCCCAGGCGGTGGGCAAAGTGACAAATGAAACCACTTATCACCCTTGGCGGAATGCAGGTCTATTATGGCACTGACGTGGACCCTCATGGGAAAGGACCGTGTCCGCCTGTCCCGGGAGAAACTCCGCCACTTTCTGTGAGGCAGACTCCTGTAAGGTTTGCAGACAATGCTATCTGTTACACAGAAACCATGTCTGCATGCTAAAACAAAACAAAAAAACCCAGATAAATAGCCAGGGCTACAAAGAAAGTAGCCACTATAAATAATCACAGGGTAACACACAGCCCAGAATAAAAACTATATGTATTGCAGGAAAATGAATGTCCATGTCTGAGGTCACACTTCCCACTGAGCTGCGTCCCAGGAGTACGTCTGAAGGTGTGAGATTGAGATCAACTGCAGTTTTATTTTAAAAGTCATGTTGCAACCATGTTGCAAATTCTCCAAGCCAATAGAAAATTGGTTCTAACATTTAGACTTGATTTTTCCTTTCCGGATTTCACACTTGGGATACTTGACCTTCCTCTCAAAGAAAAAAAAAAAAAAAATCTTCCCCATACAATATCTTAAATATCCAGGGCATTAGTCTTTGGGAAGTCACTGAAGCTTCGTGGCAGGTAAATTTGCAACTATTCAATGCTCTCAAGACTCATCGACGACTAACGGGTTTCTCATTGGGAGTGGAACATAGGTGCAGCCCTGGGTTAGTACAGTCTTGGGTCTCCAAGGAGACACCTTTCCTTTGTTCTGTATTCAGAAATGGAGAAAAAGATGGGGGAAAAAAACCCCTCTGAATTTGGAGGGAAAAAAATACCATAAATATTCAAAGACCTATTAGGTTAATAATGCCTTCAGTTGGATTTGACCCTTCCTAAGTTCCCTGAAATGTGTATTATTTTGCAATGTCCAGTTGATAACTGACTAATTTAAAATGCCCCAAACAAATGTCGACCTACTTTGAAAACCATAAGAAAAAATATACGGATTCGGATTTTTTCTTACATGGTTCACAGACTTGGAATATTTTCTTCTTTCCGTGCTCATGCGCATATACACTAGTCTCAAGAGCCCAAAGCAAACCATTTATTTCCAAGACTCTTCAGAGTTGTAAATCTGATCTTACTGTATTACACTATCGCCACTGAGCAGCTTGTCTTTCCAATGAGAAGTCGGCAATATATGCATTTTTACCCATTCCATGGATAGAAACAGTGTCAAGAGGAGGTTAAAATCCCATCTGCTGATAAAGAAGCAAAAAAGAACACAAACCCATCCTGTACTTTTCTATGTGGACGACCCTCATCCCAAATAGTGTGCCTGCCAAATTAGGGTCTCCGCTCGTTAAACATCAGTTGCTTTCTTATCCCGAGAAATGGACAAAAATGGAAGGCCTATCTAATGCTGAGAGAAGAGAGAGAACATGGAACCGAGGGATATGCGACTTTGGCAGCTATCGCCTCCATTTTTAAAGGAAAATTTGCACTACTTAATAATACCAGGTTTCCTTTCCCAGTGGGAAAGCTATGAAGATATGCGCATAAAACGCAGTTCAACATTTCTTAGCGGCAGTGTGTAAGAGGAATCGCAGGTGGTTGAGTTAAACAACAGGGTCGCACCCAGATTCCCTGGTGCTTTGTAATTCCAGGGCTCCCCTGCACCTCTTTGTCTGAGACTGTCTAGACCCAAAGCCAGCTCTGCCGTGCACAAGCCAGGTGTGGGGTGTGGGGCTTGCGCAGTGAGTGACAGGAGGTGGCACCTGGATACCACAGCTCCCCTATGCACCTCTCCAGGGAGTAACCCTAGATGGGTACTGTGTCCCACACCAGCCCCTGAGCTCCCCTTGGGGACAGAGGTCCTCTTGGCCACGGTGGTAACAAGCGTGAGACACCCCCCTTTACTGTCTTCTTCCTGTCTCACGTCCCCTCTCACCTTGCCCTCATTTCCTGGATCACGTCCTACCTGAAGTACTACGCACACTCAAACCTCGGAGCCGTCGATGCTCAGAATCCTCTGGCTGTGGGGAGACTCCTAGCTTGGACTGTCAACCTCTCCTTTGGCTAAGCACCCCGTGTCAACAGATCTGGGGATGTGCCGATACATCTACTCCATGCACTCTGAACTTTCCAGTCGTTTTATCCAAGCGGAACGACACAGAAAAGTTGAGGTAGATCCTAGGATCTGGCAGGATTAGTGACCAGAAAAACACTAGGATGACCTATGGAGTGACCTGTATTGAAGGTAAATCAATATGTGCAGGGAGGACCATTTCTATGTTCTAAATAAAGAGAGAAAAAAGCAGAGTCATTAGTCTATTCAAGTACTATTAACTTTATTATTATTATTATTTTGGTACTGGGGATGGAACCTAGGGATGCTTAACCACTGAGCTACATCTCAAGACATATTTTTGTATTTCATTTAGAGACAGAGTCTCACTGAGTTGCTTCGGGCCTCCCTAAGAGGCTGAGGCTGGCTTTGAACTCGCGATCCTCCTGCCTCAGCCTCCCAAGCCGCTGGGATTACAGGCATGAGTCACCATGCCTGGCTATTTTTAAAATTTCAATCCAATTTCCCTACTCAAATACTGGCGGAAAAAATGGTATGCAGGCTTTAAACAAGTAAATTTTAAAAAGCACTCCAAGCTCTCTTTTATTCTTTTGGCTGCCGGGAAAATAAATAATAATACTGATTTTACCCATTCTGTAATCCTGGATAGATTCTGGAGCAGGTGGGACTTGGTGGTTACCAGGAGCAGGGTATGCATAAAAGTGAGTCACTGATCCATGCATTCGATTACTTATAATCTATGCACTGAGAATTCCCTATAAAACACAGATGTTTACTGAACAGTCCGTCAGGGCAGAATAAATGAGTTAAAAAGAAATTACCTTAAACCGTCACCAGTCCATTCTGGCAAACTACAGACTCATTTCGAATTTAACACAATCATAAGGAAGATAATGGGAAGAATTTTGGCTTTTTTATGAAAATTGGGGTTATAGCCTATGGATGCCCAGCGGTGAGGCTAAAGTAAATAGAACTATTTTTTTTTAAATCATTCTTTCCTTTTCCTACTTAATTTTACTTTTATTTCCAGAGGAGTTCATGGCAAATGAAAAAATAATTCCTTCCCATTACGGCTAGATTACTACCTGCCCCAAATACACGAGATGATTGCTTGCCCTTGAACACAGTGTACGGCTGTGGGAACATTGATTCTTTCTTAAAGCAATGTTAAATCACCAGGAGGCGGGCACGATTCTAGTTCTGCAGCAAAACAGAAATAAATGGGCCTTTATGGACAGAAAAGGCACCCTGAGTTTCAAAACAGGGTGGCCACCATGAGAGTGTTGACCTGTTCCACTGGGAAAGTCAAGGTCAGGAAAACAAGTTATTTTTCTGATTTCGGTTTCTCTTTCCATGACTCAGGATTCATTCCTTTTTCAAATCAGTGACGTCTGGTCTAGCGGCTCTGACATGTTAGGCACTGGAGTTAGTAACTGCACCCAAAGGCAAAAATATCTGTGGGACACACACATTCACCCTGACTCCACAGAAGACACAACAGCAAAACGTTTACCATGTAAAACGTTCGAGGTAGGAAGTGACAACCGAGAAAGAAGGGAGCAGGGGAAATGAGGTGGTGGAAGAGTCAGCTTTGCAACTGTATGGAGAAAGAACTTTCTGGTTCCAAGAAGTAGCCATGCAAAGGTCCAGTGGCAACGGAGAGTTTGGAGTGTTGGGCAGAGGTGGGAGGAAGTTTGAGAAGGAGGGTCTTCTAAGTCTGTTGACATGGTAAAGAACATTGCTTCCAATCAAGTTAGACCTGGAGGTATGAGGACGTGCTAAGCTCAAAACAGACCCAAGGTAACAGATGTCAACAGAATCACTCAGACTATGGAGTGACTGGGCGGTCCATCCTCATTTGAATGGACAGACTGAGTGGTCACTATAGGCAGGTGGAGTGTGGCTGGAGGAAATGAGTCACTGGGGGTGTGCTCTGGAATGGTGTATCTTCCCTGTGGTCTGTCCCTCCCTCTCCACCCCTCTCTCTGCTTCTTGATTCCACCATGAGCTGAGCTGCTCTCCTCCTCCTCCATTGGGCCCCTCCACCATGATGTTCCACCATGACGCTTTTGGACCCAGAGCCATGGAGTTGGCCATCTACGGACTGGACCTCTGAAACCGTGAGCCATAGTAAACTTTTCCTCTTCTAAGTTGTTCGTGTCAGATGTTTTGGTCACAGCGTTAGTAAAACTAACTAAAACACATGCAGAGAAGGAAATCTGGTATTTCTTGAGGGCTTGCTGGTGACTTATTGGAAATGACTCTTCAGTTGTTTTTTTTTTGTGTGTGTGTGTGTGTGTGTGTGATGAACTGCACAGAGGACAGCATTGTCCATCACTAAACTAATCATTGAAGGATGCTAATTATTCTAATAGGGTTGCCATTCAAATACATGGGTAATAAAAAAAAAGCTAAAGCAATAGAAAAAACTTTCTATCTTTAAATTTTCCCAGTGAGGCATGGTCTTACTGGGAGGATGGATTTGTTCTAACCCCAAATATTGGTGATGATGCTACAGTACTGTAAATAATACAAGTTATTGGGTTGCACACCTGTGAAGTAATAGAACCTACCATACATTCTGTGCAGAACTTTTTGGTTTTTAAGAGTTGAAGAACTAATGTCTGGGATGTGCTTCCCAAGGCAACATTTGGGAAGTTTGGAGCCTATTTAGAGAAGCAGGAAACAGAACAATACTTTCATGGTGACTGCAATGTTTCAAAAGAGGGTGCATTTTTGTTCAATAAAAGCCAAATTAAATTCAGAGGCAGTCGCTCTAATCCTGGTCTATTGTATTGCTCTGAAATACAAAGTGTTGAAACTGAGTAGCTTTCCAACCTTGTGATCCTCTCCCCCCATGACGGTCCTGAGACTGTCTGCAGACCTCCGCTTGGGTGCTAAAGGTCTTCTGAGAGCAGGGCTCTATAAAGAATCACGGGAGCCAAGCCACCTCTCCCCCCCCCCCCCACGAGTCAGGAGGTGCCACCGGTCTTACAGGTAACATGACTCTGTCTCCAGAGACCACGGACTGCTTGAGTCTGACGTGTGAGACAGCAGCCTTGTTCTGAAAGTCCCAGCCCAGACCCTGCTAGCTACTGAACAGATGGGAACACGTTTGGATCCCCAACGTGTCTGGATCCCATTTGAACCGTGCAAACAAGGTGAAGAGGCCTCAAGCTTTTTATGGATCCCTGCCTCCTAACCTAGGATTAATTATTCATTTCACTAGCCTCTCCAAGTGCACAGGCCACCTGGAGACAGAGTCCGGTCTGACGGTTTGGCGTCTTTATCTGCAATTTCACTATAAAGCATGCTTAGTTGTGTGTTGTATTTGCCTCCCTGAAACAAAAGATACCTTTCTCTTTTTGGGAAAAAAAAATGACTTTTTCCTAAGAAAGATAAAAATCTACAATGCACTCTGTAATGGAGTCCGAATAATATTTTTAGTACAAGTTTTCTTCTCCAGTCCTGTGTTATGCAGAGAAAGTGGTAGCAAATAGAGATGGACAGACTGAGATGGGGACATTTTTACAGTCATGCCCCAGAAACTGCAGCATGTAGCAGCCACACCATTGATGCTGTAAGGCTGGCATTAATTGTTACTACCACAACGCACTCGGCTTACTTTTATTGTAAATGAATTCGCTTCCATAGAAATCTGGGTTAGTAAGTGCACATGACATTTTTTGTCTATAAAACTAGATCTTGGGGCTTGGGTTGTGGCTCAGCGGCAGAACGCTCGCCTTGCGCATGCGAGACCCTGGGTTCGATCCTCAGCACCACATAAAAATAAATAAGTAAAATAAAGGTATTGTGTCCAACTACAACTAAAAAATAAATATTAAAAAAAACCCTAGATCTTGATTAGTCAAGTGGATGATAAATTAGTTTTGACAGTGCTTTGGAGAAATAAACCTGATATCATTGCTATCTGGTTAAATTATGTCCTTCGACTCTTATACAATAAACTAACCACTGATGTCATAGAGGAGCATCTGATTCTACAGAGGTTTTAAATAGCAATAAACGGGGAATTTCAAAAATTTTAGCAATGACAAAGAAAATCTAGGAGGGGTCCAGGTTCTAGACATTATGAAACAAAACAAAGAGTCTAATTCACTCAGTTAACAGCTATTTTATGAAAGATGAGATAGTTTAAAGCACTTAAAACTCAGGCTTCCTCCCCAGAATTTGTAGAATGATGCTTGGTGAAATTTTTTTTTTTTGTACTAGGAATTCAACCCAGGGACACTTGATCACTGAGACACATCCTTACCCATTTTTGTATTTTATTTAGAGACAGGGTCTTGCTGAGTTGCTTAGGGCCTCACTAAGTTGCTGAGGCTGGCTTTGAATTCTCTATCCTCCTGCCTCAGCCTCCCAGGTAGCTGGGGTTACAGGCGTGAGCCACTGTGCCCAGCTTGACGGAGAATCTTAGTGAAGACGTTGAGTAGAAGCCCAACCTGGAAGACCCCAACTTCAAAATTTAGAAAGTCCCCTCATTATCATTTTCTGTGACAACTTGAAGGAAAAACTCCGCTGACCTCCTTAACCATAATGCCCATGGTACCTTCCAACACATCTGGTCCCCTTCTGTAACAACAGCATGGCCGCCTGCTGACCAACCACCACATGGAGATGGGAATCACATCCCAGGTGTGTCAGGGAGCAAAGCGAGGGTCCCCCACTGGGCGCAGGACAGCAAGACTGACCTTTGGAAGAGCGGAAGTGTTTGCTGGGTGCAGTGAAGCCCCGAGTCCCGTGCACGTTGACGGCGGCCACTCGGAACTGGTACCACCTGCTGGGTCTTATGTCGGTCATTTGGACCCGCTCATCCGTGGTCTGAAGGGAATGTCACAGAGCACGGGTCAGTTTTCATTCTGATGTGTCCTTGGGTGTGTTTCCAAAATGACACAAACTCTTTAGCCAATGCAAAAAATAATCTTGACCTCCCTTTGCATGAGCCCCTCTTATCATTTCCAGATACAAAGAGAGTCATTGGGAAGCAGGAAACTTTGGACGCCGTCTCATCTCCAAAAGTTAAACACCTCTGGGAGTCAAAAGTCTTATCACAAACGCTTGGGCTATTTTAAAATCTGATGACTAAATGGAGCATTCGAGAGATTCACTCAATAGAGAATGTGTACCCCGCGATTGCACGATAGACGAGAAAGTCTCAATTCATTCCAGGTTATAGAAAGAAGATGCCTCTTAAACTTGCACACCAAATAGAATTCTAGAAGCAGGCATAAGAACCCACATGCTTAAAGACTGGTGACTATATCAAGAAGTTAACCGTAGCTCAAAACAATTTTTTATTTGAGTAAATCACGTGATATCATGAGAATCTGGTTCTGACCCTCAAAAGTAAGTATTTCACCTTTTGTATCCAGGAATTCTGCACACTTGGATTCAAAATATTTGCAACACATTTGGAAATATTTTGACATATTTGGAAAAATACTTTGGAAGATATTTGGGTGAAAAATATTTGTAAAAAAAAATGGTATCTGTATTGAATACATACATGCTTTTTTAATTCCCTTATGATGCGTCCCTGAACAGTACAGTTGATCGATATTGAATCATATGATTAACAATATGATTTATCCCTTAACAATGACTTAGATAGCATTCAGATTCCTTAGGTATTCTAAGTCATCTAGCCAGGACTTCAAGTAGAAAAGAGGATTTGCACAGGCTCCCGGAAAATACTGTGCTGTGAGGGATTTGAGCATCATCAGATTTTGGAATCTGCAGGGGATCCTAAAAAATAATATCCTGCATGGCTATCCAGAGACAACTGTCTCTTCTTGTGCAATTAAAAAAAAATAGATACTGGGTGAGACAAGTAGGTTTTCTTGCATCTACTGCTAGGGTCTCAAGATGGCAAGTAAGTTTAGCAGCCTTCAGCCAGATGGGTTGTACTGACTTACAACGTCTGGTGCAGACTCACCTGGGCTCTGAGGGTGAAGCTGGGGAAATAGGACGGAATCAGACATTCCCAAACTTCTTAACGGTGATTTATTACGGCAATGCTTACGTCCATCTCTCAAAGCTAAACGTTTCTGAGACCCAAGGAAGGGTAAGACTCAAACGTGGCATTCTACCTGGTTTGGCTGAATTTGAGACAATTTGGGATGACTCTGGCATGTAGCGTTTCAGCTCTGAGTTTGAAAAAACTTAAAGCCGGAATGATAATCTGGAGCATTGGACAAAGAATCGCATGTGGCATGAGCTAGCAAAAGCAACAGGAGTCCAACGATAATGTGGGGTGTTCCTTTTACGTCAAGCTCTTCACTTATTTCTTCTGTCCTGACGGAGGCATAGTAAGTCAACGTGCTGTGCTAAATGTGTGCAGGGGACACTCTCCAGGAAAAGACTTACCTGGGCCACCGTCTGCCAGTGAGTGGCATCGTCCTCGCTGGGGTGGATCCCATAATTCCATCTTCTTTGTACCACGTAGATGACGGGCTCAATGGAAACGTTGAATTTTGAGGACCACTTCACCTCCAGCTGTCCCGACTTGTGCTCGGTGAATCGTAATTCTTTCCTGGGCTTCAAGGGGACCCCTGGAACAAGACCAGGTCAATTAAAGCCACCTGCATGGGCCCCGAGTGCGGGTAAATGCTGAGGAAGGAAATCTACAAGAGAGACCAGTCTCCTCTGCCACCCACCAAGATTCCACCTCCTTCCGTAAACGTGACCTCTCCGCATCAGGGATAACAGGGGACATCTGACATCAGGTGCAATCCATCCTGCGCCGTGAATATTACTCCCTTTCCCTTTTTCTTTCCTTCTAGAGGGACACAATCAATTGCTGGGCATGGACAAATCTTTGCCTCAATCAAGGGTCACATGGAAGTCACACAGGACGGTCATTACCAAAAACTCAAGTCATCTCTCTTTTTTTCTAAGATGCTCCGTTTCTTCGGTGACATTCTAAGGTCATGAAATTACAGTTCCAAGATTTGCTCTCTTTTCTGCCTCAGGGAGTATTTTCCTTTGAGGGGAAGGAAAACACACACACACACACACACACACACACACACACACACGGCAGTGCTGAGCTCAGCTGTCAAACCTCACAAGTGTGAGTCTTTGGGATTCAACTTTAAAATTGGAAAATGATGAATGTAGAACGCTTGGCTTTGGCAGGAGGGAACGCATTGCTTCCAACGTCCCTCACAGGTGTCTCCCTTTAAAATACTAATCCTAAGGCACCGAAAGCTCATTTGAAAAATCCAGTTCAGAAGGCTCTATTTCTTTTTTCCATTTCTTGAGTTTAAACAGAGAGGAAACTGGAAAATGTGGAATCACAAAATAAATAAGAAGGGATGCATGTTGGTGTCAATGGCTGAATCTCAATTCCTTTTTTTTTTTTTTTTTTTG
This sequence comes from Callospermophilus lateralis, assembly GCF_048772815.1. NCBI lineage: Eukaryota > Metazoa > Chordata > Mammalia > Rodentia > Sciuridae > Callospermophilus > Callospermophilus lateralis. Next base: position 8,337,245 of record NC_135326.1, on the reverse strand, counting down.
ACTGAATTCACATTAAAGTCTTGTTTAGGGAGATTTTAAACTCACCAAATGCTTAGGTGGATAGAGCAGGGTGATTTTAAATGAGCCTCTTCACAGGTGGTCAAAGTCATTGACACAGAAAATATTTTCTGGGCAGCACACTTCCCACACCTATTATGGGCTCCATACTGATACTGTCTTGGGTTGTGGCTGCATCTGGCCGTTCAGTTTAATATCAGTCTGTCTCAACGGGCTGTGGCTCCCTGAAGTGGGTGAGCGGTTGGTTCCTCGTCTGCATTTTGAACGTGATGTAATGGAGTCTGAGGGAGAGGGGTTTGCCTGGGGCTACGATTGGATCAAATTCCTTTCTGAATTCTCTCCATCTTTCTGCCTTTCAAAGTAGGAAAGGACGCCTAGGAGAATGGAGCAGAGAGGTGGTTTTTGATTGACCTACGAATCCCTGGAACATTCTGTTCTGACGCTCTGGGGTTTAGCTGGTCATCGTGGGGCTTGGCTGAGCCAGCCTTTCTCTCCCGTTCAGCCACGTCACGGGCGCTTTTCAAGCCAGCACCCTGAACTTGACTTCTGGGCGCAGAACCTTGAGACGGATGTTCCTTGTGACAACTAGCCGACTTCTGTCCAGCCGAATTTCCCTCCACATATGCCCCCTTTTCCTGTGACGGCGGTCTTTGCAACGGTGCTGTTCTTTAGGCGAGACCTGCTTTGGTTTGTTCTTATCCCACCAGCATCTACTGGGTTTATGCATAGAAATTCCCCAATCGTCCATCTCCACGGAGACCTCCTGCTCTCGTTTTCTCTGTCTCCTGCCTCTCCTTCTCAGCTTCTCCGCTCATCTCTGCATCTGTCAATCACATGACTGACATTTATCTGTTGATTTATTCCAGGGTACCTCCTGCATTTCCACCAAAGATCCCATCTTTGAATTACCTTTCCCAGAAACACACAATAGTTGGTTGATGGTATTATTATTATTATCATACCCAATCGTCTTTCATTCTGTTTTCTGACTGTAGACACTTAAGTACTTCCAGACCCACACCAAATGCCACCCCTCTGTGTCTCTTTCCCTAAATTTCCCAGTTGGAAAAAAAAAAGGATCCATTCTTTGGGCTCTTTCAACTCTTGAACGTACAACTGTCAGGATGTGCGTTTAACTGCCCCTTTGCTGCAAAGAGCTCATTTAACGATGCCTGTCTTCGGCATGAAGCTACAGCCCCCAGAGGTCATTCCCACCTCTTGGAATGCCCCACAGGAGAACATTATGCAAGACTAAATGGTCACTAAATATTTGCTGGAGGAACCTCCTCCCTGACTTTCTGTACTCCAGGCAAGAACGAACCCAGGGAAATGAGAAAAGTTGGAAACATTTGCGTAAACCTTTTCAACAGTGGCGAGCCCTCCGCTCGAAACTCACTTCCAAAAGTGACCCCTGATCCCAGGTATTGTGTGCTGCCTTCCCAACCATGTATACTTTCAAATAACTCAACTCTCTTCTATCATGGGTATATTACTCAAATACACATTCACTTTATTTTTTTTTAAAGAAAAGAAGGTTCATACTAAAAACCAAAGCAGTCAAAATGTTTTCAAGTAGAACAGGTTTTGTTTGTTTGTTTGTTTGCATTGTCTATAGTATTTTCCCAGTTTCAAAATAATTTTTTATAGATAAGATGGGAATCCCTAAGTCAACTCATGACCAATTTAATACCAGAAGTAGGTCTCTATTTCTTGTGTCATGAAAAAAGTTACTCAAACTTGTTCAGAGTGATGAGAATCCAAACTGAACAGAAAGATCCTTTTTGTGATGCTTTTGTGTCCTTCTTGGGTTTGAGATGGGCAGGCAGGTGATAGACGCGTGATTCTACTCAGAGGCTACGCAGGTCTGAGGACATTTCCTGATTCCCTGGATCTCTCTGTGCATGGTGGAGAAGATGACCAGTTAGTTCTGCAGACTTTCAGAGCAGTTTCTGAGACATGCAAATCTGCCCTTCTCCCTGGCTGGCTGCCATATCATCTTCTAGGGCGAACACAGTTGTGGTAAATATCCCAGCCGTTCAACTAACCTGAACCTATCGGAAGCACATGCAAGCATCCAGAGCTCTTTGCTGGAAGGATTCAATCTTGAATAGCATTCAACCACCTACAGCCTTCCTCGGAGGTAATGAGCATCAGGGCCACGCCGGTTCAAGTTTCTCCATTAAAAAATCTCTTTAATTATGATGTGCAATGCTCCTGCGATTTGCATGTTAAGAAACGGTCCATCTGCTTTGCATTAAGGGTAGCTGGCTCCCTTGATTGGAAGTCATTCCGGCTCTCCTCTGTAATTGTGTGCAGATGGGGGCTCCACACCCCCAGGACCTCCAGCCCTCTCTGGCAGAGCACACCATCCTCCGGAGCCCAGCGAGCATCCCGATTGCATAACCAGATGTGGAGGTGGGGTCACTCCTCATGGGCTTTCCGTTCCAACCGTGATTAGAAATTTTCTACCTAAAAGCTGTTTTTGAACCAATTAGCCATCTGAAATCTAAACTATCCTGATGAGAAATATAAAAATATTATCATATGTCACCCCACGAGCTGTGACAAAACAGGTTCCTTTTTTCTTTCTTTAAAATGCAAAAAAACATATTTTGGTAGCATCACAGCGACAGAAACCCAGTCCTTTAAAAGATGCTAAGAAGAAACTGATAGAAGAATCAATGATGATAAATAATCAACAGTTGCCTAGCCATGTCGAGATTAGTTATCAGTGTCAAAGTTTTCCCCTCGTAGGTCTAAATGATTTGAACATACTGTATTAATTCATCTCTAAAGTCCTGAAATTTGGATTTTGCATTATTAAGATATGTGTGAAAATATTAAATCAACTCTGTCATTGGATCTTTTGAAAAAGAAATAAATGGGCAAATGATTGATTGCTGATTGGTTTGTGACAAAGAGAAAACAGAGATAATGGAGAGGTGGAAGTTGCTCTGAAACTTGGTGAAAATTTTAACTTTCCTCCTATGGCGAGACTTGCTTTTCATAGAATGAGAAACTTCCTGCCTCTCCACTCCTGTGAACACTTCATGTCTTTTATTTCACTGCTCTTCACTTTATTGAAAAGCAAAAAAAAAAAAAAAAGAGAGAGAGAAGTCTGTTGTTTATTTCAAACTCTAACACAAGTCCGTTCAAGTTAGCTGCAAAGGCATCAGCTCAAGGTCACCCATGACATAACCCAATTCTGATGCTCTGAAATCATGGAGAATTCTGCCCATCACATTTTCAAAACACCCATTGTTTATAAAAACACAGGTTTTCACATATATATACATGTGAAGCATGTGAGGGTATAAAATCTGCACCTCTTACCTCCCCTCCAAGAATCACAGAAATAGAAAGTGTGGACGTGTATGCTCTATTAGCTAAAAACTTTAGTAACATGAAAAACAGTTAAATCGATGCTCTTAAATATCAATTTGTTGCAAGAATTCAGAAAACAACTTGCACACTCAGATGATTCCTTTGTGTTTGACGAGCTCATCCATGAACCCGGCGCGGGGTGAGGGCGGGTTTCATCTTGCTCTTTGTGCCCAGAATGGGTCACGGCAAATGAGAGACACTCCACAGATGTTTATTCAACTGAAAGGTATCAGTACTGCAAGATCTAGGGGACATCCGCTCCTTTTCAACTTAAACCAGGGAAAACATGGAGCCAATATTCTTGAGGATTCCCAAACAGCCCCTACCTAGGTGACCATGTTTTAAGAGGTGAATATCTAATAAGTAAACAAACTCATGAGAAATGGACAAGTTGGTCATGATTGCCCAGTAGAATTTGGTCCTCTGTGGTCTACACTCTGTATTTAATTGAAATTCTTCAGGTCTACAAAGTAACCTAAGACTAAGGTCAGTGTGGTTAGGGGAGAATCGTAGGTTATTCCTTAGTGTTAAATGCTGATAAACCAGTGATTTTATTAGATTATAAATGTTTGATAATGACATATGTCTTCATTGGATGATGATGATGATGATGATGATGATGATGATGATGATTTCTAATGATACCCAGCAAGAGCTTTGGTTTGGGATATTATTTCAATAGGTGTTAGACAGACACCAAGTCACATCAGAACATCCCAGGGTCCTGGGGCCATCAGCATTAGTTTCTGATGAGAGCAAGCAGGTTGACTTCTACTGAGAAGGTCAACAAGGATTCCAAGTTGCTACTAGGCTAAGAGGTTATTGAAAGGATTCTGACAGGATCTATTTGATCCTTCTTAGACACACAAACTTACTCACGGGGAGTCTCAAATGCTCCTGGGAGAGATATATATATATATATAATTGTTTTCCAAAAATAATTTAGTTTTGTCATTCTTTTTTTTAAAAAATTTTCTTTTAGCTGTTGATGAACACAATTATTTAATTAATTTATTTAATTTATTTATTTCTATGTGGTGCTGAGGCTCAAACCCAGTACCTCATGAGTACAAGGTAAGCACCCTGCCACTGAGCCACAATCTCAGCCCAGTTTTCTCATTTTTATTATGCAAACATTATTGGCTCATTGCAGCTTCATAAAGTCCATTCATTCTATTGGTGGCTTATGCTCTATGAATTGCCTATTCCCACAAAATACAAGTTCAGAGCTTTCTTTGTTGCACAAGAGTGACTTTAGCACTTCTTAAAAATCCACTCTGGAACCACCATTTGACCCAGCTATCCCACGCCTCAGTTTATACCCAAAGGACTTAAATCAGCATAGTACAGTGACGAGGCCACATCAATGGTTTATGGTAGCTCAATTCACACTAGCTAAACTGTGGAAGAAACCTAGGTGCCCTTCAATAGACGAATGGATGAAGAAAATGTGGTACGTCTACAGAGTGGAATATTACTCAGCAATAAAAGAGAATAAAATTTTCAGGTAGATGAATGGAGCTGGAGAAGATCATGCTAAGTGAAGTAAACCAATCCCAGGAAACCAAGGGCCAAATGTTCTCTCTGATAAGTGGATGCTGATCTATAATGGGTGTGTGTGTGTGTGTGTGTGTGTGTGTGTGTGTGGTGGGGAGGATGGAGGAACTTTATTGGGACAAGTTGAGCATGGAGGGTAGGAAAGATGGTGGAATGAGATGGACGTCATCACCCTAGGTACATGTACGACTGCACATGTGGTGCGACTCTGCATCATGTACAACCAGAGAAAGGAAAAGCTGTCCTCCATTTGTGTACAATGAATCAAAATGCGTTCTGCTGTCATCATGTATCACTAATTAGAACCAATAAAAATAAATAAAGAAAAAAAAATAAAAGAAAAAAATCCATTCTATTTAGTTACATACAGGTTTAAATATGTCTTTATATAATTCATCTGGTCGGTCCTTCCTGGAATTGTTCTTATTTCCTGTGAAACTGGCACATCTGAAATTCACACTGATTCTCCAATGTTTTTATTTTTAAATGCATATTTTAATTCCCATCATCACTTTTGAAATCTGCTTGTTTGGAAACCCGGTGAGTTTTACAAAGGGCTTAAAAATGAATATTCTGTCAGCATCTCATGGTGAAGAGCATACAATCAGTCGTCCCGGGGAGAAGTTTCATAACATCACAGTTTTTAGAAATGAAATAGTTTTAGATGTTGGGGTTCTAAGGATCCAGGAGGCATCTTTCAAAAATTAATAACATCAGGTGGATTCTACAGGTTTCCAGGGGAAGGCATTTCCAAGAGGCAGACCGGTGCATTAGTTCTGCAGAGGTGAGCTCCTGAGGGGAAGGGACTTTTAATAGTAGCCGTTCGGTACAGACCCCAAAACTAGTATTGCTAGTGAACACTGCTCTATACCCAGATTGTCAAAAACCTACCAGCGGGTAGAAATGATGGGCATTTGGCACGTGCATACCAAAGAGTGAGGGACAGACAGCTGTTGTTCTCCTTGTAATGATCTACAGCTACGGATTGATTCTACTCTCTATTCAAATTGTACCCCAAAACTAACAGAATGTGTGTATCCTTGTGTGGCTTGATAATATGCAAACAATTCATAATCCACCCGAATGGCCTGGGTCTGAAACACCCTCATCAGGCTTACGGAAGGCTGGAGTGCTCTAGAATGTGCTTTTGAGTGCCAACTATCCTATCTGCAGACATGTGGGATGGAGGGAGTCCCCATGTTCGGAAAGAGGGTCGTTCTTCTTTCTCAAGATGACCACTCAAAATATTTAAAGTCTGCACCAGGACACGTCTGTTCTTGGATTGTGCCGACAGAAAATCCCCAGTGCAAGTATGTTTATTGTGCATTTTTCAAGCGTTCCTCAACCCCAGCCTCCTTTCTGCAGATTTGCAATGTTCTTATTACATCGTTACCCAGTACAGCTTAATTGACTTAGTCTGCCTTTGAGGAAAAAAAAAAAAATACACCGAGTTCATGGATTGCTGCTATCCTTTGTATATGGCAAATTAAAACTCTGGCTGGGCTCTGTGGCGCGTGCCTGTCAGCCCAGCAACTTGGGAGGCTGAGGCAGGGGAAATACAAGTTCAAGGCCAGCCTCAGCCACGTAGCAAGGTCCTAAGCAACTTCGCAAGATCCCGTCTCTTAATAAAATATAAAAATGGGCTGGGGAGAGGGCTCAGTGGTTAAGCCCCCCTGGGTCCAATCCCTGGTACCATAAAAAAAAAAAAAAATCCCACAACAAAACTCCAACTCTGTTGTTTACTGTGTCTCACATTGTGGCTGAGGTCTGTGCGTGTTTTAAGACACGTGGGCAGGACACGGGATGAAGGTCCCTCGTGTTTTGCATTCTTGTGGGCATGGCTGAGCCCTTCCCAGCCGCACACAGCCTCCCGTGTCGGTGACGGCCTCTGCCCCTCCAGGGCTTTGCTCTTTACCTTTGTACAGCGTCTTGGGCACCTGGCAGGTGTGGCCGCAGCCGTTGGAGCAGCATTTCTTCACGCCCGAACACTCGTGGTCAACCTCGCAGCTCTCCACGCAGGCGGCTGCAAACCCACTGGCCTTCTCCGGGGCCGGGCAGTCCCCCTGCTTCACCAGCAGGATGTACTTGAGAAACTCACAGCTGGTTAAGCACTCGTAGTTCTTCTTGGGGAACAGAGGCTGCGAGAGAGAAGCAGAAGGGAGACACAGAGGATTTTTTTTTTCTTTTTTTATAAAAGGTTCCATTAAAGACACATGAAGTCTGATTCCTAGGCATCCTAAAAGAAGAACTTCTATTTTCCATTTTGAGCCAGGATCTTGCTAAGTTGCTTAGGACTTTGCCAAGTTGCTGAGGCTGGCCTCCTGCCTCAGCCTCCCAAGTCCCTGAGATTATGTGTGTGCAACACCACACCCAGCCCCTTGAACGTTTTATGAGATAGGTACATTTTTTTAACTCAACCCCCAGCAAGGTTACATTCCATGGTAATCTCCCAAAGGAATAAGACCCACGAGATGATTTTAGATTGCACACAACGGTCATACCGCGCGTCTGAGTGAACAGTCTCATCAAATGGATCTTGTTCCTCAGGAAAAACGGACCCATGCATCATCTTCTCACCCTTGAGACATGAGCTACTGTCACAAGATTCTGGCTCTTTCTGCCCATGAGCTGAGGAGCATCTGAGGCTCCTAAAAGCTTCCCCACCAGAGAGTACAAGAGAGAATGATATTTTGGGTTCCTTGGCCTCCGTTGGGCTTATGAAAGAATAGCCAAGACGGCTCCCCACCCCTCCAGCCCAACCTAACCCTAACCCTCCTGAGTTTCCTACAAAAGATGCCTGACGAGGTAGCCATCAGCATCCTGAATTCCACCTTAAACCGCCTTTGACCTTTATGGAAGTTGGCTGTCACCCCAATACTGTAGCCCTGGTACAGTCCACTTGTACCTGGAACACACCTGTCCAGGCGGGTTCCATGTCTCGGCCTTCTTTTGAGCCAGGAATGGCCTGAATTGATATCATTACAAAAATGTCTGTACCCCTGTGGATCTAGACTTTTAAGTAATGAAGGGTGACCACTGACACCCATATCGTCCCTTCCAAGGAGGATGTGGTGATGCTAGATATCGTGGTTTAGATGTGGTGTCCCCCAAAAGCTCATGTATGGAAAAACGCAAGAAAGTTTAGAGGTGAAATAATTGGGTTATGAATGGTAGAACCTACTTAGTGGGTTAATCCACTTGGATGGACTCACTGGGTGGTGACTGTAGGCAGGTGGGGTGTGGCTGGAGGAGGGGGTCCCTGGGCTGTGCCTTTGGGGTCTCTCTCCTGTCCCTGGTGAGCAGAGCTCTCTCTGCTCCCTGGTGCCCTGTCCTGAGCTGCTCTCCTCCTCCAGGCCCTGCCGCCATTTTGTTCTGCCTCTCCTTGGGCCAGAGCCATGGAGTCGGCCCACCATGGACTGAACCTCTGAAACCAGGAGCCCCAAATCAACTTTTCCTCCTCTAATCTTTCTTGTCAGATCTTTTGATCACAGTGGTGAACAAGATCACTAAAAACACCAGCACTTTGCAGAAGAAGGGAAAGTATGGTGGTGCCACACCAGACACAGAAGGAGAGCCACACCCTGCCAGGCAAGCCTGCTGTCAACTGCTCCGTGCACAGAAAGCCATCTGGCACATCTTAGGCCCTTAGCCCATGTCAGGCACTGCTCCTGAAACAGCTCAGGGGATCCCCAATGTGATGCACTAAGCAACTCAGGACACCCTGTCTCTAAATAAAATGAAATAGGGCTGAGGATGTGGCTCAGTGGTTATGTGTCTTGAGTTGGTTCAATCCCTGGTACCCAAATTAAAAAAAAAAAAAAAAAAAAAAAATCTCTTGTCTGAAGCACTCTTATCTCTGCAGAGAGCTGTAGCCACTGTCCTCCCTAAATAACAGCGATTTCATTAGCTTATTCATCTTGTTGAAGATGATAGGAAATGTTGAACTAAAATGTGTGTCTGGCCAATATTATGCATATTTTACCACAATTTATAAAAATATTTTAAAGAGCTAGAATTTGTACGTACCAAGCGCACACGCATAGCATCCAATAGTACCCATGTCTTACAGCCACAATGATTTTTTGATATAGCAAATTTAATGTACTGAGCCTTTGTTCCAGTTAAAGGCCAGGGAAAGATTTTGTGTTTTTTCTTCATTGGCAAAAGAGGTGAGACTAGAAGCATCATCTACAAAAAGCATAATTCCAAGGTGTGAATCAGACTGGTAGATGCCACCCAAAGTGGGTAGTTCTACATAAAATTTGAAAATGGCACGAATCAATTGTACTAAAATCAAAGCTGGACTTAAAAACCTTACAGGTTAGACTTGGAAGAAGAGCTACAGTTTCAACATCGAAGCTCCACAAATTTGCAACTGGTTCATTCAAAAGCCACTTTGTAAACATTTAAAGTATCAAGATCTCTTCCGGGTTTTGTCTTCCATTATTTCATAGCTCATTTTTTTTCTGTGGGTGGTTTAGTTGTGTTTTATTTGGTTGGCTTGGGGAGTTTGAAATTTAGTTCCAAACCCAAGTGAGTAATCCAGAAAGTATGCTGACAGACTTGTTACAATTAAGCAGTAAGCACCAGCCTCCCTCTTTCCACAGGATGTATACATTACAAGCGACAAAAGGAAGGACCCAGTTACCAAGATCATTGGCCTCCAACCCACAGGCTAGGATCTCCAACCCCAGAACTGCTCCTTACCTCTGGTGAGCATCTGCTCTTTGCTAAGTTGGAAATCACAGGGAGGTGGTTTGCATCCTGCGCTAATCAAATCAACTCCACTCAAACACAGAACATATGAATACAGTGGAACAAATTCACAGAGGGAAACAGCATGAGTCTGACGTCAGCTTCCAAAGACTGCACTCTCCATTCATATATCACCCGAAGGATGTGCCTGTCAATCACTGCACCCTTGATCCAGGAAACGGAGATGTGTCTCCTCCCACTGAGAACTCACCGAGCTAACGGGGCAGACTTAGAAACAACAACCACAAAGACAAACAAACAAAGTGCCTTAGAACAGATCTGAAACATTTATCCTCAAAGAGAGTAAAAGAAGAAGGGGCATGGGTTAGCTGTACCATTTGCACACAAAGGAACTAAGTGCCCTTTTCCCGGGATCTACACACAGTCAGGGCTGAGTGACTTGTGTCTTCTCTTTTCCAACTGTTCCACATTTGTTTTTCACTGTTCCACATTTCCAAAGCCTTCCGTTACTCTGACAAAAACTTTACAAGATCCAAAGAGGGAACTTGGGCTCTGCTCCTTCCACGGTGCGGCCGGACTCTAGTTTTCCACCTGGTGCTTCTAGGTAAGGACTGGAATCTGCTCATGGGGACATGGAATATGTTGCATCTTGTAAAAAACAGTCTGAGGGGGGATTGAACTTGGGGGCACTCAATCGCTGAGCCACACCCACAGCCCTATTTTGTGTTTTATTTAGAGACAGGGGAGTTGCTTAGCGCCTTGCTGTGGCTGAGGCTGGCTTTGAACTCCTGATCCTCCCACCTCAGCCTCCTGAGCAGTTGGGATGACAGGTGTAAGCCACTGCGCCCAGCTCAGACAGAGGTTTTTACTTAAGTGAAGTTCACTTTATAATTGGGTGCATTTGGTACAACAGGAGCTCTGTTTTATGATTTCTATTTATTAAAGATAATTTTTTTCCCTCTATCCATTTCCCTGGATAATTATCTTGAAATAGGTTGAAAAAACACTAATAGTGTGAAAATGAATTGGAAAAATATGTTGTCTACACATAAGCTGTCTCTGCTTGTCTTTAATCGCGGACTTGATGAGAATTTATTGAAGTGGGTTAAATAAGAAGAAAATGTAGACATGTCAAAGGAAACTATATGTGACTATTGATCCTCTAGACAGAAACAAAATGTATAAACTAGTCTCCTAACAGCAAACGGCAAATCCTGTCAACGCGGATTATGTGGGCCTCAGAAAAGTAACCTCTAACCATGGAGCCTGCAAAATTTCCTGCTATATTATAAATTAATGATGGCATGAATCCATTGTACTGAAACCAAAGCTCAATTGAAGAACCTTACAGGTAAAACTTGGAAGTTTTTCAAATTACTCTGAGTAAAAAGCCTATTAACTTCATAGTAAATAAAAATACACATAGCAACCCAGATTTATGTGCTAGCATTCAATTTCTTGCTGGTACAATGACTTCCCGTGAATTAAGTCAAGTTATTAATTGTAAAATTAATGTAACCACAATTCCTTCATAAAGCTCTTCATACGATTAACTTCAAAAAAATCATATAAATGGAAATATTTCCTCAGGTCTTTAATTACAATTTAAACTTTGGAAAAAAAATATGATTATTATAGGCCCTAATTTTCTTTTCCTACCTTTGCTATTCCCCAAACCAAGAACAAAATTGACATTCAAAGGCCATGTACTTTCTATCAGATAACTACAGGAATGGATGTCATTTTGCATCCAGAGAAGAAATATAAAGCAAAATGATAAAAGAAAATCTCTTAGTGGTACATTGGATAAAGTGAAAAATCCTCCATATTTTTAAAAATACATATAATCATATTATATATTAATATTCAACCTTAAGTCTTATAAAAGTCTCCTATGTCTTATCTCCAAATATCTAAAGAGTAATGCGTGCTTTTTAGTGCCTTATCTGAGCAATGTGCTAAGCTTCAATAGGAAAAAAATAAATAAAACCATCTTACCTACTTGTGGCCAATAGGTCAAGATAAAATCTATAGTAGGTCATCTTCTGATATGAGTGTGACATCCTCATCCTCATCATCACCATCATCACTATCAACACCACCGTCATCACCATGACCCTCATGACTGTCACCATCACCACCAACACCTCATCATTATCATTCCATGAACGTCATCATGACTGTTGCTATCACTACTGTCATCACCAGTATGACCACCATCACCACCACCATGACCATCATTATCATCCTTGATATCATCCCATCATCATCAGAACCACTGTCATCACCACCATCAATATCATCACCATCACCATCATCCCATCACCATCTCTGCCATCACCACCAACATCACCATCTTGATCACCATCATCATCACCATAAGTACCATCAAATTCTTCTCCATCATCATTACCATCACCACCACCATTAACCACCACCATCACCACCACCATCCTCACCATCACCACCACCATCCTCACCACCATCACCACCACCATTATCACCACCATCCTCACCATCACCACCACCATCCTCACCACCATCACCACCACCATTAACCACCACCATCACCACCACCATCCTCACCTTCACCACCACCATCACCACCACCATCCTCACCATCACCACCACCATCATCACCACCATCCTCACCATCACCACCACCATCCTCACCTTCACCACCACCATCACCACCACCATCCTCACCTTCACCACCACCATCACCACCACCATCCTCACCATCACCACCACCATCCTCACCACCATCACCACCACCATTAACCACCACCATCACCACCACCATCCTCACCTTCACCACCACCATCACCACCACCATCCTCACCGTCACCACCACCATCATCACCACCATCCTCACCATCACCACCACCATCACCACCACCATCACTACCACCATCACCACCACCATCCTCACCATCACCACCACCATCCTCACCACCATCACCACCACCATTATCACCACCATCCTCACCATCACCACCACCATCACCACCACCATCCTCCCCACCGTCACCACCACCATCACCACCATCTTCACCACCATCCTCACCACCACCATCCTCACCGTCACCACCACCATCATCACCACCATCCTCACCATCACCACCACCATCACCACCACCATCCTCACCATCACCACCACCATCACCACCACCATCCTCACCATCACCACCACCATCACCACCACCATTAACCACCACCATCACCACCACCATCCTCACCTTCACCACCACCATCACCACCACCATCCTCACCATCACCACCACCATCATCACCACCATCCTCACCATCACCACCACCATCCTCACCTTCACCACCACCATCACCACCACCATCCTCACCTTCACCACCACCATCACCACCACCATCCTCACCATCACCACCACCATCCTCACCACCATCACCACCACCATTAACCACCACCATCACCACCACCATCCTCACCTTCACCACCACCATCACTACCACCATCCTCACCGTCACCACCACCATCATCACCACCATCCTCACCATCACCACCACCATCACCACCACCATCACTACCACCATCACCACCACCATCCTCACCATCACCACCACCATCCTCACCACCATCACCACCACCATTATCACCACCATCCTCACCATCACCACCACCATCACCACCACCATCCTCCCCACCGTCACCACCACCATCACCACCATCTTCACCACCATCCTCACCACCACCATCCTCACCGTCACCACCACCATCATCACCACCATCCTCACCATCACCACCACCATCACCACCACCATCCTCACCATCACCACCACCATCACCACCACCATCCTCACCACCACCATCCTCACCGTCACCACCACCATCATCACCACCATCCTCACCATCACCACCACCATCACCACCACCATCCTCACCATCACCACCACCATCACCACTGCCATCCTCACCATCACCACCACCATCCTCACCACCATCACCACCACCATTATCACCACCATCCTCACCACCATCCTCCCCACCATCACCACCACCATCACCACCATCATCACCACCACCATCACCACTGCCATCCTCACCATCATCACCACCACTATTATCACCACCATCCTCACCATCACCACCATCTTCCCCATCTCACCACCACCATCACCACCACCTTCCTCCCCACCATCACCACCACCATCACCACCACCATCCTCACCATCACCACCACCATCACCACCATCATCCACCACCATCACCACCACCATGCTCACCATCATCACCACCATCACCACCACCTCCCTCCCCACCATCACCACCATCATCCACCACCATCACCACCACCATGCTCACCATCATCACCACCATCATCACCACCACTATGCTCACCACTATCACCATCATATCTGTAGTAGTGAAGCTCAGCAGGTGCAGCTATCTACCATCCTTCCTCTTGTAGCAGAGCTCCACTTCCTCATCTGAATTCTGCCACTGGAGTCCTCATGACCAACATTATTTCCTTCTACTAATTAAGTTATCAGGAGCTCAGGGAGATCATGTGTCCAAAATCACAAATCAAATAAGAATCCAAGCAACCATTAGGCCCAATGTTGTTTTAAGGTGTCGGGGTCAATATGAGAAGACTCTCATTAACCCAGTGGTTCTCAAGTTGCTTCCCTATTGGACCCCCTGGGGACCTTCTAAAAATGATGCCCTGGGTAAATTCCTGATCTGTTACTTTAACCACCCTGGAAAGCACCCAAAAAAGTGGCCATTTTTAAAGCACTCTTGGTGATTTCAGTGTATGGCCAAGATTAAAAACAAACACAACCGCTGGATGAATTGATCCTAATGAGTTATGACAACTCATGTCAGATTTTTTTTCAACCAAATGAGGTCATTCAAGATCTGGCATTCAGGGTTTTTACCTGGAACTAGTCATGTAAGAACCGTCTGCCTGGAATGTAGTAAAAATCCAGGTTCCCAAGAGGAAAAGTGTATGCAAACACACTCAGAACAGCGAACCCCACTTATTAGAATGCTAGGTAGTAGTGGGAACCTTCTAGAAGTTTTTGAATTTTCAGATCCCAGCCCAGAATCAACCAGTTAAGCAAGTGTTTTTTTTTTTTAATTTGCTTTAAATTTTCATCTAATAAATTAAGATAAAAGAAATGAGTTCTGGTATTCTTTTGCACCACAGGGTGGTTACATTTAAGGGGCATTTCTAAGGAGAATAGTCTCAGTTCTGCTGGGTTTGCGCTTCTTGAAAGCTAACCTATGGCTATTTCTGGGTGGTTGAATTTAGAGTAATGGTTTGGTTTTATTCTTTAGTGTAACTTAATCGCTCAACTAATTTTTAGTGACCAGGTAAGATTTCTCTAAAAGTCTATAAGAAATAAAGACCTAAAAAGAGGAAAACTGGAACGACTAAGTGTACCTTTCAGAGAAGGCATCTAAACACTAAGAAAAGATAAAGAGTTCTCACTGCAGATGTTTCTAATTTATGCCTGGAAACGCGAGGGTAATTTGCCCAGAAACTCAATTATAAATAGTAATGTATTAGAGGTGATTGCAATTAATTTGTTTCCCAAGCACATCAGAGACCTTGGCCATGGACAATATAAAATTAGAAGAAAATCAAAGAAGAACACAACAAGGTTACAGAGTGAGAAGAGGTCAGTCTCCACACACAGAAATGATCAATGCTGAGCCTATGGAAATGTTAACTACCCTAAAAATTGATCGTTACACTGTGTATACATGTATCAGATTATCATCCTATACCCCATAAGTGTGCACAAATATCATGTATCAATGAAAAAAATGTTAAGTCACAAGAAAATCAGATCCTTGTATATTAGGAGGCCACTTTGTTATCAGTTCGGACCTTTTTGGTTGGTTTGTTTCAATTCGAGTCATCCTATATTTATCTTGGTTCCTCCTTAGTCTAACTCCTTTCAGTACAAATATGCACTCCCTTGGACGGGAGGACACGTAAGTCAGCAGCTGTCCACAGTCCTGCTGCAGACTCTTCAGAGGATGCTTCAGCACATGGAGAGTTCCAGAAGTTCAACCTTCCTAGAGATCCAGGGATGGCGAGGACACAGGTCTAAAACACGGTTTCTTTCCTTCCTGCATTCTATTAATGGGGATCACCGAGCGCCCCATTAGACAATCAGCCACGGAAGCCACCTGCCCTCACGTTTGGAAAGCACAGTGGCACTCAGGTTCGCGCAGTCTGATGGTGAATCCAAGCACCTGGGACCATGATGGCGCCCGCGCTTAGCCGTTGGCCCATGCCTCAGCCACACCATGAGTCTTGACCGCGGCCACCCAAGGACTGCTCCCCCTGCAAGTCCACGGTGACCCCCACAGGGCAGAACCCGAGGATCTGGTTTCAAGGCCTGACCACCTGGACGCAGCCAGTAGCCCCCGTTCTTTGCTTGGAAGTTCAGGTGACCCAAAGAGACTTTGTGTCTCATCCACCACGCACACCACCCGAACTGCCACGCGAGCACCTCCAGAGAATTAACGACTTCCCCCAGGAAGAGTCAGGAGCCCACCGGGACCCCCTTGGGAAGAGAGTCCCAAGTTAAAAAAATCTTTGGAATAAAAACTGAGTCCACCTTTTGTTTTTGACTCCAATTGAATAAACCCAGGGCGGCTCACTAACTCCAAAGAGCAGAGGTGGGTGGTCCTTTCTATCAGTTCTATGATGGGGCCCCCAAAAACAGTTTTTGCAAGAAAAAAAAAAAGCATGCATATATTCCAACTGAAGAGCACCAAATTCCACGCCCCTTTGTCCCTTTGGGAGGAGACTAGAGAGGTAAGCTATTGTTCTGATGCACTAAAGAAAAAGATTAGTAAACCATACTAAATTCTATGTGCTGATCTCCCCTCCCTACACACACACACACACACACACACACACACACACCGTCTGGGGCATATTTGATCATTTTACAGGGGTTCCCAGACTTGGAGCTTTACTTCAGATCCTAAAGAGACGCACTGATTTAACATCTACGTTATGCAGCAGTTGAGGGATATGTTTTAAGAACAAGAAATCCCCACATACGGAAGTAACTCTTTAGTGATTTGGTTTTAGTCAAGCTCAAACAAAAGAAAAAATGTAACTATCACTTTCCTATGTACATATATGGATATACCACAGGGAATCTCACCATCGTGGACATCCATAAGAAAATTTTTAAAAAATAACTCTGGATAAATGACAGAATGTCTCTTCTTCATAGGAAAATTTATTTTGTGATTAAAATTACCAAGAACTAAATTCTTCTTTTGTTGTTGTGATTATTTTTAAAATTGATACATTATCCTTAAAAGTGGAATTCATTGTTACATATTCATATATGCACAGAATATGATTTGGCCCACAGTCTAAATGGTTAGGTAAGTTTTACGATGTAATTATGTCTATGGAGTCTCTTAGAGCAGAAATTGGAAAACTTTCTGAAAAGGAGTATAATAGTTGCTTAACTAAACTTTTTTTTTTCTTTTTTCTTTTTTTTTTTTTTGCAGGGTGGAGAAGCTGGGGATTGAACCAGGGGTGTTTTACCTCTGAGCTGTATCCTCAGCCTTTTGGTATTTTATTTTAAGACAGGGTCTTGCTAAATTACAGAGGCTGGCCTTGGAATTTGGATCCTCCTGCCTCAGCCTTCCAAGTCACTGGAATTATAAGCATATACTACTGCGCCTAGCTTCAACTAGACCTTTGGATCTGATGTTGTCAACTTACATTACCAATGAGGGGGATCAGTCAGGAATAGTCGCGTTTCAGACACACCCCGGGCTGTGACCTACAAGCCTGTAATACATAGTTAATACCACCGATCTACTATTTTGATAGTGTAGCTGACAAGCTTTCTACAGTATCTTCACAGTCATTGTCTATTTTTATAAGAACACCGTCCAAGGTCACGAGGGTAAATCTTAAGATTTGAAAATGAGGTTAAACGTGGTACACTAAATGATTTGCCCAAATTCACAGGGTGAGTTAATTTCAAAGTTCAGATGAGGATCGAGTTCATCTGATTTTCGTCCAGACGGGCTTCCATCCAGGAGAATACCTTCAAGAAGGCAGGGATTTATTTGTTTATGTCTCATTTGCTTATTGCTGCACCTCGATCAAACTGCTGGGCAAATCGTAGGTATTCGCAAAGTGCGTGTTAAACGAATGAAGTTCACCAATTTCATTTCAGTTCATTGGGATAATAGACCTGCCCATTGTTAAAGCTAAGCTTTGGAGTATTAAATGGAATGCATATGGTTTCTGGAAAAGCTTAGATTTCAATAAAACAGATGGCACCATGTCAGTCCTTGGGGAGGCGGAAGCCATGATTTATGCTTTTGTGTCTCTTCCGCCGCCTCCCGAGAATGTTGGTTGCACACAGAGACTGAGGGTGGGTCTTCTTATTGGATGTAACACTAGATCATTAGCTCACCCTGCCTGTCAGTCTCAGAGCAATTGGTTAAATGACCTTGACTCCCTGCAAGGGCTCTGTGTGTGATTGAAGGCATCTGAATCCTTGCAATTACCAAAGGTTTCCAAAGGCTTCCTGCACAGGAACCCTCAGGTGGAAGAGCTTCTAGCAAACAGGCGTTACTGTGGAAAGGTCTGCAAATGGTCAGTATTCCTGCTAGACACCAAATGCTGCAAAGGAACTCTCAGAGATTACGAAGATCACAAGGTGGTCACTTACTGAGACGTATTTCCTTCCACGTTTGCAAACTAACACTGCAGCACATGACCCGGGGTGATTGACAGCTCGAAGCCCGCCCCCACCCCAGTCTACACTGTGCCATTAGGAAGAGGTGCCTGAGACAGGGGCTTAGACCCAGCCCTTCCGCCTGGGATTAGATCTCCACCTCAGGTACCCAGCCCCGGTGTAGTAGCTGCCTGCTGCTTTACTCCAAGGTCGTTGGGAAGGTCAAATGAGATGATGGGGATGTGCTATTCACACGGCGCATTGTGGACGTAATAATGATCCCAATGAGGATGTAACGATGATCCCAATTTGGCACCCAGCTTCTCAGAATAGTCTGTGTTCTGCCAAGGGGACCTCACATCAGCCCTTGCCACAGTGGTTGGAGACCGGACCACTGTGGCTGCCCACAGTGTCCTCTGGAGGACAGTCCTTCCAGCCCAGCCCTCCCCCATTCCCTTCCAAGACCCCCGATGACATCATTTCATTTGGATGCCACGGGGCATCTCTGCTGGCCCTACGGAGCGCCCCTTAGTGACCTCTGTCAACTCTTTCCTCTTCTGGTCCTGTTTGCCTCTCGAGGTCACTGTCTTTGACCCTGGACAATCCGCCAGTCTTCCTAGCTACGTCTTATAAGAAACCAGGTTGGCACCCAGCCTGTGCCCCTGAGCGGCAGGTGACATCTCAGCCAAGCATCCCTCCCCGTCCCCAGCACGACTGATGATGTCAGACAGCGATCCTCCAGGACCGGGGCCTGTTCCTCGTCTGACCGACAGCACAGGCAAAGGTAGGCAAGCATTCTGCCCAAGAAAGGAGGAGTGAGACAGAAGGATCGAGAAGTGCTATTCCCAATAACAGGGGTCGTCTCTTCCTAGTGGCAAAAGGCATTTTCAGACCCTGCAGAGACAGAGCTGGGGGCTACCCGTGATGGGAGTATGGACAGTTTGCATCTCTAAAGGGCACCCTGTCTGCCATGGATGGGTGAAATAATCAACTTGCCGCTCTCTTACCTCACAGAAGGTCTGACACTGGTGTTTCCTTAGGTCCCCTGGTTCCTTGCAGGGTTCCAGACACTGGAGGAAAGACAAAAAATATATATATACATGGGTGAGAACCAAAGCAAGGGAAGGCGCGAAGTCATCCGTGGGCTTCCCATGCCTCTTAGTCCTCCTGGTGGGTTTAGGAAATCCAACCAATCAGCTGGTCGTCGAACTGCTTGGGCATCTTTGTAGAACAGAAACCAAAAAAAGAAAAAAAAAAAGTGCATTTCAACCCAATTGACCAAGGAAAGTCACAGAGGTTGGCAGTGAGCTATAGGAAGAGTAATGATATTTATTCACCATCAGAAAGAACACCCTGCAAGAGACATGTCTTATTCCGTCAGGAGTACTTTTTAAAGTGTGCCGCTTCTGGTGAAATTTTTTTTATCATGAAATTAAATATCCACTTGCTTTTAAATTGGCAACATTGGGCTATCTTTTGCATGTAATTGAGTGAAAATTTTTACTGTTTTATGTTTTGGCGATTTTTTAAGTACACAGATGCATTCTTATTATCTATGATCACCATGTTCAAAATAGGTCATTGAACATATTCCTGTTACCTAACTGAAATTTTGTATCCTTAGACCAACACCTCCCCAATTCTCTGACTCTCCCCATCCATCCCCAGACTCAGTAATTCCTATTCTATTCTCAATTTCTATGAGATCAACTTTTCCAGATTCCCCAGGAGTGAGATCATACAGTATTTTCCTTTCCATATCTGATCTATTTCATGGAACATAACATTCTCCAGTTGTATCCATGTGACCATATGTATTTTAATAAATCAAAGAATCAAAGAGAGTAGCCAACCTGCATTCCTTCATAACAACTGTAATAATAAATAACACCGGTAAATACAAAATTGTATACATATATAGCACATAGTTTATTACCATGTATATAGTTCATATAGCAAATGCACAAATATGTATAGAAAATACACAGAGAGGTATACTATATGCCTGTGTGTGTGTATATATATATATAACAATTGGCCTCATGATTCACATAAAAATGAAGAATTTATATACAAGGAGACTTGATTCTCAAAATTATAATTATAGGTCATTCAACTTTTAATCAGTAAAAGTTAGTGGTTTTGTATATTCAAATGTTAGTCAACTCAGTATAGGCACGACATTATCACAAGCCTATGATTATTTTACCTGTATATTTCTTTTTTGGTGCTGGGATTGAACTCAGGGCCACTCAATCACTGAGCCACATCCCCAGCCCTATTTTGCATTTTATTTAGAGACAGGGTTTCACTGAGTTGCTTAGAACAGTGAAGTGAAATAAGCCAATCTCAAAAAACCAAAGGCCAAATGTTTTCTCTGATATGCAGATGGGAATTCACAGTGGGGCGTGGCTAGGGAGGAACTGAGGTTCTTTGGGTAAGGCAGAGGGGAGTGAAGGGAGGCGGAGGGATAGGAGGATGGAAAAGATAGTAGAATCAGACACTATGACCCTGTGTGTGTGTCTGATTACACGAACCATGTGATTCTACATCATGCACAACCAGAAGAATGAGAAGTTATACTCCATCTATGTATGATGTGACACAGTGCAGTCTACTGTCATGGATTAACTAATTACGATAGATAGATAGATAGATAGATAGATAGATAGATAGATGATAAATAGATAGATAGATAGATGATAGATAGATAGATAGATAGATGATAGATAGATAGATGATAGATAGATAGATAGATGATAGATAGATAGATGATAGGTAGATAGATGATAGATAGATAGATAGATAGATGATAGATAGATAGATGATAGATAGATGATAGATAGATAGATAGATAGATAGATAGATGATAGGTAGATAGATGATAGATAGATGATAGATAGATAGATAGATAGATGATAAATAGATGATAGATAGATGGATAGATAGATAGATGATAGATAGATAGATGAAAATCCTCTATAAAACCTATCCATCAAGAATAGCCCAGATACGCTGGGCACAGTCTTGCACACCTGTTATGGAGGCCTCTCGGGAGGCTGAGACTGGAGGATCACAAATTCAAAGCCAGCCTCAGCAACCTAGTGAGTCCCTATGCAATTTGGCAAGACTCTGTCTCTAAATAAACACATTTTTCGAAAAGGGCTGGGGATGTGGCTCTGTGGTTCAGTGCCCCAGGTACCTCCCCGCCACCAAGAAAAAGAAAAAGAACAGCCGGGTACAGTCATTTGCGTAAATATTCGTCAGGTCTATCTGTCAAAGCTTTGCCTGCTTTGATCACAACGGAAGCTCAAGTCAAGGAAAAACTGGCAGTCATTCCTCTCGTGCTTTATACAGAAGAAACTACTTTCTGTTCCTTCCAAGTATAAAAATGGTGTGTCAAAAAGAGTGCGGCCCCGGAAATCTCTCCAGGAGAGAAGCAGATTTGAGAGAAATCCCACCAGCATAGCACTGTGACTTATGACAGGCCACCCTGCAATGCTATGGTCGTGTGCTGCCCGCAAGTTCTCCGGTCAGAAACCAAAGGTGACATTCTCAGCACGCCATGTCGGGCTTTAAGACACGGAATGATTGATGGCCTGAAGTCACTCCTGGTAAGGCTACCTCTCCAAGCCCAGGGAGGAAGACTTCAAATCTTAGGGGGAGGAAATTCGAGCAAGAGAGCTCATCCCATGTGCTACCATTAGGAATGCAAGCAGATAACATCTTTTTAAAAAACTTCGCCCAGAAAGATACATTCTCAAGGTGATTTGCTTAGACGATCATTCTACATGAAATGCATATTTTAAAATCTATAGCAATTCAAAATATGCTCATCCAACATGGTAGAAACGAGAATGAAAGTTTCCCGGGCACAGGAATTTGGTGACGTTTTCTAAAATGTTCTCAGCATACCGTAGAGAACTTTGCTTCTACTGCAATGGATTTGCAGCAGGAGAGAGTAGGTATAAGTGAGTTGTTGGGCATCTTGGGGGAGCGTGGGTGCCCTGAGGACATTCGGCAGTCTCTGAAGGCAACGACACATGTCCCGGCTGGAGGCAAGGGGGCACTACTCATTTCTAGGGGGACGCTGCATAAACACAGCCACACGCACAGGATAGCTCTCCTGCAGGACAGAACACTATCCAGCTCCAAGTGCCAATCAGGGCAAAGGTGAGACCCTCTGGATGCCACACAGGGGTCACCTCTAACATGGTGGGTCCTAAAGGTCAAAGGACTGAAGGCCACTCTGAAGTAATTGTACACAGTTCCGTCATCTTTGTCCTTCCAAAGCATGGTTTTGGTCATATAAGTTCCCTGATAAGAGCTAGTCAATCAATATCAAATCAGGTACAATGGGTGGGGTTTGGCATTCTGAATTTCTGGTCGAGCAGCAAACCCTGCTAATCAGGTTCTTCAAGCTCGTGAATTGCCTTCAGCGCAGCTGGTCTATTTTCTGTCCCCCAAATGCAAAGTTTTCTTTCTGTGTCCATTCTGTTACTGTCTTTTTTTCTTAAAGAGCCCTTATCTACTCAAATCGACTATAGCATCAAACTATTTGTGTTGTCCACATGAGTACATAGGGAATACCTCTGTGCTCGATAGAACATTTGTCATTTTTCTCCAAGAATTCTCACATTTGATTTTTACTCTGCCTCAGTTCGTTTTACAATGCTATAACAAAACACATGAGGCTCCATACTTTATAGAGAAAAGAGGTTTAGGTTGGCTTCCTGTTCTAAAGGCTAGATGCAGTGACCACATGGGGTGAGGTCTTCCCTGGCTGTATCATAACATGGCAGAGAACACAAAGGGAATCAGTCTGTGGTTAAGATCAAATGTTATTTGCATTAGAGCATGCTGGTCTACTGATACCTCTTGCTACAGGAGCTTAAGAAGATAATGTATGGAAAAGAGATTTGTGATCAGAAAGGTACTTGGCAAAATCTATGGGATCAGTAAATTATTGTGACCCCAAAGAAGATTCAGTCTCACAATGGCCTGACTCAGAGGAGACAAAGTATTGGCAAAGAAGGAACCGGTTGCTACTGCCTTGATGACCTGCCATCTGGTAAATTCAGCACAAGATCCCATACACGCAGCCAAACACCTTCATTAAAGTCTCGTGAGGAAACTAAACCAATAGCCGCGGAAGTACAAGTCGTCATCATGTTATGCCAAGTAAACAGAATCCACGCCGAAACAAAGCAACAGCGTTCCATACGTTTCCTGTACAGATGAGCATCTGCGAAACCAATAAATACGGATTGATATTTCCTCTGTGCAACGCGCCCGTCTCCTCACCAGGACAGAGGAAATAGAGCAAGAACATTGTTCCCTGAGGGAGTGTGGAGTTGATCAAGGGAAAAACACATGTGGGTAAGTCAGTCTGCATCCACCAAGCATGAACATGGACGAGAGAAGAGAAATCGGCCACAGGAAGCACAGAGTTGGTTTCTCCAGCTCACATTTCAGGAGAGTGGAGTGTTGCAGGAGAGCGTGGGTTGGAGATGGGGTGTGGCAGTGAGGAAAAGCAAGAAAGAGTTTGTAGAAGATGGTACACATCTCCCCTCCAATGGATCTACTGTCAACATGTCACTGGGTGGCCAAGGACATTGGGCAAAAAGGAGCGAATGGGAAATACAACATAAGTTCATGAATGCTTTACTCAGAATTTTGGCTGCTGTGACCCAAAAGACATGACAGGAACAACTGTAGAGGAGGAAAAGTTGATATGGGCTCATGGTTTCCAAGGTTCAGTCTATGGTGGGCCGACTCCATGGCTCTGGCCCAAGGGGAGCAGAACAAAATGGCGGCAGGGCCTGGAGGAGGAGAGCAGCTCAGGACAGGGCACCAGGGAGCAGAGAGAGCTCTGCTCACCAGGGACAGGACAGAGACCCCAAAGGCACAGCCCAGGGACCCCCTCTTCCAGCCACACCGCACCTGCTGCAGTCACCACCCAGTTAATCCATTCAAGTGGATTAATCCATTGATGAGATGCAGGATCCTATAACCTAATCATTTTACCTGCAAACTTTCTTGCTTTGTCTCACACATGAGCTTTGGGGGACACGTCCTGTCTAGGAAACCACAGCACATGGTACAGAGGCATGGCGTGACGCGTTGGAGGCACGCAGGAGAGAGTCAGGGAGGGGTCTCGCATGCCATCGGAAATGTAGACATGGAGTTTAGAGCAACGGCCAAAGCTAATGGTGGACCGCCACGGGCTTCTGCTGTCTCCCTCCCCACTCCATTCACTCATTCTTACCAAGTTCTGCTCATTCATGACACACCTGCAAAATCTCTAAGCCACACCAACCTCACCTCCCAGGACCCTGCCGTCTACGCAGGTGACAGCAGCCTGTTCACTGGTGATTTATGATGAGGGAAAAGTCCAGGCGGGTAGTTGGCTTCAGGTCTGTGCATTGCCAACAACTGGTGCAGGTCATCCAGGCTGAGTATTCGGCTCAGACAGCGAAGATTTGGGGTGGAAAGGCACAGGACCGTGCACATGTGTGTTCCCCTTGTCCAGGGACACTTCTCCAGTCGGGCGGGAAAGGGCTGAGGATTGGTGCTCTTGCAGGGGGTTGTGCGGAGACACCTTGGGCCACCTCCCAGCTAAGGAGATCAGAGACTAATGACTCCAGGTGGCTCTCAGGACAAGCAGGAAAGAAAAACGAAAAAAAACATGGCGCTTTGGAGTGAGGACTAGAGGAGACTCCCTCACGGACCACTTGCCAAAGGTCTTCTTCTCCATCCAAATTGTATTTTTTAAATTTTATTTTAATTTTGGGGGACCAGGGATTGAGCTCAGGGACACTTAACCCCTGAGCCCTTTTTTAAAAATTTTACTTTTTATTTAGAGAGACGGGGTCTCGCTGAGTTGCTTAAGGCCTCACTAAGTTGCTGAGGCTGGGTGTGAATCAAGTTGTATTTTCATGTCTCTGGACCAGAGGTTTCAAGATGCTGGTTTTCTTCCCAGAAATTCCGGTAGCTTCTGTGTGGCCAGAAGGTAGACAAGAGAGGGAAAAATTCAAGAGCAGGGAGGTCACATGGTCTCTTTTTTACCAAAACTATTTTTTGTTGAACAATTTTTTAAAAAATCAATGACAGCTGATATCTGGGTTACGGCTTCCTGTTAGAAAGGCGGCCCCTTTCTCTGGGAAGCGGCAGATCTGTTTCTAAGAGGAAGGCTGCTTTGTCCCCCAATGCATTTCTTAAAATATGTGCACCCTGCTCACTTGAGAAGTATTCATGGAGCGCCTCCAGGTCTAAATTGGTGTAGAGATTGTCACGATCCTGTGTGTCGATAAGCACAGTGTGTCTTGCCAAAATAACGACATCCTTTGGCAGGCGCGAGGCCGGTGGAGGTAGGAGCAGAGAGCAGACCCGGAGGCACAGAGGGCCTGCGGATAGGGCCGGTGCAACCACAGGGGGCAGAAGGCACTTCACGCCACCCGTCACGGTTCCCTGAGTTCCCAAAGGTAGGCTGTCCCACCTCGCTGTGCATGGGGACACCTGGACAGCATTTTACCACAACTGTTTCTTACCGGGAAGGTCGCTCTCGCCTCAAGAGCTCTTGCACTGTTGTGCATTTAGAAACGAACCAAAGCACAAAGCGGAGAAAATGACCTCGTGAACAGAAAACCGTTCTCGATTTCTTCTCCCCGAGACTGCCGAGATGCCCATCGCGCACCTTTCTTGATTCCCAAGGTGGCTTTCTTTCTCAGCATGCATCCTGATTTTTGAGCTGGGTTGTCTGTAATGGCATTTTAGCACAGCGCTGAAGTTTCAAATAGCTTCTCCCCCATTAAAAATAGATTGTGCCACCGTGGTGCATGTGACCCAGCAGCTTGGGAGGCTGAGGCAGGAGGATCGTGAGTTCAAAGTCGGCCTCAGCAATGGTGAGGCCCTAAGCAACTCAGGGAGACCCTGTCTCTAAATAGAATACCAAATAGGGCTGGGGACGGGGCTCAGTGGTCGAGTGCCCCTGGGTTCAATCGCCGGTACCCTCCCCCGCAAAAAGATATTGTGAAAAGAAAGTGATAATTCTACAGGGGAGACACTTGGTAGAAAAGACCTTGAAGAGATCAAAGTTGACATTTGCAGGAATGAGGGAAGAAAAAGAAAGAAACAAATCCGTATAACTCCTGAGAAGATACAGCCTGCAGGGCGCAGTGTCCCCCAGGTGGGGACCGTGCCCCAAATGCAGGACCTCAGTCTGGCCAGGAGGAAACGTGAGACTGAGGAGCCGTGTGCAATGCCATGGGCGTCTGGACATCAGAACGTCAGCGTCCTGCAAGACAAAGAGAGACTGAAGACCAGCTTCAGATTGAAGGAGACCTGTGGCAACCCAATGCCCCGCGTCCTGACAGAGGAGACCCCGGGTCAGACAAAACAGGCCATAAAGGCCAACAGCGGGACAACCGATGATACCTGAATACACAGTGCCGATTAGATGATAGCATTACATCAGTGCTCTGCCCCCGACCTGGCTAACACCACGGCCGTTACTCAAGAGAACGTGCTTGGTCTTATGAGACGCATGCAGAGTTATTAGGAGTTAAAGATTCAAGATGTCTGCAGCTTATAAGGTGGGAAAAAAACTAATTGCAAATAAATATAATGAGATGTAACAAATGTAAGGCCAAAATATTAACCACTGGCCAATATAGACTGGGTTAAGCAACTAGAAATGAACCACCCAATCCGGCCCCTGACTTGTTTCTATAAATAAAGTTTTATTGGAGCCCAGCCATACCCACTAATTTACATACTATACGTCCCCCATTTGCACACTAGTGAGTAGTTGTACAGATGATCAAGCAAGCTAAACATATTCACCCGGTTGTTACCAAGAAGTTTGCTGTAGATAAAGCATGGTTAAAAGTTTATTGCATTATTGTTGTTTTTCTAGGTTTTTAGAAAATAAAGTAAAAAGTTAAAAATAAATATACAGGGCAAGGGTTATGGCTCAATGGAGCAGTGCTTGCCTAGCACGTGTGAGACACTGGGTTGGATCCTCAGCACCACGTAAAAAAAAATGAATAAATAAAGGTGTTGTGTCCATGTGCAACTAAAAAAAAAATCTGAAAGTATATAAATTACAAGATATAAAATACAAAATAATATGAAAATTACTTCACATCTCAAGATCACACGTTTTCTTCAGCCACCATCATTTATAAAGTGCGTATGGACCTAGATTTGTGAGCAAAAGATCCTTTTAAAAATTCATCGGGCTGCAGATGCAGCTCAGTGACACAGCGGCTGCCTGGCACGTTATTCATGCCCATTTCCCATTTCACATATAACATGTATACTAAAGAGCACATCCAGGGGCTGGGGCTGGGGCTCAGGGGTAGAGCGGTCGCCTAGCCCAGGTGAAGCCCTGGGTTCCATCCTCAGCACCACATTCAAACAATAATTTAAATAAAGGTATTGTGTCCACGTACAACGAAAAAAGTAACAACAACAACAAAAAGTACAGTCAGCCGGGCGCAGTGGTGCACGCCTGTCATCCCAGCGGCTCGGGAGGCTGAGGCAGGAGGATCGAGAGTTCAAAGCCAGCCTCAGCCAAAGGGAGGCCCTAAGCAACTCAGGGAGACCCTGTCTCTAAATAAAATCCAAAACAGGGCTGGGGATGGGGCTCAGGGGTGGAGAGTCCCTGAGTTCAATCCCTGGGTACCAAAAAAAAAAAAAAAAGGGGGTATCAACAAGCTTTAAAAATTCACACACACACTCACACACACACACACATGCACGCACACACACACACCATTTTTTTATTATACTTTGATCATAGGCATCTGTGTCCCTTGGAAGACTATCAAATCGGCCACTTATCTTTTTCCACCATGGACCCCCAGGTGACCAAAGGAGCTGAACAAACCGGGCAGAACCCACAGCCAGCTTCATGGACAGTTCTAGAGAACCGCGCCCTTCGTGTTCCCACGCTGTCACGAGTACGTATACTGCAGCCCCTGACTCCTGAGAAATGAAATCTGTCTATCCAACGGGTGGGTGACGGGAGAAGGCGCCAAGAGACGTTCTCAAAGGAGGCATGTCCTTGGGGGTCTGAGGATTCAGCCACCGTGAGCACGCTCATGTCTTGCAGTTAGACGCAGCCTGCAAACGTGACCTTCGTATGTGTCATTGCAGATTCAGAGGACCCGTGGGGACTTTAACCCAAACTCGCGCTTTGCACCATGTTGCCTGGATATTTAGTTCTGCTCTCCCTTTGCCTTAAGAGGTGATACCGAGGTGCTCTCAGCGAAGGAAATTCTGTCCTAATAATCAAGCAACTAAAGCCATTTGTCCACCGAACCCGAACAGGCAGCAGGCGCCAACTCCGTAGGCAGATGAATGAAGGTTCAGGGATCCCCATCTCCCCGGCCGTCAGCTCACGGGCTGCAGGAGCCGATTCTGCACCGGGAGCAAAGCAGACCTCTGTGTCTCCCGATGGAGTTTCCCCGGCTTACACCCCGGACCTCAAATGCAGGGTTAGGAACCCGGCCAAAGATGTCCCCTTGTCCTGCAGGTCTGTCGTTGGCTCCTGGGCTAATGGAGCCCCGAGGAGTGCACTTTGTGTCTACCCTCCTCATCAGTCGCTCTGCCGAAGCCAAACTGCTCAACTAAAGCAGCACCCCCCCCGCACCCCGTTCTTCACACTTCCTGTCTTTTTAGAAGCACCAAAGCCCCTGTGTTAAGTGACTCCCAGTTTTCAGACCTGGAACGCTTCATGGATACATGAGCTCCAGTCCCCCCGCCCGGGGATTGAACCCAGGGGTGCTTAACCACCGAGCCTCATCCCCAGCCCTTTTTATTTTTTATTGAGAGACAAGGTCTTACTAGATTGTTCAGGGCCTCACTATATTGTTGAGGCTGGCCTCCAACTGGCAATCCTCCTGCCTCAGCCTCCCAAGCTGCTGGGATGACAGGTATGTGCCACCGCACCTGGATGTCTGTCTGCTTTTAAAGGGTGATGGCAGAACTTGTTAGTCAAACCAATTCAAAGCCACAGGATTGATCTATGGGGGGGAAAAAAAAGTAGACAGAGTACAGATATTGGAGATAGGTCTGGGCAGGAAATAATGATCAGGATTAGCCAGGCCAGAGCAGATGAGATGGACGAAAATCATGTTCCAGATAGGTTGGATCATTTGAAGGTTTGAAAATCAAGCTGCCATTTCCAGCCACACAAAGGCTTCCGCTGTGTTCTCAGTTGAATGACGTCAATGATCCACAATGTAGAAGTAGCTACCTCCGTACTGGGCAAACAGAGATTGGAATCTAGGAAGCCTGAGGCCAACTGAGGACAGAGGTCCGAAATGCATCTCTTAGAGAGGACATTTCGGCTCCCTTTATCAGACACAAAAGATCTAGCCAGGTGCTGTGGCCACGCCTGTAATCCCAGTGGCTCGGGAGGCTGAGGCAGGAGGATTGCAAGTTCAAGGCCAGCCTCCGCGACTTAGAGAGGCCCTAAGCAACTCAGGGAGACCCTAACTCTAAATAACAAAGTAAAAAGTGCTGGGGATGTGACGCACTGCTTACTGGCCCCTGGGTTCAATATCCAGTACGAAAGAAAGCAAGGAAGCAAGAAAGCAAGAAAGAAAGAAAGAGAGAGAGATGTAGCTTCTGTTTCTGACTGTCATTTGAAGAGCTAACCATTGCGTTCCCATAGAAGGATGGCAATAAGAGGTTTGATTTGCCAAATGCGGAAATCCCGTTGGTGATAGTCCCTGAATTGGAAAATATCTTACGCCAGGGCATCACCGCACTGTGACAGGCGTGTGTGACATTCGTAACATGGATAATACCGTGAATGGCTACTTGCTTCCATGGGGGAGAGGGGTTTTAAAAGGATGTCACTCCTACGTCGAATTCATTTGGAAATTTCAAACAGGGAGTAGAAACCCCCCGATCTGAACAGGATTTCTGCAGGGAAGCTCCACTCTGCTGAGCCTTGTAACTGGCCAGCCACACACAGGAAGAGAGACTAACAGAGGATCCCTCACTGGATCCATCCTCTCCCTGTGCGCTGAGCTCGCCTCCCACGTCTCCATTCACGAGAGCGAACGTGAACACCCTGAATCCCTGGAATAATTCCACAACAGAAGCTTCCCCAACACTGTGGCTCGCTTCCTAATGGCCCTGGGTCCGTTTCAACATTCAAGGAAAACTTAGAAACCTCTCCCTGTCTATCGAAAATACTAGAAACGCGTGCTGCATTTACCTTTTTTTTTTTTTTTTTTGTACTGGGGGTTGACCTCCAGGGGCACCCCACCCCTGAGCCCCGTCCCCAGCCCTGTTTTGCATTTGATTTAGAGACAGGGTCTCCCTGAGTGGCTTAGGGCCTCGCTTTGGTGGAGGCTGGCTTTAAACTCTCGATCCTCCTGCCTCAGCCTCCCAATATGGTACTCATTTGTAACAGGAAATCAGAAGCAAAGAATTCATTTGCAACCAGAATGCAAAGCCTCCAGCACATCCCACATGAGCCAGGGACCTCAGAGTCCCCTGGTGCCCCCGGTGCTGTGCTCCTGGGGCGCGGAGACCACCTAACCATCAGAGAAGGGGGCCCCCAGCCGTCTTTGTGCCTGCTGTGACGTGGGCTCTCCCTCTCTGGCTGCTCAGCACCCTCTCTGTGCCACCCTCGGTGGCCTGAACAGCCGGAGCCGTGGGGCCTTTCAGTGCCGATTTCACGGGGGGATAGAATGGGGGCCGCCTCTTGGGGGCCCTCAAAGCCCTCCTTTGTGGGCCGCCGGGGTCAGGTTAAGCGCTGCGTTGGGGCAGGACGCATCTGTTGGTCTTCACACCAGGAGAGGGGGAGGGGGAGGGGCAGGGGGAGGGGGAGGGCCCCTGGCAGAGCCCAGCTTGCTGCAGGCTGCAGTGGACAGAGGATCAGGCAGGTGGGACCACTGCCTTCCACACCAGGAGAAGAGGGGCCCTTCCCTGTCACCCACACTGGCCCCCCCTGGTTGCTCTGCAAAGACAGAAACAAAAAAATCACAGCCTTTGCCCAGAACCTGCCCCCCCAATTTCAGAAATGACCCCGGAGAGCTGGCATCTCTTGGAAGACTTGCATCTCCCCCTCGGACAGCGGAAGCACCGAGTTGTGACGTGCATCCTTCTCCCTGCACCTCAGGTGGCCCTAGTGGGGTGACGTTTGGCCTCCAGGGCAAGGAGAGGCGCGTCCACTTGACCTCCAGTCTCTGTACAGAAGGGCTTTGCCCAGTGTCCATTATGGGCGTCAGTTCCAGACACAGTCCCCGCTCCACAAAGAAGCCAGGGACAGAGGATGTCCTCCGAAATGTGACCACAGCCAAAACCTTGCTCCGTCTCATCCAACTGGGGCCGTTGTGCCAGCCGTAGCCTGATATGGGGGCCCGGCCCTGTGTCAGCCCTGCTGCACCCCAGCACCCTAGAGTAGCAGGGATCTCCTTCTAGTGCATTCCACCCCCAATAGACGCAGCAAGAACATCCAGACGCTCAGCCTAGGCTTAGGAGCTCTCCGCACACTAGTCACCGCTACCTGCGCTCTGACCCCAAACGATATTAAAAAACTCGTCACCTTCCCTACCCCAAGTCGCTGGGCCTAATAATAGTAACCATTGGCGTTAACCAGCCCACCTGCACTTCTCCACGTTTGTACCCATTTATCAGAGCCGCACTATTCATATGCTCTGGCTCCATTATCCACAACCGAAATGCTGAACAAGGTTCCTGCAAAACCGGAGGGCCATCCAAAGCTCTACCACCATTTACTTCTTCCTCGCTTATCATTGCTGCATTTACTTTTTTTTTTTTTTTTTTTTTTTTGGTACTGGGGATTGAATTCAGTACCTGAGCCCCATCCCCAGCCCTATTTTGTGTTTTATTGAGAGACAGGGTCTCCCTGAGTTGCTTAGGGCCTCGCTTTGGCTGAGGCTGGCTTTGAACTCATGATCCTCCTGCCTCAGCCTCCATTTTTAAGAGGAAATCAGATGCAAAGAATTTATTTGCCTTAAGGCTTCGCATGAACAGGTCTTCCTTTCTTAACTGGGTTTACTCCAAGGACTTAGTGACGGAGTCTGAAAATACATTGTACACCAACGCCTGAGCCCTCACTATTACTCGTATTACCTCTTCCCTTGGAGCCGTCTACAGCCCATGAATAATTTTCTCTGCTTTAATAGGACAACCTCGATTTTCCACATGAATTTCTGTTAATGAAAATAACCCTCAATTAATCAACTCTATTTAACGCCTCTTTGAGCGGCAGGATTCTTCCTTCCAAATCACATTCCTCCTGTGAATACAGCAATCTTGACTCCACCTCTGCACCTTAGTTTCCCAGTAGATCCACAATCCAGCCGGCCCCGGTGTCTGGTTGTGGTACGTTTCTGTTTCCTTCTGCAGAATTCTGTAAGATGAGGTTGTTAATCCCAAAGGCCAGCCGATGCACAGAAAAGTAGACCTTTTAAACAAGGAGGCAGCTATGTGAATTAAGCACATCGGTCAGACCCACGAAATGTCCAAATGAGGAAGGAATTTTGGGGAAGAGAGAGCAATAGAAATTCATGTCCAGGGGAACCATTGGAAGATGTGTGGGGATGTGTGACATAAACTCAAAACAAAACTTTCAAAACCAAAATATACCCGGCATGTGTATAAACTCTATCCATACCACCTGGTACTTGGCTGCAAATTACAAAATGGTATTATTCTTAATCTCCAAAAGATGGAAATAACCATAATATATATTAAGTGATGAGTGAATAAATAAAATCATAAACACAGTGGAATATTACTTGGCAATGAAAAGGAGCGGAATACTGACCCCCACTCCATCCGGCGTAGTGTGGACCTTAAACACACTACACTGAGTGATAGAAGAAAGTTGCTCCAAACTTGGACAGACAGGAACCTCTAAAGCCATGAGCCAAAATGAGCCTTGCCTCTTTCTAAGTTGATTTCCTCAGGTATTATTTGTTACAGTAACAGGAAGCTGACCAAAACCATTCCACTTCTATGAAATGTTTAGAATGTAAAGTGCTTTACAGGACAATTAAGATACTTTTTTTTCTGTGTTGGTTACCTACAGAAAATACAGCATTTTGAAAAACAAATGATCTCTTGAAAGCAAAAGTAAATTCTCAACATACCAATGCAAGAATTGGTACTCATTTAAAAATCCCTAAAAGCATATAGAGAAGGTATTTATATTGGAATAAATTTGGCTGTATTTGCAACCTGGAATCATACACTTTTTAAAAATCCAGTAGTTTAGTAAAATGGTAATTATTTGAAGACACTAGTGAAGTAAAGTTTCAAGCTTAAGTTATGCATTGTGCTTTTGAATTGTGTCCTGCTACTCTACATTTGCATGACTCTTATTCTGCTTCCACTCAAGGTTTAGGTGATGAGAACATTGTTAGGAAGACCACCATCAACCTTAACATTAAATTAGGTGGTATTCCCACAAAATAAAGGACTTTGACCATGCCAAAATTCAGTTTCAAATGCATGCTCCTAGAAGGTGTGCTAGTCAGCTTTCTGTGACTATCACAAAACACCTGAAATAATCAACTTTTTTAAAAAAGGAAAGGTTTATTTTGGCTCCCAGTTCTGGAAACTTCCATCAGTGGTGACTCCATGTGGTTGTTTGGAATCCGGTAATGGGGTAAGAACACGGGGCAATCCTGGAAGGCACCTTCAGACACATTCTTTTGAATTCTGTGGACCAAGGGGCTTTGGAAACTGCTGGTGGGCTTTTGAAGTCCTTGGAGACTTGCCCCATTGAAAGAATGTCTTATTTTTTTCTGCAGGAAAATAGACTGTGAACACCAACAGCTATTTTCCGTCTTTCCATCTCTGCTTGACCATCCTAGAATGTTTTATAACTTTGTAGTCTGCAATTACAAAGAAAGCCGACCCCCAAAGGTCTTGAAAGTAAGTGCTGTTACAACAGAATATTTCTTATGGCATGCGCAAGCCACGGAGGTCAAGGCCCGGGGCTTGGTGTCAGTGACGACATTTGTAGCTGTCGAGGAGGTCTTGCTGTGCCCCCAGACACGGGAGCCACCAGATGGGAAGAAGCTCCATTTCTCGGCCTCGGAACTACGGACACTTGGGGCCAGATAAATCTTTCAACATCTGTACCAATCAGAGAAATGCAAGTCAAAACTACTCTGAGATTCCCTCTCACTGCAGTCAGAATGGCAGTTACGACGAACACAGGCAGCAATAAATATCGGCCAGGATGTGGGGGAAAGGCTCACTCCTACGTGGCTGGTGGGGCTGCAAATTGGTGCAACCACTCTGGAAAGCAGGATGGAGATGCCTCAGGAAACTTGGAAGGGAACCACCATGTGACCCAGCTGTCCCACTCCTCGGTCTATACCCAAGGGACTGAAAATCAGCACACTAGAGGGACACAGCCACATCCATGTTTATAGCAGCTCGGTTCACAAGAGCTAAACTATGGAACCAACCTAGGTGCCCTTCAGCAGATGAATGGATAAAGAAACTATTGTATATAGACACAATGGAATATTACTCAGCACGGAAAAAGAATAAAATCATGGCATTGGCAGGTAAATGGACGGAGTTGGAGAATATCATGCTAAGCAAAGTAAGCCAGTCCCCAAAAAAACAAAGACTGAATGTTCTCTCTGATAAGTGAATGCTGATCCATAATGGGGGAGGGCATGAGGAGAATGGAGGAACTTTGGATTGGGCAAAGGAGAGGGGGCAAGGGGATAGGAAAGAGGGTGGAATGAGAGGGACATCATCACGTTAGGGACATATATAACGGCATGAATGATGTGACTCAACGACGTGCACAGCCAGAGAAATGAAAAGCTGTGCTCTATTTGTGTACGGTGAATTGAAATGCATTCCGCTATCGTGCACAACTAATTAGAACAAATCAAAAAAAAAAAAAAAAAACAAAAAAAAAATTTGTCCTGCACATTGTTGTAAGGTGCTAGCAACTTCTTATGCTGCATTTCACAAGTACCAGTTAATTGCACTTCCATCTCTAGATGTGAAACCCAATGTCTCCAGATATCGCCCCTATTTGAGAACGACTGGAATACGGTAGCAGTTGGTGACTAGAGAGACTCTACCCAGATCCTCGGGGTTCCCAGGGACAGCCCTCTCTCTGCACCCAGATCCTGACTTCCCACTAAACGTGTCCACCGTGGCTTTCTTGCAGGGAGCTGAGAGGAGCTCAATTGACCAGAAGCAACTCACTCTCACGATGGTTGGAAGGATGAAAGGAAAGGAAAAGGAAAACGCATAGGTAGAACTGGCCCTCAAAAATGACTTTATGGTCCACCAGCTATGTTCATAAACCAACTCGGCTTCGAATAGCAGATCTCTGGGGTTTTTTTCTTTCTTTCTTTCTTTTGGAATATTTATGTGGAAGCAGAATCTGTTGGCTTTAGCGCAAGCCGGGTGTAATTGCAGCTAGGAGCTATTTGAGACACGTTTTTTCCTCTTGGCGACCAGCGCTGTGTACAGTCACTATGTGCAACTAAAAAAAGATGCTAAGGCTTCCAAGAAGATGAATGAAGGACTTGGACGCACTCCTTCAGCTCAGGCAGCTAATTCGGGGCAAATCATGTCACCCAAAATTCCCACTTCCACAGAGCTCTGGAAATCCGGTGAGAGTCCTTCAATTACAATGATGTTACATAAAGAGATAAATGAGCTCATTAAAAGAATGCTTCCGAGGTTCACTTTCCTAATGAAAACTAACGGACACGCTTTCAAAGTGGACCGCTATGATATACTGAAATAGAATAATTACATAAAGATAATTACATTGCAAAGGAAGCAAGTTTAATTGGATCAAGTAAATGCTAAACAACAACCAAAAAAATCCAATAAACATTCAAACTCAATACCTATTTGTCATAATTCCAGAGTTGCCGTGGGAAAAAAAAAAACTGATCGACTTTCAAATGGTGAAAGTTTTTATGCTTTGCTATAGCTAAATCAAGTTGAAGAGAGAAGAAAGTTTAATGTACGTTAACTTTATGTTTGTGATGTTTTGACTCGATGCTGTGGATTCATAAAAAAAGGAAACACAAAATTTGCTACTCTAATTAAGTAACAATATTATCTTTAAAAATACTATTGTGAACTCTGTATTTAAAAATACAGAGGTGAACACCTGTCTTCCCAGTGGATCAGGAGGCTGAGGCAGGAGGATCGTGAGTTCAAAGCCAGCCTCAGCCAAAGGGAGGCCCTAAGCAGCTCAGGGAGACCCTGTCTCTAAATAAAATGCAAAATAGGGCTGGGGATGTGGCTCAGTGATTAAGTGCCCCTGAGTTCAATCCCTGGTATAAAAAAAAAAAAAAAAAAACCCAATACTTTTATGAATCTTTGAAAGGTATGCAATTGTTATTTTTTAAGAGCTAGGTTTGATGTATTTGCTTGTTTGTTTCTTAAATTCTCTTGACTTAGTTCTCTCCGGGTGAAGATTTGTGCAGGGTGTTGAAGGACCTTGCAGAGAATCAAATGCTTCTAGGTGCGACATCAACAAAACTCGGATCCAGAAGAGAATATTCACTCAGAGGGCTTTTATTTAATGCAAAGAGCAAAGACCTGGGGCCATCTTCCGAGTCGCCATCTCCTAAACCACCCGACGCCCCAGGAAGATGGTTCCGATGCAGAAAGTTTGAAAGAAGTGGAACCTGTTCTTGCAGATTTTAGGGTTGAAGGATGGATCCTCGACTCCCTGGGTCCCGGGACCTGGTCTGCGTCAGGGTCTCAGAAGTCCCCCCTTCAGGGTCGCCTGGCTCCTCTCAGGGACATGACTTCCCGCCTGCATGTCCCCTGCAGGTCACAG
The DNA here is from genome assembly GCF_048772815.1 of Callospermophilus lateralis. Taxonomy (NCBI): domain Eukaryota; kingdom Metazoa; phylum Chordata; class Mammalia; order Rodentia; family Sciuridae; genus Callospermophilus; species Callospermophilus lateralis. The sequence goes on along the minus strand of NC_135326.1, from coordinate 8,300,020 downwards.
GTGGCGGGGCCTGTGCCCGGAGGCCAGGCCGGGCTGCAGGTCCAGGGCTTCTGGGAAGGAAGCTGTGGGGTCAGCACCGGGGGCCGTTGATAGAAGTGCCCTTTAACCTGCATTCCTACCACCCCTGTCTGCTGCCCGGGTCAGGCCAGGGTGAAACCACACAGCAGAACCTCCGTAGCACATCTTGATATCTTTTTATTAACTTTTTAACGTGTTCTTGTCATTCTGTTTCACGGTCCACAGAGACTCCCCCCGTGAGTCCATCACGACTTCCTCCTCGCTGTACTTTAGCCCCATCCTCATGATCCCATCTTTGATAGCCGCAATAACAAGATCACTCCTTGGTTCTCATCAGTCTTCCTAGAGACACTTTGCATGAGCAGGAAGCACTTTGAATAAATGCAGGAAAAAAACTTTCCATCCACGTCATCTGCCTCCCTGGAACCAAGTCCTACCATTTAAAAGTTCTCACCAAGCTGCTCAAAGGCCTGTCATCCCGAGAACGCCGGAGGCCGAGGCAGGAGGATCTCCAGTTCTGAGGCCAGCCTTGGCCAGATCCAGTCTTGAAATAAATAAATAAATCAGTAAAAAGTTCTGGGGCGCAGCTGAGTGGTAGAGCACCCCCGGGTTCAATCTCCAGTGCCAAATAAATAGATGCTACTCCCTACTAGGAATGATCAGGTCAGAGTGTTGCCTGCAGGATGAGAACCATGCATCTCTGGAATTCAGCTCCAGGGGATGGGCCATTGTCCCCAGGTGGTGCATTCCCCCTGTTGAGACCTGCAGCTTTTCTGGCGGCCCCAGGTGGTCCTGGGTTTCCTCAGGTGGCTGCAGAATGCACAGCAGCCCTGGGCGAGCATCGGATCTCCGTCCATTTGCAAAGGAAAATAGCATTTACCAAAGACAGAGAGAGCAGAAAAGATAAATTAAATAGAACGACGACGGTAGGAATCGCGCAAAAGAGAGGATCCGAGTACAAGCCTACAAAATCGGGCCTGACAACGGTAGAGGTCTGATGTTGCTGGATCGACACCCACGGAAGGCTGTCCTTTAGCCACCCTGCTGGACGGAAGCAGGAGAGGTGTCTCCCGGGAGGGGAAATCCAATTTGTAGTCACAGAGGGAGTACTGGGTGGGAAGGGCTGTGAAAGGGAGCCGGGGCTCAACACAACCCGTGCATCAATGAGAGACATTTCAAAGACTTAAAAGAAAAATCACTGATGCCCATTGCTAATTAATCATCCCGCGGATTCTCATGCAAATGCGGGCTGGAGGGCTTTGATCAGTACTGACACCTGAAAGAAAGCACACAGTGTCTCCGGACCCAGGGTGACTGGGAGAGCCAGGACGGGTGCAAGCCACAGACCCTGCTGCGTGGCTGCCTAATACCCTGGGAACTCGGGTGCCCCGCTCAGAGCAGCAGAGAGCGGGCCCGGCAGCTCCGAGGTGCACCTCCCAGACCACAAGGCGGGCACCCTGCTCAAAAGCAGGCGGCCTTCCCAGGCCCTCTTCCTAAACAATGCAAAGAGCCTTCCAGAAATGTTCCGTGTGCATTAGAAAGGAGAGCCGGAGCCCAGCCTGAAAGTTCAGGGCTGCTACCCCACGCTAGAGAGGCTGAGGCAGGAGTATCGTAAGTTGGAGGCCAGCCTCAGCAACTTCATGAGACCCTGTGGATTCTACCCTCATGTATAACTAAAAAGAATTAAAAAAAAAAAAACAAAACCCTGCTCAAATGAAAAGATAAAAATTGCCTGGAGGGTTATGGTTGTGGCTCCGCAGTAGAGCGCTCGCCTAGCATGGGCAAGGCCCTGGGTTCGATCCTCAGCGTCCAACTACAATTAAAAAATAAATATTAAAAAAACAGTGTTGGGAATGCAGCTCCACGGTAGAACATCGCCAGGTTCAGTCCCTCCTACCCAAAATGAAAATAAAATGAGCACGGGACATGTTCAGACCTTAAAACAAGGGAGAAGTGCTACATTACCCAGAGACTGGCAAAATAATAGAACTGTCACCTCCTTGATGCACAAAATGTAAAGATTATTTGGAAAAAAATTAAAGAAAAAAAGTATCATTAGTATTATTATTATTATTTTAGCACAATGTTCTCATCTGGTATTTCCCAAGGGTGGTCAAGCATACATTTTTTTTTTTTAATCTGATTTAGAAAGAGAGATTTGCCTGAGCCACCTCAGGTTTGTGGAATACTGAAAACCATGCACAGTCATATGGAATCTAAAAACAGTTTTCCAAGTTGAGATTTCTAGAAAGTCATGCAATAAAATATGTAAGAGCTGGACAGAGCCCACAGCAGTGTCCCCTTCTCACCCCCATGAAGCAGACTCCTGTCCATCTGAGAACCTAACTGACACCCATTTACTTGCCTCCAGCATCGGCTGCAATTTGCAACCCAAGGAGTCCGAGGTCCTGCCTCCTGAGGCTGAATCCTCCCAGTGCCCGGGTGGCACAGACAGAAAGAAGATACACAGAGCAGGGAACCCACCATCCTGGGCCTGCCATGCATTCAGGGTTAGGGTTTAGATAGGAAGACTACCCCCAAAAGCTCTAGTGTGAGACAATGCAATAATGCTTAGAGGTGAAAAGACTAGATTATGAGAGCCTTAATCTGATCAGTGGATTAATCCACTTGAATGGACTCACTGGGTGGTGACTGCAGCAGGTGGGGTGTGGCTGGAGGAGGGGGTCCCTGGGCTGTGCCTTGGGGGTCTCTGTCCTGTCCCTGGTGACAGAGCTCTCTCTGCTCCCTGGTGCCCTGTCCTGAGCTGCTCTCCTCCTCCAGGCCCTGCCGCCATTTTGTTCTGCTCCCCTTGGGCCAGAGCCATGGGGTCGGCCAACCACGGACTGAACCTCGGAAACCAAGAGCTGAGATAATCTCTTCCTCCATCACTTTTAAAGCTCTCAATACCCACTGAACAGGGGGACGTTTTCCAACAAGAGAAGAACAACTTGATCTGCTACTATCATTCAAGTATCCATAAGTTTAAAAACACACAAGCAGACTGGGAGAATAACACAAAATTTAAAAATAATCGTCTTCCAAAGTTCAGAAAATTTGTATCCTAAAAACAGAATGCTATAATTTGAATCTGAAATGCACCCCCCCACACACACAAAAAAAATTCCAAGTGTTGAAGGCTTGGTCCCCAGCTATTGGAAGGTAGTGGAGTCTTTAAGAGGAGGGGCCTAATGTGAGGTCTTTAGGTCATTGGGGGCGTGCCCTAAAAGCAATTGTCAAAACACAGTCTCTTCCTCTCTTTCTTTCACATCCCAGTCATGAGGTGAATGGGCTTCCTTCAACACACCCTCCTGCCTTGGTGTACAGTGCTACCACATACCCAAAGCAACGGTGGCCAATCAGTCTCAGAGTGAAACCTCCAAGACAAACCTTTTGTCTTTATAAGGTGATCCATCTCAGGTATTTGTTACAGTAATGGAAAGTTAACACACAGGATGAGAGTGTCTTCCTCGTGGCGTTGCGGAAGAGTTTCATACTGTTCTTTCTTAAGCCACACTTCACTAAAACCTAGTATCTCACCAAAGCAAAATCAATGCCATCACTTCATAGGGTCCAAAAAATTGTGTGTGTGTGTACTCAGTCCTCCGGCGAACTCGAATAAACTAATTTTCATACCTATTTGGAAAATGTAGTATGATTCACCACGCCCACACAAAAGTGTGTTTCCCTGAAATTTTTGCTTTTGCTTCTTAATCAGCTGTTTATTTCCTCTGTTCTAGGTTTGGTGATTCTTGGAGGAGAAGACAGAAGAAAAACAGCTCAATGAATTGGTCCACGGGGACCCTGTGAGATTCTGCTTGGATTCTGTTATGATTTGAATGGGTCCACACCCCCGAATTTTTATGTATTGGAAGATGAACCCTCAAAGTCACATGTGATGGCGTCTGGAGCTGGGCCTTGGGGGTTTGGTAGGATTAGATGGGTCGTGAGGGTCAGGTTCCCCGAGATGGCATTAGTGGCTTTGTAAGAGGGGCAGGGAGACCTGAGGTAGCACACCCGCTCCGTCTCACCAAGTGAGGCCCTCCACCATGTGGTCACGGGGTAAGAAGGCTCTCACTAGAGGCCAGAGCTGGGCTCTGGGACTTCCCAGCCTCTGGGACTGTGAGCTAAGTAAACCTCTTTTCTGCATAAATTGCCCAGTCTCTGGTATTTGGTTATAGCAACAGAAAACGGACTAAGGCAGATGGGTGGAAAGTACGTGCCCAAGCAGTGAACCCTCATTACCTCTCCAAGGAGGCTGAGAGGACCCTAACTCCCTGAGATCATCTCAGATATCTTGCTTCCTCCCACCTCCCAATTCCAGTCCATCAGTAGGTCCCTGCCGACATTCTCTGCCCCACTTCCTCCAGATTCTTACTTGCCGATGCAGCCAGGCACAACCTTTTATAGTACCTTATAGTACTCCTCTCATATGCCATCTCCCCGTGATCTGAGTTCTTCTCCTCTGCTTTCGTCACCAACCACCATCTCTGGATCTGCTGATTGTGAATTTTACCTGTCCTGCTCCCTCACAGGTAGCAGGTGGGCACACTGTGTGTCTGCGGACAGGCAGTATGTCTGCCTTTTTAATACAAGATCACCAGGGTCCATAATAGCCTTAGGCATGACAGAGTAGGTGTCAGAGAATGCATAAAGAATCTGGTGGTACAGCACAGGGCCCAGGGCTTTATTTCCGGTTAAACTGTACTGAGTAGCAAGCTTGGTACCACATGGTACTGGTTTGGGGCTGACCACCATCAACAGGACGGCAGCCCTCTGGGAATTTACCAGCGCACCATAGTGAATTTCTACCCTCTCAATACCTCAACACCTTAGGCTTGGACCACACCCAAACTCTAGGCTCTTCATAGCAACCACTAAGAAATGCCAAGGAAGGTGTGGGTCTCATTCCATTTGCCTACAGATGGGCAGGGCCTGGGGGTAGCCCAGTGGTGGGGCAGGGGCCTAGCATGTACCAGGTCCTGGGTTTGCTCCCCAGCTCTGCAAACAGTCAAAATCAAAATAAAGATGGGGACGGGGTTTAGCATAGGAACCAAACGTGTTTCTGAACTTCTGCTAAGAACTCGCCATCCTGAGGTCATGCTTAAATAAGCAAAAGCCCCTTCTCAAACAAACCAGACGTCGCACACCCTGATTCTTGATTTTGCCTCCATCTGGTTTACCAAGGACGGGCCTCGTGGCCGCTGGGTAAGAATTGAACTTGAAACACCTGTGACCTATGCCCAATGGCAAAATTAACTCTGGGATCTCCACCCCCTGCAGTGTGTTGATAGGATTCACCCATCCGCTCACCCTTCTAGAACAGTCTACAAGCTCTTGAAACTCTCATTCAAACACTGGAGGCCAAATACAGTCTGATACCTGTTATTCCAATGGTTGAAAAAAAGTCCCCCCCCCCCCAAAAAAATGCAGCAATTAGCAATTGTATGCAGATCAACAGAGTGTTCAAAAGCAGAGTTTATGGGTGCAGTCTTGGTCCATTCATCGTGTGTGTGTGAGCTTCAGTAGCAGAATCCAGGCTTTGCAGCAGCCCAGAGAAAGAATTTGCCAACCTGGTCTCATTCATCTCCTCTGGCCCACAACAGGGCAGGGTGCACAGAGGACGTGCATCACATATTTATCACTGTCAGCAACATTGTAACCTTTGGAAACAATCTGAGATTCCCCCCAATTGTTTCCTTTGGTCTCAGAATGCACTTTTGAGGCCATTCACGAAACAGGGCTCCGGTGGTTTCCAAGCAAGTTTATCTTCTCTCCGAGGAAGTTCATCAGCCAGGATACAGTGGAGAGGGGGTTTATCTGAAGAGACGTTGTTCCGTCCAAGGCTCCGCCAGCATCGGCAGCATCGGCAGAGCAAGTGGAAATATGAAGCCGTCCCTTTGATTCTCCAAACCTTGGAGTCGATACCCAACACCGTTATCACGGACACCAGCACCGGCCCTTGCCAAGAGCATGGGTAAGTGTGGGCTGAGCTGAAGGGAGCAGAATTAAGGAACCCGAGGATTCCAAGATGACCGGCTTTTCTCCACCGGCCAATGCCTCACCCAGCTCCTGCTTCCAAATTGCTGGCTCCTGCGATCACCTGGAATTGGGACGGAATCCTCCCTTCTGCCACAGCAAGCCCTCTGCCCTTGGATCGAGCGGTGACGTGAGGGACACTGGCTGTGGCACTGGATTGCTTTGCCCACTCAGGCTCTCTGTGCCTCAGTTTTCTCACCAATATAATGGGGGCAAACACACACCTCTCACTGCTTCCCTCCAGTGATAGCGGAGGTGTGTGACTGTCTTGGTTCTACTTTAGAAGAGAATTCCACCACACCCTGTCCTTCCAGCGCTCACAAATTTGCCTTCATGTCAGTGCATTTATGTCCATCTCCCGGGGTGGGGGGGACGTGGCTGTGGGCTGCTGCTCCTCCTCTCCTCTCCCCTCTCCTTTCCTCCCCTGCCCCTCCTCCTCCCCCTCCTCCTCCCCCTCCTCCTCCCCCTCCTCCTCCTCCATCTCCTCCTCCTCCTCCTCCTCCTCCTCCTTCCCTTCTCCCCCTCCTCCCCCTCCTCCTCCTCCTCCTCCTCCCCCTCCTCCTTCTCCTCCTCCTCCTGCTCCTCCTTATCCTCCTCCTCCCCCTCCTCCTGCTCCTCCTCCTCCCCCTCCTCCCCCTCCTCCTCCATCTCCTCCTCCTCCTCCTCCTGCTCCTCCTCCTCCCCCTCCTCCTCCTCCTCTCCCTCCTCCTCCCCTCCCCCTCCCTCTCCTCCTCCTCCTTCCCTCCTCCTGCTCCTCCTCCTCCTACCCCTCCTCCTCCTCCTCCTCCCCTCCCAGTCCTCCTCCTCCTCCTTCTCCTCCTCCTTCTACCCCTCCTCCTCCTTCCTCCTCCCCTCCCAGTCCTCCTCCTCCCCCTCCCCCTCCTCCTGCTCCTCCTTATCCTCCTGCTCCCCCTCCTCCTCCTCCTCCTCCTCCCCCTCCTCCTCCTCCTCCCCCTCCTCCTCCTCCTGCTCCTCCTCCTCCCCCTCCTCCTGCTCCTCCCCCTCCTCCTCCATCTCCTCCTCCTCCTCCTCCTGCTCCTCCTCCTCCCCCTCCTCCTCCTCCTCTCCCTCCTCCTCCCCTCCCCCTCCCTCTCCTCCTCCTCCTTCTCCTCCTCCTGCTCCTCCTCCTCCTACCCCTCCTTCTCCTCCTCCTCCCCTCCCAGTCCTCCTCCTTCTCCTCCTCCTTCTACCCCTCCTCCTCCTCCTCCCCTCCCAGTCCTCCTCCTCCCCCTCCCCCTCCTCCTGCTCCTCCTTATCCTCCTGCTCCCCCTCCCCCTCCTCCTCCTCCCCCTCCTCCTCCCCCTCCTCCTTCCCCTCCTCCTCCTCCATCTCCTCCTCCTCCTCCTTCTCCTCCTCATCATCATCCTCCTCCTCCATCTCCTCCTCCTCCTCCTTCTCCTCCTCCTCCCCTTCTCCCCCTCCTCCCCCTCCTCCTCCTCCTCCTCCCCCTCCTCCTTCTCCTCCTCCTCCTCCTTATCCTCCTCCTCCCCCTCCTCCTCCTGCTCCTCCTCCTCCCCCTCCTCCTCCATCTCCTCCTCCTCCTCCTGCTCCACCTCCTCCCCCTCCTCCTCCTCCTCTCCCTCCTCCTCCCCTCCCCCTCCCTCTCCTCCTTCTCCTTCTCCTCCTCCTGCTCCTCCTCCTCCTACCCCTCCTCCTCCTCCTCCCCTCCCAGTCCTCCTCCTCCTCCTTCTCCTCCTCCTGCTCCTCCTTATCCTCCTGCTCCCCCTCCCCCTCCTCCTCCTCCCCCTCCTCCTCCCCCTCCCCCTCCTCCTCCTCCTCTCCCTCCTCCCCCTCCTCCTCCTGCAGATTGCTGTTTTTCTGCCCAGGTTATCTCCCTGCCTCCTGCCCCACTTCATTGAAGCCCCCTCCTTTCTGCATGGGATGGACCCTTGGCTTCCCACGGTCCCCAAAGCCACGCACCAAATCCACGCCTGACTCTACTCTGCTCACTGCCCCCCCAGCCCTCTACATTCACCCCAACAAATGTGCGTCCCAGCCATGGAGCCAGGGCCGTGGATCCCCCAGGGTCCAGAGTGGAGCTGAGAGAAGCCCACAAACGATGGAATTTGGTCTCACTCAAAGAGCAGTCTGGCCTTTGTCCCTTGTCCCCCGGGGGTGGCAACCTCTAAATCTTGGTCAATTTCCTCAGTGACATCATGGCAGCCCTTCGGGACGGAGAGGGGCACTGGAGATTGGTGCTGACCACCCGGGCAAGGAGTCCATCAGATGTGCCTCCCTAATGAAGCCCCCCGGGGGAACAACTCCGGACCCTGAGCTCAGGGGGTTGGGGATCAACTCTGCAAGCTGTCACACAGAGGTGACAGGAAAGAATCTCACCCCGGGGGCTTTGCATTGATTGGGTTCGAATTTGGATGCTTCCCCTCGACCAGGGCTCCCGTGCAGCCTGCAGGTGCCCCCTTATCCCCCGGGAACGTCCCCAGACCTCCTGTGCAAGCCACAGCCTCAGAGGGCACCCCCCCCCAGGAATGCCCTGGTGTTAACCTTCACCCCCAGGAATGCCCTGGTGTTAACCTTCACCCCCAGGAATGCCCTGGTGTTAACCTTCACCCCCAGGAATGCCCTGGTGTTAACCTTCACCCCCAGGAATGCCCTGGTGTTAACCTTCACCCCCAGGAATGCCCTGGTGTTAACCTTCACACACCTATCATGAAGATTCTCAAAGTACGTGAGCAAAAGATTAAAAGCACCAACAATGAAACAGAAGAGCGATAAATGATGAGCATGTGGTCTCTTTCCCCCTGTGTCTGTCTCTCCCCGAATGTTCTATGTTTCTGGGGCATATTTTTGGATAGCGGTTGGCGATGGGAACTGAAAGCGCGGGTCATAGAACCTTGGAGAAGGGGCAGCCACTGTGCTCAGCACAAAGAAGAACCTCAATGAACAGCACCTTCGCTCTGGGAGGCTGCTTGGCTGGCTTGGTGTCTTGGTTCTGCCTTTTTCCCCCCTTGGTCTTGTGCATACTCACATACAACTCACCCTTTGCCCGGACCACGACCTTTCAGGATATGTCAAGGTCAGCCAGCATGCCCTGCCAGCATAACACCACCTTTCATTCACTCCCTGTTTCCACCTTCCTCTCTTGTATTTACTGCTGCTCCTTTTGATTTGGTAGTGCTGAAGGTACTTCATGCTAGGTGAGCACTGCACCACGGAGCTACATCCCCAGACCTCGATTGAATTTATAATTAAGAGATGCAATTACGTCAGGGGAGATGGTGCAGAGACCCACCATCCCAGCTGTTTGGGAGGCTGAGGAAAGAGGATCCCAGGTGGGAGGCCAGCCTCTAAAACTTAGCAACACCCTGTCTCAAAATAAAAAATAAAAGGGACTGGGGTGGGGGTGTAGGTGTAGCATTTGCATAGCATGGACAAAGCCCTGGGTTTGATCAATCTTCAGAGAGAGAGAGAGAGAGAGAGACTTGATCCCAAAACCATTTTATTATTTGTTCAGTACACATAGTTCATGCTCTATATGTAAATACACCCTGCAAAATGTGGAAATCACCTATAAATAGTAAGTCCTCGATATATATCGAAATACATGGAATTTTAACGGCCCAGAGAGCAGCAGGAACCTGGGAAAGCCCGGAAGCTAAATAGCAGGCTGCGAATAACAGAAAACTTACAGTGTGAAAGGGTGGGCATTTTTAATAATAGGGCATTGGTACAAACAGTTTGCAGAGCTACCCGGGGAGAAGGTACGCGGGCCTGCTACTGGGCTGGCTAGGGCCCCAGAGCCACATGCCAGGGGGCTCAAACTGCAGAAATACCTTCTCTCATAGTCCTGGAGCCTGGAATCGCAAGATCAAGGTACCAGCACCTTAATAATAATTAATCTACTCAATGAGGATATAGAGATGTGCATATTTTTTTTTTGGGTGGTGCTGAGGCTCAAACACAGGGTCTTACACACGCTAAGTCTGTGCTCTACCACTGAGCTAACCCCACCTTGTATTTAACAATTTTCTTTTTTTTTTTTTTTTTTTACTAAGGGGCACTTAACCACTGAGCCATATCCCCAGCCCTTTTTATTCTTTATGCTGAGACAGCATCTCACTAAGGTGCTTAGGTCCTTCTAGTTTGCTGAGGCTGGCCTCAAACTTGCAGTCCTCCTACCTCAGCCTCCCAAGTCACTGGGATGACAGGCATGTGCCACCCCACTCGGGTATGTTTAACGAATTTTAAAGAATAACATGGGCAGAGAGGAATTGAAGGAATTGGAAAGAACTGAGAATGCCCCTTTTTTTTTTCACTCTTAGCAATTCAATGAGTCCCAGACCGTTATTAGATCATTTTATGGTATGCCATAAATACTACAATAAAAAAAAGAAATCATGAGCCTGGAGTTGAAACTCCGTGACAGAGTGCTTGTCTAGGATGGAAGAGGCTCTGGGTTTGATCTCCAGAATTGCAAACACTGGTAATAATTGTCCCGCTCCGGGGACCCGTGAGAAAATTCACACATGCGGAACACACACGAAATGCATGCGTGAAGTCTGTTCTCAAGTTTCACCCTTTGAACCCGTGGAGGTGTTCTTGTAATGAGAGCTGATGCCAAGTCAGGAATTGTGAGTGTGCCCACCCCAAAGGCACAGAATGGCATCTCAGCGACGGCGATAACCTTAAGAGGAAATATTCCGCATTTTCCAAATGCCCCAGCAGGAACGTGGGACAAACTGGTTCTAGAGGAAGCCGTGGCGTCCATCCAGAAGGAGGGTGTTTGCACCAGCTCTACAAGAGCCCTTCTACTCCACCTTTCTGGCCAGTGTCCACGAATTCCCAAGTGGGTGACCCGACTCTGGCTGCCTCACGCGCCTCAGTGCCCTGGGACAAGCTCCAGAGAGGCTGGACTGCTGTGAGCGTCGCCCCAACCCACTGACCACCCTCTTGCTCCCCACTGCAAACCAACACACCCAGCAGACTGTGGCTGTCACTCACAGGGAGAGCCCAGGAGAAAACACCTGCTGGTTGGACCAGTGCAAAGAGCAAACATACCAACCAGGAGGCGCGGCCTTGAGCTGAATATGTGCAAATCTGTACATTTTCTCCATGCCTCGTGGAGTGCAGCGAGCTACTGACAGTTCTCCTTAAAGTTCTGGCACTCGTACGGCGGTCTTTGCTTATCTGAAGTTTTGGGGTTGAACCCAGGGGTGCTCAAACACTGAGCCTCATCTCCAGCCCTTTTTAATATTTTATTTAGAGACAGGGTCTCACTGAGTTGCTCAGGGCCTCACTAGGTTGCTGGGGCTGGCTTTGAACTTGCTACCCTCCTGCCTCAGCCTCCTGACTAGCTAGAACTACAGACGTGCAATAAAATTTTAGTTTTTTATATGATACAGTTACAATCACTCTCTTTTATTATTAGTTGTTAGTTTCTTACTGGGCTTAATTTATTAATTAGACCTCATCATAGGTATATCTTTACAAGAAAAAAAAACATAGTTGGTTTCAATATGCTTTCCACTGTTTCGGGAATCAATGGTGAGTCTTGGAGCATGTTCAATGGGGGACCACGGTGCATCAAAATTCAGGTCTGTGATAAGGAGAAAATGAGTTTCCTTTGCTTTATAATACAGTCTAACTCTTCTGTGTTGCACAAACAAGACTCTTTTGGAACTTCATTCAAGATTTAGAACATCAAGCCAGGCACATTGGCGCATGCCTGTGCATCCCAGCAACTCGGGAGGCTGAGGCAGGAGGATCACAAGTTTGAGGCCAGCCTCAGCCTTGAGCAACTTAAGGAGACCCCATCTCAAAATAAAAAATAAAAAGGGCTCGGGATGTGGCTCAGTGGTTAAGTACCCCTGGGTTCAATCCCTGGCACAAAATAAGAAGAAAAAGAAGAAAGATTTAGAATATCATCTTTCCTTTTAGAGAGAATCCCAGGAAACCAGCTCATCAAGTTATCCCAGGTTTCAAATGAGAAGGTAGCAAGCCACAAAGAAGGATGTCGGGGCTCGCAGCAGGCAGGGGCCAGTGCTCACCTTTATGGGAGTCACCCACCCCTCGTCCTCTCCGCAGCCTGTGACGTGCATTGCATAGAGGATATTCTCAGGCATGGTGGGTTTCTTTTGGAGAGGAGGCCAGAGAGTAAATTAAAGGATTGACTTGCCAAAGATGAAAAGGAACTGCTCTATCCATAAGGGGTGTTCTCCCCCAGCCCATCTGGGGCAGAAGGGCAAGACCACAGCTGGGAAGAGGCTGGGAAGAGAGGAGGTCAGAGCAGGCCGTTAAAGCCCTATGTCCTGGATTCAAATCCTCTCTCTCCCAGATCCCCCAGAATAGAGAAGGGGAGAAAGAAAAGTCACCGCTTCCTAGAATTGCAACAAGGCCCAAGTGCGTTGATACTTGCAAAAGGCTTACAGGACCCAGAGGCACCTAAGGTGCATTAAATTCCAGGGGTCGCCATGAGAACCCCTGGGTGCGTCAGAGCAGGACTGAGCACACACAAAGGTGCGGGTCAGAGCAGGACTGAGCACACACAAAGGTGCAGGTCAGAGCACACACAAAGGTGCAGGTCAGAGCAGGACTGAGCACAACAAAGGTGCGGGTCAGAGCAGGACTGAGCACACACAAAGGTGCGGGTCAGAGCACACACAAAGGTGCAGGTCAGAACAGGACTGAGCACACATAAAGATGTGGGTGGCAGCTTCCTGAACACCATGATGGCGGGAAATGAGGGGCCAAAGCAAGAGTTAGGATCCAAAGTCGGTGATATCAGTGGTTGCCAGGAATTTGGAGCAACGACAGGAAGAGGCCAAGCACAGAGAACCCTCAGGACAATGAAACCACTCTTACTACAGCGATGGATGCCTGTCACTCAGCACTTGCAAAACCTCACAGTGTGTGCAACAGGAATGGGGACGCCATGTTTTTTGTAATATAGTGAATAGCAATGTATCCATCTGCACCCATCCGTGGTGACACACCTGCTGGGCCATGCAAGGTGACCTAACGAGGCACTCTTTCCTCTTTTCTTTCTCTTTTCCTGAGACAGGGTCTCACTGTGTGGCTGGCTTGCATCTCTGGGCTCAAGTGGTGCTCTTCCTGGGTCTCTCATAGCCAGGATTACAGGGGTCCACCACTGAGCTCAGCTTTACTCTATTTTTCTACAAAACTAAATCTGCTTTATTTAAAAAAAAAATCATTCATTTAAAGAAAATCAAAGACCCTCTTGTTATTCTCCTGCAGGTGGCAGGCACATAAATATTTAATCAAGGATGATAAGCTATAGAGGAAAAGTTCTAAGTGTAAAGACGATGTTAAAAATTCACGTGCTAGAGCCGGGCATGGTGGTGCACGCCTGTCATCCCAGCGGCTCGGGAGGCTGAGGCAGGAGGATCTCGAGTTCAAAGTCAGCCTCGGTAAAAGCTAGGCACTGAGGAAATCAGTGAGACCCTGTCTCTAGATAAAATACAAAATAGGGCTGGGGAGGGGGCTCAGTGGCTGAGGGCCCCTGAGTTTAACCCCAGAAAAAAACATGAATGTGTTAGATGAAAGGGAAAGAAATCTACGTAGAAGTAAATAAAGAAATAAAAAATGGACGCATGGCCCAGGGCAGGGGCCCACGTCTGGAGTCCCAACTGCCGGGGAGGCTGAGGCAGGAAGAACACTTGAGCCCAGGACCTTGACAACAAAGTGACAGCCTTTTTTTTTAGAGGCATGTCACCAAGCTGCTGGGAGTCCAGATGTGTGCCACCACCCCTAGCTAAAAAAAGAATATTCCAAAGAAAGCAAGTGAGTAAATAGTTAGGTGACTTTCTTAGAGTAAGTGAGGAATATGCCGGTTACGGGAACTCACTCCTTTGCTAAATATTTAAACTGCCACCGGCAGGAGAAGAGTCCTCGTGGTCTTTAAGGGTTTATCATCCACAGCAAGTTGTCAAAGCACCGGTTACAGAGCAGGGAACCCCCTTCCAGGAGATGCAAGGAGGTGAACGCTGGAGTCTCCGCAGTATTTCCACTCTCCACCTTCTGAGGGGGTTCAAGAGAGGTCACCGAATTTGCCGAAGGAAAGACCTTCCCTATGAATGAGCATCGTCTCATTTAAATATTTAACACTCAAACGTATTTATCCCCGAAAAGTGGGTCACAGCATGGAGAGATCAGCGGTTGCTTGTGAGCAAGCGCAAAAGGATGGCTCTTTTCTTGTTGTTACTGAGGGGCACGGGGCAGGTTTATTTTCAGAATCGTGATTTCCTCTCCGTTAAGAAAAGAATCATTCTGAAGGCTGGACGTTGAGTGGGGAAACAAACTTGAAGAGTTGCCCACATCCACTCGGAGTCGCACATTTTTAGGTCTTAGGAAATACTTTTGCATGCTTATGAAAGCCAAAGTTGTGTCAAATAAATCAACAGTCACCCATACTATGATGCTACATATTATAAAAGATATATATTTTATATGTATGTATATATATATCCCTTTATTAAAAAAAGAGGAATTAGTTCTTTTTTTAACTTTTAAAAAGTTTGTTATTCTTATTCAAAAAATTAGAACTATACATATATGTCTATCATGCACAATGTTATTTTCAGACATTGTTCATTGTAAATGGTGAGATCAGGTTGATTGAGACATGCATGACGTCACAGGCTTATGATTTGTAGTGAGAACATTTACAACCTTCTCTCTCCCCCTCCCTCCCTCCCTCCCCCCATCTCTCTTTCCCTCCCTCCCTCCCTCCCTCTCTCCCTCCCTCCCACCCTCCCTCTCTCTCCCTCTCTCCCTCCCTCTCTCTCCCTCCCTCTCTCCCTCTCCCTCCCTCCCTCTCCCTCTCTCTCCCTCCCTCTCCCTCTTTCTCCCTCCCTCCCTCTCTCTCCCTCTCCCTCCCTCCCTCTCCCTCTCCCTCCCTCCCTCCCTCTCTCTCTCCCTCCCTCTCTCTCTCCCTCCCTCCCTCCCTCTCTCTCCCTCCCTCCCTCCCTCTCTCTCCCTCCCTCTCCCTCTCTCTCCCTCCCTCTCCCTCTCTCTCCCTCCCTCTCTCTCTCCCTCCCTCTCTCTCCCTTTCTCCCTCCTCCTCCCTCTCTCTCCCTCCCTCCCTCCCTCTCTCTCCCTCCCTCTCTCTCCCTTTCTCCCTCCTCCTCCCTCTCTCTCCCTCCCTCTCTCCCTCTCCCTCTCCCTCCCTCTCCCTTCCTCTCTCTCCCTCCCTCCCTCTCTCTCTCCCTCCCTCCCTCTCTCTCTCCCTCTCTCTTCCTCCCTCTGTCCCTCTCCCTCCCTCTCCCTCCCTCCCTCTCTCTCCCTCCCTCCCTCTCTCTCTCCCTCCCTCCCTCTCTCTCTCCCTCTCTCTCCCTCCCTCCCTCCCTCTCTCTCTCCCTCTCTCTCCCTCCCTCCCTCCCTCTCTCTCTCCCTCTCTCTCCCTCCCTCTCTCCCTCTCCCTCCCTCTCCCTTCCTCTCTCTCCCTCCCTCCCTCTCTTCCTCCCTCTCTCCCTCTCCCTCCCTCCCTCTCTTTCCCTCCCTCCCTCTCTCTCTCTCCCTCCCTCCCTCTCTCTCTCCCTCCCTCCCTCTCTCTTTCCCTCTCTCTCTTCCTCCCTCTCTCCCTCTCCCTCCCTCCCTCTCTTTCCCTCCCTCCCTCTCTCTCTCTCCCTCCCTCCCTCTCTCTCTCCCTCCCCCTCCCTCCCTCTCTCCCCTCCCTCCCTCCCCTCCTTCCCCCCTCTCTCTCCCTCCCTTCCCCCTCTCTCTCCCTCCCCCCTCCCCCTCCCCCTTCCTCCCCCTTTCTCCCCGCCCCCTTCAACAGTACCATACATTGTCATCAGCCCTGGTAACTGTGCCCTAGAGGACTCCTGAGCTGACCTACCTGGGTGACACTTTGTACCCTCTGCTCAGCCCCCCCCCCCCATTCCCTTGCTACCTTCTCCACTTAGATGCGGAACCCATTGGCCCACACTCCCGGGCGCCCACTGCTCCGTGGTGGCTGGGCACAAGCCATCCCTGCTGTCCTGCCCGGGCAACTTCACATTAGAGAATCACACCGGGAACCCACAGGCTCATGCCAACAGGGGTTACAAGCTCACACACACACAGCAGGGAAATGCCCTGGCCTCAGAGGTCCCCAGGGCCTCCCACTGGGGACTCCCGCTGCTAATGCCCAGGACGGTGCCTATAATCCCTCCTGGGTCAGCCCAGCGCCCTGAAGAGGCTGTGGAGGAGGGCTGGCGGAACCGGTGGGGAGTGACCCTCCATGCAAACCATTTCCCTGGTCCAGTGACCTGAGGTCAGTGCTCTTACCTCACCAGCCCTGGGTGGGGGTGCATCCGCTCCCAGCGGGGGTGAGCCTTCCCTGCAAGCCTGGCTGCATCCCGGATGGGGCAGGAGGAGGTGAGCAGCAAGGTTCAGCTCCTGTTTCCTGAATAAAGTCCTGAGAACCAGCCGCCCTGCAGGCTTTGCTGGACGCACAGCCTGTTAATTTACCAACTGGGGTGTTGGACCCGAACACCAGCCAGATCCTGCTTCCCAGCTGGAGCTCAGTCTGCCCTGGGGCGGGAGGCTGGAGGGGTGGGCAGGAGAGCAGCCTGCCCTTCATTCTTCCAGCGGGAGGGCAAGGGCGACCTTGTGCCCACCTGGATTCACCCTTCAGGCACCGATTCGGTTAACAGGACTCAGTTCTCCTGTGTGTTAACAGCCATGCGTTTAATACATATGTCTGAATGGCGGCTAAACTCTGGTGGTATTGCCTACGTGGTGGGTTTATTAGGAAGGAGGTGGTGTTCTTCTGTTTGGCAGAGTGACGAGAGAGATTTTGCACAGCGCTGATGTTGCTTTGAAAACAGGCAGAACCATGCCGTTTGGCAGTCAGACCGCTTTCTGCCCACGAAACTACCGCCTTCACCAGGACAGGAGGTCTGCACCAGGGGTCAGAGGGCTTTTCCAGATGCTGTCAGAAAATGCACCCTAATTTGGACAAGAAGATCCTAATACCCTCAGCCTTCAAGAGGAGGATGGAATTGGCATCACCCACGGGATTCTGAAGGACTCGCCTACACCACGCACGCCTCTCCTCCTCTCCTTTCCAAATTGTCTTCTCTGTTCTGGATTTTGAGAGTTTCAGGGAAGGCGGAGGAAGTTCTGTTATGCCTTGAAATATGAAACAAAACCCATTCGTATCTGGAAAAGCTCTCCTTCATGTCCCCAAGTGGCTTGATTCATTTCCCAGGCTGAGTGCTGGTTCCCATGGGAGATGGAAGGACCAAATGCTCAGACGCTTGCAGAGATGAAAGGGTGGGGGCAGCCTTGGGGAGCGCTGAGGACTCACACCTCCCGACCCAGGGTCCCAAAGAGAAGCCATTTCCCACCCCGAGAAGCTCTGTTTCCAAACCCCCCGCCCCCCATTACCTCTCCTCTCAAGGTGACAAATAGCCTCTCCTCCTGTTCCAAAGGCCAACAGTAAACTTCACAGGCTCAGACCAAGCAGAAACCCAACCGAAGTGCCTTTTGGCTCATTTCTTTGTAACAAGACACTTAGGGTCTGGGATTATTACTTGACCTGAGAAGAATCCTTGAGACTCTTTCCCTTCGGTGTGATAGAAAAACCAGGCGACTCAGTCAGTGCGCCCATCTGTGGTGACATTGCAGAAACCATTTCACAAGAGCCTCCACTAACTCATCTGTCCTCCAAAAAGTATTCTTGTTAACCTTTTTTTTTTAAGAGGTGGGGAAAAAAAAAATACCTCCTCGGCCTGTTTTGCGGTTTGGTTAACGTTCCTGTGATCCCGGGAAGTGAGGCTTAAAATCTGCAAGTTTCACGAATAAACTAAGAACCAGCCCTTACAATAACAAAGGTTCCCATCAAGTGATGTTATCGCTTTATCTCTTCTTCAGGGTCTTAACCACAGAGGTGATCCAAATAGTATGCACAGAAGTGAGGAGTCTGCACACACCCCATTTGTGGGAAATTTGTCATCTGCACCCCCAGTTCTGTGAGTCATCTCTGAAATATGGACGCCTCAGAGGAACTCCAAATGCATGTCCCCAGGTGAACTGTAATATTTATATATTTCACCTCCCCTCTAGCCTCTCCCTGTTCTGTCTTCCCTTCCTGCAACCAGGGGCATGGATCCAAGGGGCTGTCGTCATTCCCACAGTCCCTTTTGGATCAAAGACTCATTCATTCTTCCCGAATACGATCGGAAATGCATATGGCGGCCACCAAAGGAGGTGCAGAAAATGAGTCCCGTGTGCCTGGGCTACAGAACATCCCATCCGGGAAACGAGCTTTTCAAAGTCCAAATGCTGTGGGTCTGGCACCCCCAGTGAGCACAAAGCTCCTTTCAAAAGTTGACGGAGAAAAAGAGAGAGACTCCCACGTATCTGAAGCACCAGAGACTCTCGGGTGTTTTGTAACATAATGTATTCCACATTTTCATGAGCATCGTTTTCGGGCCAAAACATGTGGCCATGCACACACCGACCACATGCTGGCGGAGACTCTCCTGCGGAATCCCGAAGGAGTTGCTAAAATTCTTCACTTTAGGCAGGGCATGGTATATGAGATGATAGTGATGTGATATATGCACCTTGGTGTCACTGTCACTAGGAATAACTTCCGCTGTAGCTCTCTTCCAAGACACTCCCATAGATGCACAGCAGGACAGGAAAGAATGACAGACAGACGTAGCTTCTCTCTGCAGGTGGAGCCAGAGGAGATGCAGGTCTTAACCAGGAACCCAGCACCGTCATCGAGGTGTCTAAACCGAGAAGCCCCGGCCAACGCGCTCTGGAATTTCCATCTCAACAACCCGGTTCAGGAATACTGGGGTCCTCTGTCGTCAGCTTTGCTTGCTGTGAGCAAGATACCCAACGAGAACAGGAAGGAAATATTTATTGGGAGCTCAGGGTTTCAGAGGTTCCGTCCATACATGGCCGACTGCATTGCCCTGGGCCCAAGATGAGGCAGAACATCAGGGCGGAAGGGGATGGTGGAGAGAATCTGTTCAGCTCATGGTGGAGTCAGGAAACAGAGAGAGAGGAGCGGGGTGAGCCACAGGGATGATGCGCCCTTCCAGGGACAGCCCCCTGTGACCCACCTCCTGCAGCCACGCCCCACCTGCTAACAGTGAGCACCCATTCAAACTAGGGTGGACTGAGTAGGTCGTATCTCACAGTCCGTCATTGCACCTCCAAGGTTAATTCTGACATTAACAACACAGGAGCATTTATGGGACACCTCGTGTTCAAACCGTAACTGAGACCCTAACTGATATGCCCTGACTTCCAAGAGCAAAATGCTCTTTGGGACGGATTTGTTTATTTAATGCAATAGCCAACCAGCCACCTTTAGTTGGTAGGGCCAGCAAATCTTTCCAAGTGGGTGCTGAGCTCCCGTGCGTCTGGTTTAATGTTGCAGATTTTGATTTCTTCCCCAGGTTAATTCATTTGGCTGACAGGGCATCATGCAGGTTGACCACCTCTCTGGCTTTTCCTTTTAAAGTAGAAGCTAAGAAAAGCCAAGGTGCCTATATCATGTTCTGTACATAGATATAAGCTACTGCAGGCAAAAAGTCTTTCTCAACACATGATTAGAATATACAGGAATCCTTTATCCAGATTCCCTTCACCTGCCTCCCCCCACACCTCGCTCTTCCCAACCCCTGGTAATTATTCTTCTGCATGCAGGTTGGTTCTGTTTGACCTCAACGTAGAAGAGGGAATATGTGGTACTCATCTTTCCACACCTGGCTTATTTCACTTAAAATAATGTCCTCTGGTTCAATCCATTTTGTTGCAAAAAAACAGGATTTCATTCTTTTTCATGGCCAAATAATATTCTGTTGCATATGTGCGCCATGTTTTCTTATTCAATCATCTGCTGATGAGCACCTGGATAGATTCCACATCTTGGATATTGGGAACAGTTTTGCAGTAAACATGGGCATGCAGGTATCTCTTTGGTATACTGACTTCTTTTCCTTTGGACATATGCCCAAGGGTGGGATATCTGGGTCACATGGTAGTTCATTTTTAGTTTTTGAGGAGATTCCACACTGTTCTCTGTAACGGCTGTACTCAGTTCCATTCCCACCAACAGTAGAGAGGGCTCCCTTTAGCCACATCCTTACCTACATCTTCTATTTGGTCTGTTTGTTCATTTTGGATCATAGTCATTCTTGCTCCATGAACAGAGGTGATATCTCACTCTAGTCCCGAGGGAAAGAGCAAATTGAAACGACATTTTCTTTATAACTTCCTGTCTCCCCTTTCAAGGTGGATCGTGGAAAACTGAGAGACAAAAAGGTGTGTTCAGAGTCTTGAGTGCTGGCCTGTTTCTGAAGTTGTATATTGCCTACTTTGAAACTTGATCCAAGGAGACAGGGTAGAAGAGACAGGTGGCTAGCTCCCAAGCCAGAAAACCTGGGCCCCACTCCTATGACACAGATGTGGCCAAGTCAACTTCTCTTTAAAAATGTTTTCATTGTGGCCGGGCACAGCCATGCACGCTTGTAATCCCAGCAGCTCGGGAGGCTGAGGTAGGAGGTTCACAAGTTGAAGGCCAGCCTCAGTATCTTAGTGAGACTCTGTCTCAAAATAAAAAAAATTGTGGGCTGGGGTTATAGCTCGGTAGTAGAGCACTTGCCTAGCATATGTGAAGCACTGGGTTCGATTCTCAGCACCATGTATAAATAAATAAAATAAAGGTGCATCAGCAACTAATTTATAAATAAATAAATAAAGAGAGCTGGGATGTTGCTCAGTGGTTAAGCATCCCTAGTACCAAAGTAAATAATAAATTCACGAATTCACATATCAAGACAGACAGACAAACCACACACACAGCTTCCTGTGACATTTCCAGCCAGGTAACTCACTCCCGATGGGGGTAACTCACTCCGGGTGCTGGGGGCTGACCACGTCCAGCACCATCCAGGGATTCTACAACCTGTGGTCAATGGCCAATGTGGTTGCTGGTGACCACT
The DNA here is from genome assembly GCF_048772815.1 of Callospermophilus lateralis. Lineage (NCBI taxonomy): Eukaryota > Metazoa > Chordata > Mammalia > Rodentia > Sciuridae > Callospermophilus > Callospermophilus lateralis. The sequence continues at coordinate 8,279,039 of NC_135326.1, read as the reverse complement.
TGGAACGGTACTGTCTTCCGATTTACTGAGGTCAGTATAAAAAGGGCTGGGTGGGATACAGCCGTCAGCCTGGGTTTTCCTTCCACCTAATTGTTTATTCTCTGCCTGCGACTTGCAGCAGCCAGGGCCTCCCAACCCAGCAATGCATAAAAAAGGTTCAGAAGTAATAATAAACGGGGAGCAGGCTCCGCGGGGGCTTCCCATCCAGGCCTGCCACCCACCGAGGGCGTAATGAGAGGGACAGACACCTATCAGCCGTGGGGTCCAGAAGCAAAGAGAAAAATTAACAGCGGAACCACCCCGGGCCCTTCCCGCTGGGCTCCCCATCCCCTCCCCGCAGGGAGCAGGTCTGGATTGTTCTCTGGCAGCAGGAGCGACCTGCCCCAGAAAGCTCCGCTCTGTCGCCCGTGTCCCTCATTACAGAGCCCTCCCAGGCTGCCGGAACTTCCAGAGAGGCTGGGGCAGAGGAAGGAGCCCACTGCCCATCTCTGACTGTATTTTGGTCCCTCTAGTCCAGCCTCTGTCCACCCCAGCCTGCAGGGACTCAGGATTCCTGTCCACGTCCACAAGATCCACTTTCCATCCCCCCGTAGCCCAGAAGGGGAACTGTGGGCTGCAGCTACCGAGGGCATGTTCCAAACCAAGGGAGAGCTTGCAGGCCCCCGCACACGCCATGATCAATGTCTGAGGAGCTAGGAAGGCTAGCTGCCCTGAGTTGATCATGAGCCGTCCTACACAGGTATTGAATACCACATCTCATCCCGTAAAGACACGCAAATGTATGTCCTTTTAAAAACTTTCAGATTTAGCTGAGTTGTGCTGGTGCACGCCTGTGATCTCAGCGGCTCCGGAGGCTGAGGCAAGAGGATCATGAGTTCAAAGCCAGCTTCAGCCAAAGCGAGGCCCTAAGCAACTCAGTGAGGCCCTGTCTCTAAATAAAATGCAAATTAGGGCTGGGGACGGACATGGGTACCAAAAACAAACAAATAAACAAAAAACAACAATACCTAAAAAAGCTCCCAACAACAACAACAACAACAACAAAAAAAAACCTTTCAAACTTAAAAATCACAAAAATTAGTTGCAAGGGTTATTCCAATATATTGAAGTTTAGTAAATATCCATCTCATCCAAGGAGTAAACACAATATTCCATATAAAATGGGACAGTTATAGCAGGTGAGGGGATCCTGTAAGTTACCGAGGTTCCCTCCGTGAGCACCAGCTCAGAAGGAATATCAGGTCAAACACGTGAGGCTGCTCTGAGTTTTGAAGGAGACTGAAATTCAAGTGCCTGAGTTGCTTAGGGCCTCGCTTTAGCGGAGGCTGGCTTTGACCTCGCGATCCTCCTGCCTCAGCCTCCTGAACCGCTGGGATGACAGGTGTGCACCACGGCACCCGACTGTACCCAAGTTTTCTAAATGAGGAAAAGAACAGCTCTATTCTTGGGTTTTGGGGAGAACCGTAAGGAGGTCTCTACCAGTCCAGGTTCTCCACCCACTTCACGGTCTCCAAGCTTTGAGCCCCTACTCTGACCGCAGCCATGGGAGCCCTAAGATACAGGAAAGAACAAGGTCACGCCCTGCCCAGCCAGGAGCTGTAACCTGGCCCCTAGCTGTGACCTAGCCCCTAGCTGTGACCTAGCCCCTAGCTGTAACCTAGCCGCTAGCTGTGACCTAGCCCCTAGCTGTGACCTAGCCCCTAGCTGTGACCTAGCCCCTCTTCTTAAGCAGGTGTCAATCCATTGGAGCAGACAGAAACATTAACCAGTCCCCCAAATTCCAGGCTCTGGTGCAGAGGAAAGAAATCCGGGGGCTCACCCAGACTCCGTGGGTCATATAATGTGGAAAGAAAATCCCCCGCCTGCCCGCCAGCTCTCAGTGAACCAAAAGAGAGCAACATAAACAACCCTGACGACCAAACAAACTGTCAGGCATCTCTGAGACGCAAGGGGTTTTCCAAAGGACTAATTGTTCTGAAATCATTCATGGAAACAGAAAATGGTGATTTGGGAGAAAGACAGTGGGGAGTTAGTGTTTAATGGGAACAAACATTATATTATGTACGTTTATCTCAATAAAAAATATCAACAGCAACCGGGCGCGGTGGCGCACACCTGTCATCCCAGCAGCTCAGGAGGCTGGGGCAGGAGGATCAAGAGTTCAAAGCCAGCCTCGGCCAAAGCGAGGCACCAACCAACTCCTGTTTTACATAGAGTGAGGCTGCTGCAGCTGAGCCACGTGGATGCTGCTAGGGATCTGCCTCTAGGAGCTTTAAAGTCTCCGTTTAGTGGGTCAGACTCTTGCTTCTCAAAGTGCGGTTTGTGGACCACCTGCCTCACCAGCGTCTGGGAGCCTGTTGGAGATGCCAAGCCTCGAGCCCCACCTGACCTGCTGAATTTGAGTTTGTATTTGCACATGGTCTCCCAGGGATGCACTTTAAGATTTGAAGAAATTTAATCCAGAGGAGTGACCACAAAGGTGGATCTTGGCACGGGGCATGTCAATCATCTCTCTGAGCTTCTTTGACTGGAAAAAGAGATGGGGTGTCGTGGGGGGATACAGGCAAAGTCAGAGGGTTGCCTGGCTTCAGGCATATGCAAAAAGGTGAGGATCCTGGGGAGGATGACATACTAATTGAGAGAGAAACCACTTCTAGCAGACTATTGTGCATGTGCTATATGTCAAATAAACACCACCCTGTATTCCATGCCAAAAAAAAATCACATCATTCCATCCAACGTAAATTGTATCTAAGTCAGAGTTCCAGTCTCCTGGTGTTGCAAGAGAATAGCATTTCTAACAATGTAATGTACTGGTGAAAGACTGGCTTGGGCGTGCTAAAAATCACTTTTCGTGGGTGTTGATCTTCATTTTAGATGTGAAGTACATGAATAAGAGTTAAATCATGAACCATTACTTGTCATATTTGCAAGTTCATGAAAATGTCCAATGAACACACAGAATTACGATGGTCAGTGCTTCTCCTAGGTAGTGAGGTCACTTGCAGGCTGACCTCGAATTCTCTCTGCCCTTCCTAGAATAGAAGGACTTATCAGTGATAAGGATAATGAGGCACCATGACTCAACCAACTCAGGGTCCACCATATATAAACAACAGCAAAAACGTAAATAAATAAAGAGAGAGTAAACGAGAGAAAGAGAAACGAATGTGAAAATAAGCACAACTGCTTGCTAGCACAGAGGAGAGACTCCATAACTGATCCTAGGACTAATGGAATATAAAGAGAGGGAAAGATGTAGGGGTAAAAAAACTGATCTGGCCTTTGGAAAAAAGAAGAATTTCACAGGAAAAAAAATTACACATCTGCACACACATTTGCAAATATAGATTAAAGTAAGGATTGTAACAAGAAGAGCCAAGACAGTTAATGTGGGCCGTGTAACAGGTGCTATTGCAGAGATGAGATGTGAGCTGAGCTATTAGCTCTTCATAAAAAAAAAAAAAAAATCATTATGCAGTCACTGTTGGTATCATCGCTGGTTTTGTTTGTTTGCTTGTTTTTATTTTAAGATGAGAACACGGAGGCATAGAAGGCAAATTCCCTCTTCCAAGATCCTCCCTCCCACCTCTCCAAAATGGCCCATGTAAAAGCCAAGAGGTAAGGCACAACATGCATGCTGTCCAGTCTGGCACAATTGTCCAATCAGGATGAAAAGAGGAAGTGAAAACATACTCGGGAATGAACAAGGATGCACAGAGTTGCCAGAGAGTGAAGGACACTCGAGTAGGTGCTGCGCATCAGACCTGAGCCTGAGCCTGCGGCACCAGCGTGCACAGAGATCCCCGGAGCAGTGCTTGGTCTCAGACCCCAGCTCCAAGTCCGGAGGGAGGGCTGGGGCACCTACCCTTCAGCAATCATATCCCGAGGGATTCTTGCACATGCTCAAGGGGGCCCTAAGGATGACAGCAAAATCAGAGGTGGTTGTACTAGGACATTTCAGGGAGAAGCATCTGAGTGATGTCCAAGGGGATGGCAAACTAGCTTGAGACTAATCCAGGGGATTTTGCAGATGGTTGCACTAAAGGTAAAGGAAAGAAAAGGTTTTAAGTGGAATTGTGAGATTTTTAGCTTGAGTGATTGAGAGAATGTTCATGATTTTAATTAATATCAAGAATCCAGAGAAGTGCAGGGTTAGGGAGACCGAATTAGCATGCTGTCCCAGGCCACCAAGAGTGGCACTCACAAAGTCCCAAATACCGCCTCATCAGGGCACTCACGCCAAACTCTTCCTACCGAGCTGCCTAGCACCTCTCACCGGAACGGAAGAGGGCATGGGTTTAATTTATGACACAGTAATATACAGGGTGCAGGAGTTTGGAGCCGAAATGTCCCCCAAAACACTGTGTATAAAAGACTTGGTCTCAGCATGGTGGCACACACCTGTAATCCCAGTGGCTCAGGAGGCTGAGGCAGGAGGATCCCAAATTCAAAGCCAGCCTCAGCAACAGCCAGGCACTAAGCAACTCAGTGAGACCCTGTCTCTAAATAAAATGCAAAATGGGGCTGGGAATGGGGCTCACTGTTGAGTGCCCCTGAGTTCAACCCCAGTACCCGCCCCCCAAAAAAATGAATAAATAGAAGGTTTGGTCTCTAACCTGTGGCACTATGGGGAGGTGCTGGACCCTTTAAGAGGAGGGGCCTAATGGAAGGAAGTTAGGTCATTGGGGGTGTGGCCTTAAAGAAGACTTGGCTCCTCCCTCCCTCCTTCTCTGCCTTTCTCTCTACTGCTCTGAGGACATGCACAGGAACCCCTCCATGTGCCCCTGCACAGGCCCAGAGCAATGTCACCAAGTGGCCTTGAGCTGACCTGTTCCTGTAGGACTTGGGGACTGGGAAAGAGGAGCTTCAGTTCTATTCTTTAAAAGCATCCTTAGGTGCCATTTGTGCTGCCACACAAGCTTGACAGAGAATGTCCCGCGAGCCCAGGGAGAGGGCAGCGAATAGGCACCATGTGGGTCTCATCCAGAGGGCAAACTCTGGGGGCCTGAGGTTAGGACTGTGGGGATCCAGCACAGCACCCCGCAGAGCCACGCAGGGGTCCCTCTCCCAAACCACACGACTTCCTGCAGCCAAATACCACCTTAGGACTGAGCAGAAAATCATCTCAAATGCAGGGTTGACTTCTACCTTTACCAACTGGAGGACAAAAGGTCCAAGGCAGGTTCCTTGGATTTCTGTTTCAAAAGGACAGGGGAGTGGGGAGACAGGGTGCCCAGCGCGCTCCTGGAGGAACCGGCCTGCCTTCCCATGTCTTCAAAGACAGCAAAGGCTTCGGGGTGAGGCTGCCCGGGGGCTTGCAGCCACTGCCGGCCTTTGCAGACCTGGGGAGGAGCTGCGATGCGGCTCCGTGCACCACTTTGGAGATGGCTGAGATTTACAGTTGATTAGGCTGCATAGTTCAGTGGCTTTCTCAAAAGATTCTCGGAAGGGATTATTTCTGCGCCCAAAGAAGCCCCAGAGAATAGGGGAGGCTGCGCGAGCGGGCCGTAATGTGAATTCCCGGGACTGGGTACACTGTGCTCAGTGAAGCGGATAAAGCAAAGTTAAAGAAGCATTTAGCGCTGCAGAATGCCCGCCTTAATAAGTATCTTTTTTTTTTTTTTTTTTTTTTTTTTTTTTGGTGGAAGGATTTAGGAGGAGGGGAGGGCTCTTCTTAGAGCAGGCTTTATTTCCTCTTACAAAAAGGGAAAACGTGCCTACAGTTGGATGTAAAAAGCCCCCACCTCGCAGGCCTGCCCCCTCGGTCCCCAAGGCAAAGTTGCTGAGCGCACGCTCCAGACGCGGAGGCATGAATCTTCACAGTCCCCAAGCGACTGTGAGGCTTCCCTTGGGAAAGGCGGCTCATTCATCCACCGCAGACCAAGTTCAGCCCCCTCGGCTGTGAGAACTGCGGCCATCAAATGCTGCACGTCACCAGCCAGCTTGTCCCCAGGAAGATCTGAGGTGGCCTCTCCAAGACGCTCCCGTCCAGGCGCACGGGGAGAGTTCTGCAGAGGGTGGCTGCAGGCTGCTGAGCTCCACAAAGGCTCTCCGCTTGCACATTGCAGGGGACATCCTACACCCAGTGCCTTCCCCAGGTCTGATGCGCACGTTGGTAGGACCTAAGTCACTGGTCATGAATTACATGCAGGTTGTGGGATGGGCCAGTGTCACCGTGTGCTGTCTGTCAAACTATCTCAAACCCTTCTCCTGCTTCAACGTGGCCATAAAAACAGCATCCCCCTCCCTGCCCCTGTCGCCTGAGTGGCATTGCCCTTGTACTTAAAGAAGGTGAACCCCGGTGGATCAATATTTATCTCCAATTTTCAACTTGGACTCCAGGAACCTCCGGGGGGGGGGGGGGGGGGAGGCAGAGAATCAACATAAACACTGAGTGCTCACAATAGCAGAGAGAGAAAGAGAGAGCGAGCGAAAGGAAGAAAGAATCTTTTACAAAAGCAGACCCTTAAGTCACTTTTCCCCCACACAAATGGAAAATGGACTGGCTGCCACTGGGGGCTTTGCTCTGAAAGGCCCGATGGAGAGAGGTCCTTTCTTTATTGTGTCGTTTTAGAGACTATTCTTTGACCTCTGCTATTTATGACGGGGGCTCTGTGAAGACGGGGCCAAACCCCCTCGCCTCGGCTGGCCCCCAACCAACAAAGGGTGTTACCCCGGCTGGAGGCGCCTCATTCCCCATCCGAACACGTCCACACAGCGCTCCCTTTCCGTCATTTACGCCCTTCTCCCTTCTTTTAATTGCCAGAGCCTTTACCCACCCAATTTATAAGAGGTTCCCACTGCTGCTTTACAACCATGGGGTGGTCCCCAAATCACGCCTTCGCAGCCGAAAGAAAGACCTGGGTTCTGAATACAGATGTCTTGTCACTTCAGTTAGTGGGACTGTCACGTTTGGTACCAAATGGTTCATGGAATGGAACAAGCTTCCACCACAACATGGAGCCATTCTTGATTGTCTTTTTAAAAACATTTTTAGTTGTGGATGAACACAATACCTTTATTTACAAAATGTACTCTATCCATAAGAATGGTGTTTGTGCCTGCCTGATGGATGGATTGTTTCAAGATGGTGCACACTTTGATTTGGGTACCAGAAGGATGCAGTGAGTTTGAAAAGCTACCTCTTGGGCAAGCCCCAAGTGTAGGGTGGCATTGGGACACTTCAAGGTCATTTCATAGCTGGCAAACTTCATTTCCCTGTGAAACGAAAGGTCTAAACAAGGACGTTTGTCGGAGGAACAAGGCAAACCCACTTCCGGACGCCCATCAAAGAAAGTAAAAAAGGGTTTGTGACGGGAATCCTCCTTAGAAAAAATGCTTTTCTCCTTCCAGCTCAGAAGAGAGCAAAAAGTTCAGCCTCAATGGTATATGACACATCTACATCTAAATAACTTCACACTGAACAAGGAGTATAAAATAAATGCCCCGCTTAGCCATTAAGCGCGCGCACAACACACACACACACACACACACACACACACACACTACTCAAACAACAACATGCTTTGGGCAATGGACTAAGGATAGGCTCTGACCTAAACTACTTGAAAAACAAGTGAAACAAAGTAGCTGAAAGTCATCATTTATGAGACGAGTCCAGTTTTACTCCATTTGAGAGAGAAAAGTCCTGAGAAAGGCACATGATGTTTCTCGATGATCATTAAATCCATAGTCTTTCTTTCAGTCAAGTTGAACGGCAAGACAGTGTCCATGTTTAAAAATAAATAAGGCCAGGTGGATGGTGCACGCCTGTAATCCCAGCAGCTTGGGAGGCTGAGGCAGGAGGATCACGAGTTCAAAGCCAGCCTCAGCAACAGCAAAGTGCTAAGCAACTCAGTGAGACCCCGTCTCTAAATAAAATAACAAAATAGGGCTGGGGACGGGGCTCAGTGGTCGAGCAATCCTGAAGTCAGTCCTCGGTACCCAAATAAATAAATAAAATGAAAACATAGACTTGTTTTTTTTATAAGGACTATTCTTTTATGGCTACAAGGACACAAAGTTTCCAGACTATGCATAAACACAAATTGAGTTTCCTAACACAAATTCTTGGGCGTAATTGGGTAAAGCCACTAGATTTGAACCTCATTTCAAGGATTACGCATGGAATGGGGTTGAAATCATGAACGTAGAAAAGTGATTGCTGACCCCGTATTTCAACAGAGAGTTTTTGCTCCTGTGGAGACTGTTTGGGGACGGGTGTACCACACAGTGCATCTCATGCTGCATGCTGCCAGATGCTGACCCACCCAGCTATGAAAATCCACCGTCATCTCCTTTCCCAAACATAAGGCTCCCCATAGCTCAGTCGGCCTGGGTGCTTCTGTGCAGGGACCATCGGGATCCCCTACATCTTCCAACAGTGGCTGAGCTGCATGCCCCGCAGGCCTGCTGATAAACACCTTACAACTTCCCAACATCGGTCAGGCCGGGATCGCCCCGCAGTGGGACTCGATTCTGAGGGTTTTGACATGGTCCACACACACTGCCCTCTGCGGCCAGACTTCAGGAGCCCTTCTTCAATCGTGAACCAAGTCGGAGATTCCACCAGCGTCTCCTTGCATCCCAGGGAAGGGGAAATGAATAGTAAGCCCTTCGGAAAGAATGAGGACTCAGACTTACACGGGGGAGCCTGCTCCCTTGCACCGTCTGTCCTTTGAAGTTGACAGCAGGGGGAAGCGTCTCACACCCGCAAAGCGGACGTGGAAAATCAGAAACACATTGAGCCGTTAACTTGTCACTGATGGGATTTGGATCTGCATAAGAACCCATTCTTTGCCTTCAGGATTGAGTGCGTTACCTACCTAGCGGGGAGCGGTGCTCGGTCTTTTAGCAGATAGACTAGTGTGGGGGCCCACACGACCTGGAATGCGCCGGTTCCTGCAGGCTAAAGATCACCCACGTGCCAACTAATATGTCTGATGAAAGTCGCCAGCAGGCCGGCGGAAAACACTTAGCATCACGCCAATCTAGGACACCCCTTCACGTTGTCCCCCTGCTAGAGGCTCCAATTAGAACCCTGGGCTTGCATTCCCGGGACAGATGGAGGGGGTGTGGCACTTCTCCAAATGCTGAAATCCTGAACCCGCCCGTGTACTTGCAGAATCACTAGTAGGCACAGGGCTGGAAGCTTCCGGAAGTTTCTCTCCAATCCCAGGACTAACAAATTCCTTTACCACATAAGAAAATGGCATGTGCTGAGTACCCTCTCTGGAAGGTATATTTTTTTCTCACATTGTCTCTTTTTTTCTTTCCTCTCTTATTCTTTGTATTTCAGCCTTTATATCAGAGATGGTATCCCCCGGTTAATGCTCCTGTAGGGTCATATTGGATGATGTCATTGTAAATGATGTTGCTCATGAAGTGATAGACTAGGCTTGCTGGTGATCATTTGCTATTCAAAAGGTCAAGTTTGACATAAAGGCCATTGAGCTACTTAAAATCATGCTTTTATTTTATTTTATTTTTGGTGATGATATTATAGGATCGTCAGACAAATTTGCATTTAACTTTGAATTAAAATTAGTTATGCTAGTATAATACTGTATTAATGCTTTTTCTAGAGAAAACTATTTGAAAGCTCACACACACACAAACCATTTCTTCCCCTTGCCTTCTTCTTTTTAGGTACCCAGATTGAACCCAGGGGTGCTTAACCACTGAGCCACATCATCCTCAGCCCTATTTACTTTTAATTTTGAGGCAGGGTCTTGCTAAATTGCCGAGGCTGGCTTTGAACCTGTGATCCTCCTGCCTCAACCTCCTGAGTTGCTGGGATTACAGGCGTGCACCAGAATGAGCAGGAAACTATTCATATACATTATCCAGAGCCTAAGGTCAAAGCAGTTAATCCATTCAAGTGGATTAATCCACTTTCTATCAAGAAAATTAAGGAAATCCTGGAATATTTCTCTTTTCTCTTCTAATACCATCACATCATATTTATTTTCTCCTCGGCAATCAAGATGTGATCTTTCCTTGAAAAAATATTGATGTTGGCATCCAAGGCAAAGAAGAATTCATTATATACCACTGAGAAGTTTTCTTCAGGAAACTGGATGGATGCTCGATCCCAGAGGGGCATGAGCCTGCACTTCTCTTATGAGTCTCTGTGAAAGGTGGGTCTGCCTGAGAGGCGGTTCCCGGCTTCCAAAACCAGACTAGTACATTGGATAAGGGATGCTGGCTCCACATCAACTTTGCCCTTGGATTTACCACTTAAAGTCAGGGAATATTGCATGCATGCAGGAAGTATCATAAGAGGCTGAAAGTACATAATGCCTCTGAAATTTTGATCCATGGTTCATTGGCACCGCAAACCCAAACAGATACTCCGCTTTGTTCTTGGGTATTTGGAGATTGAGCGCATTTCCATGTATGTCTGTGGTTTCGTTTTGCTCCCGAGACATGTTTTCCTTGGGCTTTCTGGATTTACTGTTATTATCTCATAAATCTTTGAACGCATCTAATACGAAACAAAAAACCTTCGACAGTCACATGCATTTGTGTTCCAGAGGGTTGACCCTTGTCCAATAAATTTCACAGATGCCCAAGTGAATCTGTGCAGATGTTCTTGAAAGCAAAACCAGTCTTCCTCACCTCTCAATTGGGCTCTGAATCAACCTGGAAGATGACCAAGAATTTGGAGGGTAGCCCTTGGAGGAACCGAACTCCCACTGAGATCAAAGCAGCGCACCCAGGCACCAAGAGGAGTCCCTGAACTCCTGCTTCAATACACAAACTCAAAACCCAATGGGAAGCGGAAGTCCAGCCATGGAGACGGGGCTCAGAGGAGGAAAGAGGGGGCTGCAGGCTCCCGCAGAACAGTGCACGGACATTCAGGGAGCCACTATCAGATGAAAGGTGTTCGAAGTTTATCCAGAGCCTACGGTCAAAGGAGTTTCCACCCAATTAATCCATTCAAGTGGATTAATCCACTGATGAGGTTACACCTTTCATCATCCAGTCACTTCTCCTCTGAACTTTCTTGCATTGTCTCACAGGTGAGCTCTTGGGGGACTCCTCTGAGCCAGCATATAACAAGACAGGCACAAAGTACCAATGAGACCAAGGACAGCCTGGGCGCTTAGTCTGGGTGACCGGGAAATGAGGTGTAGGGTACAGGCAGCAGGATTCCACTGCTCTGTCTGAAGGGTCCTTCCCGGAATCAGTGGTGTAGTCCGGAGCAGGAGTAGGGTCCGGGACACCCATGAGTATGTGCACGGGTTCAGCCGGGGGAGAGGGATGGTGGCAGCGGAGGAGGTGAGCAGTTAGCGGGGGCAGAGGGATCCTGCCCTGGGGGGATTCTGAAGGAGAACTCACTGGCTTTGCAGATAGTAACCAGAAGTCACAGGGAAGTGTGAGGTGTCTATAAAACATTACGCAATCCCTATCTTATAATATCTAATAAGAAAATCATGCTGTGAGCCAGACACAGTGGCGCATGCCTGGAACTCCAGCTGCTCAGGAGGCTGAGGTAGGAGGATTGCAAGTTCAAGGCCGGCCTCAGAAATTTAGCCAGGCCCCAAGCAACTTGGTGAGACTGTGTCTGTAAATAAAAAGTAAAAATTCCTGGGGAAGTGACTCAGTGGTTAAGTGCCCCCTGGGTTCAACCCCTGGTAAATAATAATAATAATAATAGTGATGAGATGTGACTCAGGGATTAAGCATCCCTGGGTTTGATCCTTAGTACCCAAAAAAAGAAAAAGAAAGAAAATCATATTGCATTCAAAACTACTCTGAGATTCCATCCCACTCCAGTCAGAATGGCAATTGTGAAGAATACAAACAACAATAAGTGTTGGCGAGGATGTGGGGAAAAGGCGCACTCATACGTGGCTGGTGGGACTGCAAAGTGGTGCAACCACTCTGGAAAGCAGAATGGGGCTTCCTCAGAAAACTGGGAATGGAACCTCCATTTGACCCAGCTATCCCACCCCTCAGTCTATACTTAAAATCAGTGTGGTATAATGACGCAGCCACATCAATGTTTATAGCAGCACAATTCCCAATAGCTAAACTATGGAACCAATCTAAGTGCCCTTCCACTGATAAATGGATAAAGAAAAGGTGATGTAAATACACAATGGAATATTACTCAGCCTTAAAGAAGAATGAAATGATGGCATTTGTTGGTAAATGGGTGGAGCTGGAGAATATCAGGCTCAGTGAAGTAAGCCAATCCCCCAAATCCAAAGGCTGAATGTTTTCTCTGTTATGTGGATGCTAATTCACAGTGGGGGACAGGCAGCTAGGGAAGAATGGAGATACTATGGATTAGGTACAGGGCAGTAAAAGGAGGGGAAATGGTATGGGGTAGAATGGATAGTAGAATGAATGGGACATTATGACCCTGTGTGTGTATATGGCTATACGACTGGTGTGATTCTACATCTTGTACAACCGGCAGAATGAGAAGTTATGCTCCATCTATGTATGATGTATCAAAATACATTCAACTGTCATGTAGAAATTAGAACAAATAGGAAAATGTGTTAAAATATTTAAAAATCATATTGTCAACCTTACTTCTGTGGTTTTTAAAAGTGTTCTGTCTCAATATTTGTTTAAAATCGATTTTTTAAACTTGTTGACCCAAATACAACACGGTTCAGGGCAGACAGGGACCTAGACCTCAGCATTATTTCTACTTATTGTTAAGTGATTCCAGAACTGTGATCAAATGTGTGCATTCCTGAGTTTTCTGTTCTATAAAATAGAACTTAGTAGCCTATGGGTGAAGAGAAAAAAATTGTACAATATCTCATGAAACACCAGAGAAATGCACACTGTGATCTTGTGTTCCTGTATCCAGTTGTGATAACACCCAAGGAGATGAAGTTTGGTTAATATGTAAGGTTCACACCAAGGATTCCCTAAGATCACAAATGAAAGGTAATTCTTAAACTTATGTTAGTTTTATAATGTATTCCATAGTTTCCGATGGAGTTAGCTGTGACTTATTGATCCATTCTTGCTTTCCTGCAAGAGAAATTGACTGCTTTTCCTGGAAAATTCAAAGACTGAAGTCAAATCTTCATGATTCAGTTGCAAAATATGGCTTAACAATCTATGATGCCATTTTCTTTCATTGCAATGTTTACGTAAATATGTCACATGACCCTCTTCTATTCAAATGACCTTCAAGTCTGAAAAAAACCTAATTTCTCCATGGAATAATGAGAAAATGAGTGCTTAAATAAGAAATAACACTGATAAAACAAATTACCATTCATGTAATGTCCAACTATTCAAAACAACACTTCTGAAATTTAGTCAGTCTCATAGTAAGACAGACACATAAGTAGACAGGCAAATTCCAAAAGTTCATCTGCAATGATGACATAAATAAATCACCCAAAATTCCAGCTGAAGAATGAATTGATATGACAGACACCAGGAAATGACTTATCAGAGCAAATGCTTAGGCTATTCCATAAAGAGAGTAAATGGATCCTAAACCAGATTTCATTTCTGTTTCAGATCTACACAGTCAGAGGTAAGCCGAGCAGATTCTCACCAACTCACTTCACAAAGCATGAGGAATCCTGTTCCACTTTTAAATAACCTTGATGCCATTAAATGACACAGTGTGTGCAGAATCTGCAGTTTAGAAATATTATCCTTCTATCATTTAAGACAATGTGTCTAAAAGACCTTTCAAAATAGTCATGTTACACACACAAGTTGTTTCAATATTGTTAGGTGCTTCTCACATGAAATTTTGGTTATGAAATAAAAGATTCTTCCATTTTTGGCTCAATAGTTCATCTATGAAATAAACATATTTAAACACTATTCTGATTCCAACATTGCTGTAGTTATTAAGAAGCTTACAAATTTTATTATTCATATAATCTGAATATAAAACCAGCTTAATACTGACTAGACTACCACTGTGTGTGTGTGTGTGTGTGTGTGTGTGTGTGTGCACGCATGCGTGTCTAATTTGTAAGATTGTGATGTTTGGAGGACGATTTTTAAAAATTATTCTACTACATATTTTAAAAAGTTTATAGTGTGTGTGACTGTGTGTGAGTGCTTGTGTTCAGCAAGAAAGAAAATTTAAAGAACATAAAAGACACTTTAATTAAAGAATCAAATTATTTAACCAGAAATTTCTAGAAACCAACCAAAAACTACTTACAAAATAACACAGGAGTAAGTAGAAGGCATTAAATATTCCAGTCTAACTGGAGGGCATTTCTCCTTTAAAAACTTTTTTTATTAAAAACATAAAGTTATGCACGCCTGTATTCCCAGCAACTCTGGAGGCTGAGGCAGGAGGATCGCGAGTTCAAAACCACCCTCAGCTAAGCAAATCAGTGAGACCCTGTCTCTAAATAAAATACAAAATAGGCTGGGGATGGGGCTCAGGGGTGAGGTGTCCTTGAGTTCAATCCCCAGTGCCCACTCCCCTTAAAAATGAGGGTACAAGCTCAGTGGCAGAGCATGTGCTTAGCATGAGCAAGGACCTGGGTTCAATTCCTGGCATGCGTTTGCACACACATAACACAGAATAAAGAGAAAATGTGGTAGAATATTAAAGCCTCTACCTTCAGGAAATTATCTGTACCAATGTATGTGAAGTGTACCGTGTAAGCACTCGTAGAAACTGGATGCATGTGATTTCTCTGCGCTCTGCCACTTCCTGTGACTCCCCATTCCAAAATTAACAGCTGGTTACAGTAAGAACACAGTTGTAGGAAACCTACCTTCGAACATTGCTTGTGATTCTGGCACCAAACCAGGGAGCCGTTGTTCTGCAAAAAAAGAAAAAAAGAAAGATTGACCCATTTAATGACTTTCTAATGGTGCATATTTTAAAAATATTTACTTTTTAAAAGACCCATCTTGCAATGTTGATGCGTTTCTAAGGAAGAAAACATGTCTCTAAGGTAATGGCTGCTTTTGTCATCAACTTTATGATATAAATAAAGACACGAAACACGGACGATTCCAAGATGTCCAGAAGGGAAGAGCGTCTGAGCCAACTCTCACGGTGTGTGGAGCCACGAGAGACCGCCTGCCAGGGTCGTGAACAGTAGGCATTCTGTCCAGAGTCAGCAGTTTTGGGAAATGTACAAGTTGGGCATCTCGGAGGCTTTTGAGCTTAGCCAAACGACAATCATGAGAGGCAGAGCTCACAGGACAAGCCTCTCATTTTCTTTTCCTGTGTGAACACCGTGGAGTGGTCGGGCGTGAACCTGGATCATACAGCCCTACGTCACGCTGGATGACAGGGTATAGCCTTTGCTCCTGGGCTCTACAGCATGTCACTGTACCGAATGCCACAGGCAATTGGAACGATCCTAGTCACGAATCTAAACATATCTGAATATAAGTGCGGTACCTTCAAAGTAGGTCACATTGAGTTCTCAATTCAACTGTCACCGTAGGGGACCGCCGTCATGGTCGCAATCTGTTGCTGACCTTTAAAACCTCCTTCTGCGGCATGTGAGGGTGTGGCTGAACCACTCGGCATGCTTCACACCCACTTAATAGACAACACACTCCGGAGCTTATTTATGATCCTGAACATTTCCACCTGGGAACCTGGCATGCACCGTGACTAACATTTGGGACACGATTTCCCTGCGCTTGTGATATTTCAAGTTGGATTGTGCCGGGCGGGGGTGTCAGCAAAGCTATGAAGGATGGGGATGGAGTTCGGTGGCCCATTTCCCAGGTTAGAAGCTCTAGGCTTTGGCCTTGAAGAATATCTGCATGAACAGAGTAGTAGTGCATAACCTCAGTGGTAAAGCGCCCCCGAGTTCAACCTCTATTATTCCTCCTGCCAAATTAAATAAAAACATGATTAAGGCCTCCGATGCCTTGTTCTCGGCTTTGGAGATACCAGGATGAATTCACCAAGTGAGGTGCTGGTGTCCCCTGTTTGTTCTGGGCGCAGTTGGCTCCTGCTGGGACTACCGGGGAACGCGTCCCTCTGAGCACAACCCGGCCTCACCGCGAGAGTCTCACCCTCGTTATTTGGGGTTGGAAAGCAGTAAGGCTGGGTCAGGGCCAGTCCCCGACTCAGTAAGGAAAGCCACAGTCAGACACAGGGGTGGGACTGGCACTGGGTTATGGAGGAATCCCCAGGTTTCCAATCTTGGAAGGGAGAGATAAGAATGGACATGGATGGTTTTGAATAGTCTATGTTGGGGAAGCAGTAGGTCATGATGTAGCTCCGTGGCAGAGTGGTCACCTAGCATGCCCAAGGTCCTGGGTTCAACCCCCAGCACTGCGATCCATCAATCTGCCGGTCAGATTGGTGGACTGGGTGGAGAAGAAGGGAGGCAATCAGGTAAACGGGCAAGAAGTGGATTATAGTGGATTTGGACTAATCTCTAGATATTCACGTTTTTTAATTTAACAAATGTCCGAGGGTTAAGAAAATAAAAGACAAGATTATATCCATGAGACAGGCATGGAATACCTTGTTTCCTTTGCACCCTGACTGTTCAGAGAGTGGACAAACTTTAACAAAAAACACAAAAGAGCCCCGCAAAGATCACCATCGGCACCGGGACCCCAGTTTCCCAATGCAAACCCTCTCCCCGCCCCACAAACCCCATGCTCTGCAACCTGCTGGTTCCTCTGCACCCACCCAAATGAAACGGACTCATAAGCCTCAGAGTCCAGATGTTACGTTGTTATGTTTTATTGAGAATTAATACCAATGCATTATCTCAATCAAGGCAGCTTCACTGTAAGCAAAAATTCCCACTCACATTAAATAAAAAGCTCTGTCTTTACAAAGGAATATTTGGGGCAATAGCAAGCAAGCAATGAAGGTGATTATGATTAGGGAAGAGAGTGTGCTTAAGACGATTAAAGAGAATCCATATAAAGACTTACAAAATGATTGGCAGGAACTTAGATATCAGGGGAGGGGGAAAGGGGGCCCACTATCATTATTGGGTTTTATTAGGGTGGGGGTTACCAGGGATTGAACTCAGGGGCACTTGACCTCTGAGCCCCATCCCCAGCCCTATTTTGTATTTTATTTAGAGACAGGGTCTCACTGAGTTGCTTACGGCCTCCCTTTGGCTGAGGCTGGCTTTGAACTCGCGATCCTCCTGCCTCAGCCTCCCAAGCTGCGGGGATGACAGGCGTGTGCCACTGTGCCCAGCTCCATCATTATTGCTTTTAGGAGTAGAGGAATGATCCCACACTTAACATCTCCCTGCCGTAATGGATAACACTCACCCTGGACTCTCTGATTCCGTCTGATCAGTGAGATTCAGAAGCATTCATTATTGCAAATACAAAAAGACAGTCTTTGCAATACAAGGGCTGCCTCTCCTGTGTTTCTCCCTGGGTGGTAGCTGCCTCTCAGCATTTGCCCACACTGGGAATGTGCAGCGGCTTAGTACTTTTGCTTTGTTTCCAATTTGATTGGCCGGCATGGATGGTCCCAGGCTATATATTTGTTGGTTGCAAGGATTCTCCAGTACATCATTTGTCTTTTGGATTTATTCATGGAGATTGTTCTACAAAGACATTTGCCACACACCCACCTGCATATATATGCATGCAATTAAGCACACACACACACATGCACGCGCACACACACGCATGTATGTATACTTTTTTTCCCCAAAATATATGTCTCGTTCCTTTGAGGATCTTGGGTGTCCTGTTTTTCTGCCAGTGTCTTATTTTGCCCCACACCAAGATCCTGTGCTGCTCTGTACCCCTACAGCCATCTCTGAGCCTTTACCATAGCGTTTATCTCTGCAAAGCACCTGCCTAACAGCATCAGGTACTTTGTTAGCCAAACCCTCACTTTGCTGGCCACTCTGTTTGGCCCAGGTGTGCCCATGTGTCCCAGGGCTGCCGACCCCATAATTTGCTTACCTGTAAGGCTCCGTGAGCAAACGAATCATGGAAAATTCCAAGCCCCCCACTCCCTGCGTCACCCCACCCCGGGGGAAGTTCTCCCTCCTGCTACGAGAGCCTTCACCGGCTCAGCCACTTGACCAGCAAAATAAAACACAGCATTTGCAATAAAGTCTTGTTCTGGCGTCAGGCCAGCCCCGGCGAAGCATCAAAGTGCCTTCGAAAGAGCTTTGCTGGCGCATCATTACCGTAACCTCCAGGTAGGATCAGACAGGGGGGCTTCCATAATCATAGAAAGATTACATCCTGCATTTTGTTGGTTTAACCGGATCAAACATGAACGCCAGTCCAGCCAACTTTCAGTTTCTGGAAGTTCAATCGCCTGCACCCGGCTGTAATTTCAATGACATTTTCAAAGTCTCTCCATCTGTAGCCCTTTTGATTATTGTTTTCCCTTAAAGAAAAAATAATTCTTCAAAAGCTTCCAGCAAAGAAAACACTCCATTCACTCAAAGACACCCACATGGGAGGGATCAAGATGAATGAAAACTGGTTATCTAGATCAAGCATCCGAAAAGAGAAGTATCAACCATCCTGTGTACTGTCTTTAATATAACCAGAGCTAGAGGAACAACAGAATCAGCTGCGGTTTCGAAAATACCAAACTGTGGACAACCAAATCCATGCAAAGAAACTGCCCATGACCAGCCATGATTCTCCACTGACGATTTTGTTACTATGTAAAATGCTTTTTTTAAAGGAAATAATTAAAATGGAGAGATTCCTTTGACCCCAGATATTTTCCTATTAGCTTAGAACCGTGGTATAATATAATTTGCTTTAATTTATGATGTTAAGGGTGTTTTTGCTGTTGTCAGAGGTCAGGGGAGAGAGAAGGAAAAGGCAGAGAAAAGAGTATTTTTTTTTTTTCTTTTTAAGTGCTGGGGATTGAACCCAGGGCCTCGGGCACACTAAGCATATGGCCCACCATTGAACCACACTCCCAGAACCCTTAGTAAGACACCCCCAGCCTGAAACACCCAGAGTCCCTGCTCTTCCCCAGCTCTCTCACCCCTGGCCGAGTGCCCAACACACAGACAACCATCTTAATAAATATTAATTGAAGGGGGGGGTTCATATAAAGGAGTTTAAACTTCAGACATTATTAAATCATAAGAATTAAAGAAATAGAGTGAGCTGAACCACTTCCCATTTTCCCTGTAGCTTTTAGGAAGTAGGTCCTGTATTTTGTTTTCTACAGAATAAATGTCCACCAGCTTCCGCAGGAAAATACAGGAAATGGAACCAAAGTTTGCCTTTGGGGTCAAATAGAAGCATCTGAGAAATAATCACCACCGTCCTGTATTCCCGGCCTCCAGAATCATGAGCCAAATCCACTTCTACGCTTGATCAATGACTCGCCCCAAGTATTTTGTAACAGTAACAGAAAACAGACCAAGACAGCATCATATTTCTATGTTAATGTGTATACTTACATTTAATTGATTAATGAATGTCTAACAGGCTTATAGTTAGCGTGTTATATTTATACTCTCTATTTGGACCGAATTTATATTCTCTGGTAAACTGCAGGCTGTCCCTCAAATCATACAAAACCCTGGACGATTTCAAGATAAAATAAATGACATGTTCTGAAGCAAATCCAACTTTAAGCAGATTTAGAGGGAGCATTAAGTATAATAACTGAAATTCGGTAAATGAGTCGTGTTACAAAACGAGGAAGCGTGAGTAATGGAGTTGCTACCATCAACTGAACAAGCAGAGCTCTGTTCCTGCAAAAATGCAGATCTGTGGACACGGATTCCATTCCCCTCACAGCTTGTCCTTGGCAGCGGAGACCAGGAAAAGCGCAGATGACTTCAGACGTCCAAGACAGCATGCCCGGGCCCGTCTCTGAGGTCTTAACTTTCCTAGTAAACACTGTGTGGATTCTTCTCCACCTAGGAACGTCTCTCCAGCTGCCACAGCTACTTGTTTGGAAAACAGTCAGGGGCTGGTTATGGGGTGAAGGGATGTGTCCAGATGGGCACAGGTGGGAATGACCATCTGCTTCCAGCACTGTCTCCAGCGGGGGAGGCTGAGTTGGCCTCGCTACTTGTATTTCTGACCCTTACCGTGAAACTCACCTATCTTAGCATTCATAGTTTGCTCTGAATGATTAATCCACCAAATGGATTAATCCACTTCTGCAGATACCGCTCTCTTTTCATTGACTGAAAGCCCCATCTCTGGACCTTGCCCTGTTGGCCTCCAAGAGGTGAGCTTTTCTGGGGACCTTTCTAGATGTACGTGTGTCCTTGCCCAATTCAGGATGGCTCTCAAGGTTTTCTGAGCTCCAGAGAGAGTGTGGGATCCTCCAAGGCCGTTCCTGCCGCGGCACAACAGCCCCACCCTGCCTCCTCTTCCATGACTCCTTCCATCCCTCCCAGGGTCAGCCCTGTGAGCCGCACTGCCCAGGGGTACCCTGGGCTCCAACCTCAAACCCTGGAACACGTGTCCTGAATCTGCAGACTTAGGAAAACCACTGAGGGCAGAGTATGACTTCACGTCATGTCACACGCTTTCCTGGTACCTGGGGCACTGTGGTCTGTTGAGGCTGCTTCCCAAAGAACACACACACACACACACACACACACACACGCACACACACACACACACACACACACACACACACACGGTCATTCCAACTTGTTAATGGAAGTTGCTTTGCTCCTGGGCTTTGAAAAGTCACTTTAGTGCAAAGCTGTGTATGCAACAATTGAACAGAAGTGACTTTGGGGTTTTTTGGTTTTGTTTCTTTTTGTAAAAAAAGGAAATGGGTGTCAACCCCAAAGCCCCCAAACAATAAGTGCAACCCACCATATATATATATATCTATAAATCCAACCCTGTAGAACTGTGAGCCCAAATAAACCTCTCCTCTTTTTAAGTTCATTATCCCAGGGATTTTTGTTGCAGTAATGGAAAGCTTGCACACATACTTGACTGTAATTCTCCGGAAAGAGAAGAAAGTGATTGCAAGTTTAAAAGTGGCTGAAATGTATCTTGTTTCCCTGAACGGTTGTTATTACTATTATGTTTTGATGGCAGGATGTTTTATGTGCCTAGCGGAAAATTTATCAAGGGGGAATTCCAGCAAAAGTGAAAGTTACACAGTTACCAAAACCTTGATTTTTGCAAGCCGTTTTAGCTACATCAGGATTCCAAGTTGTCCACCTCGGGAAAGGGAATGTATAATTGCTGTTTTTTACTCACAAATGATTGCACATCATTTTCTACATTGTTTTATCAAACTTGATCAAGGACTTTGGGATTGTTACTTCTCTATGGTTAATGACACGACTCACAGTGTGTTTCACAACTCTCTGAACTGCACTATCATCAACAGTGGTCATTTTTTCTCTGCAAAGGGCACTTATCAACGGGCATTTCTGTCAGTCTCTCTCCTCCAAAGCAAAGGGTCGACAGAGGCCAAGTGTGTTTCCTCACTATAACCAGAATAACAAAAGGGACCCAGAGTGAGGTTCCAAATATCCACTGGCAACGTCTGTGAACTTTTGAATCTGACTCAGCTCACGCCACGCAGTTACAAGTCCTTGGAGGGTCGTTTGATCCATCGCCTTGCGAAACAGTGCAAATGTATCTGTTAATGACGTGTAACTGTCTCATAACACACCATTCTTTGCAAGGAAAGAGGTCCCTGTCACACGCCACCCTGCCTCATGAATTTCCCCATCCCCCAAATCCCTTGCAAAATCTCAGATCCCACTCCAGAGCAAAAGAGGAGGGGCACAGGATTAGCAGCGTCCAGAGTCTCTGCCTGCTGATATTTTCTTCTCTAATTGACTAAGTCCTCTAATAACCTTCTCCAAAGTGTCGGCCATGCCAAAGGAAGAGGTCAGGCCCACCAGAGGAAAATGCGATGCAGATGGCCTCTTGTCCTGGTGTGAGGAAAGAAGGTCACAAACGCTGTAAGGCAACATGGGGGATACTCGAGGGCAGGACGGAGAGAAGAGCCCAGACCTGTCACATCCTGGAAGTGAACGTGAAAATGAGGATCTTTTGAAAACCTGCTCCCTGGTGTCCAGGGAGAAGGGGGGCGTGAAGGACAGGGCCCGAGGCAGGACCTATGAGCTTTCAACCTCAAAGGACCACGCCTAAGACTGTCCAGAATCGTCCAGAATCATCCTGCATCTGGACAGCGCGCCAACGCCATCAGCAACGGTGGTGACTCAAGCTTCCGCGGAACATTCCAGACCACAGGAAATGCAAGAGTTAACGGGGTTTCCAGTGCAACATCCTCCCTCTTTGGATGAGGGCATGGGGTCTCGGGAAGTCTAAAAAAAGCATGAAAGCCTGGGGAATTGAAAAAAATAAAAACATGCAACAATGTCATCGAGTCAAAGACGACTTAATTAAAATACACTTCTCTTGGAGACAGATTTTCTTGGAGACAGGCGTCCTGTGTAATAAATCCTTATTTTCCCAGGAAAGCCTCCCCCGAGGAATGTGACAGACATGCAAAAGGCCCCACGTCACTCCCGGCCTGCCGAGGGGGCACCTCCGGGGTAGGCGCAGTAAGCGGTGTGCACAGCTCTGCCCGGTGGTGCAGCCTGAGGTCCTGCCGCAGTGGACATGAGGACAATTCCTCTTCCCTGGCGACCCGCGGATCGGCGTCAAGACTCCAGATGTGGCTTTCTTCCATCTCTCCAGGTTTACCCAGCAGCCTCCGGAGTCCTCCGTCCGACTTGCATGGGGAGTTCCGAGGACTCCAGTTACTGAAAAAGGACCATCCTTTTGATAAGCTCATAGACTGAACTCGGGGCTTGTGGATACGTTCGTGCACCTACAATTCCCAACTAGGGCTCCTCAGTTTCTGCTTCTGCAAGACAGAGACCCGGGAGCACTGGGAGCCCAGGTAAGCATGTCCGGTGTGGTCCCTACCAAGTTGCCGTTTCCTTCATGCAAGACCACCTTCGTTAGAAAGGTGTAGGAAGATGTTATTCGTTGCTTCAGATGACAATGAGGTAGGTGACCAAAGCACACTCCAGCCGGGCACGGTGGTGCATGCCTGTAATCCCAGTGGCTCTGGAGGCTGAGGCAGGAGGATCACCAGTTCAAAGCCAGCCTCAGCCAAAGCAAGGCTCTAAGCAACTCAGTGCAACCCTGTCTCTAAATAAAATGCAAAATAGGGCTGGGGATGGGGCTCAGGGTCAAATGCCCCTGAGTTCAATCCATGGTACTAAAACAAAACCCACATATTCCAAAGGCACTCTCAAATCACCCTATTATTTTTCAAAATAGATGCTTGACAGCTGTAGGTCTTGACAGCTGCAATCTGTCCTGCGAAAGAAGTTATTCCCATGAGGCACATTATCTGGCATGCTGACCTGCAGAGGTTAAGGATCAATCTTAAGTTATCAAGCTAATTACTCACAAGAGCAGCCAGAAAGAATAGGTTTCTAGAGCCTGTGAACTGGAATCTACTGTGAAGATGGTTATCACCCTTTCTAAAAGTTCTGGCTGAAAATATATCTAATGCCCTGTAAATGGAAACTGTTATTTCCACTTCAAAATATGAACATATTCATTCAAAATATGAACATATTTTGAAATACGCTCATAAATCTTAGATGCACCTATTTTCATGATTGAAAAAGACCCACCACCTCAATAGGCACAAAAAGTGTGTAGGGCTGGGGGTTGAGGTTTTGCAGAGGGGAAAGTCTAACCAGGAGAAAACATTGCGAGAAATACACATTTTCCCCCGTGCACATGACTTGGCTCAGTGTTGGATTTTTGTCACATTGTTTTCTTGTGATGTATGCTTTCTCATTATTCTAATTTACATGTTATTCACTGGGGACTGCAGACTAATTCATCACGCTAAATTGGAGCACCTCGCGGTCTGTAAAACCCCCCGGAACTTTTGTGACAGTCTAACTCATTCATCACAATTCCGGGTTCCTTTGGTACAAACTTCAAAAAAGATACCATGTTTTAATGAGGGATCACTTGAGAAAACATGATGAATTAAGTGTGTGCGAGAGAAAAAAGAACAACAGCCCCAAGAAAAAGCTTTGCAATGCAGAAAATCTCCATCCCGAGACAGTCGCGTGTGACCCGCAGAGCCATAAGCACCCAGCATCCGGGAAGCCGGGTGTGTTCTGGAAAGAGAATACCTGGCATCCAGTGAGTTGTGCTCCTTGTCCAATGTCTATCCAGACTTTTGTGCCTCATCTTAAAATTCTACCTAAGCTCTCCCATGTAGCATATGGCAAGAAGAGATCTTTAGGGAAACAGATGCACAGGAAAGATACTTGGATTCCATGTTCCATCTGTAGAACCAAGCGCTTGCAGGTCAACCTAGAAGGTAGCTTGCTCACTTGGAGATTAGATGAGCTTTTTATTGTTATGCACGTGTTTATTGGCTCTCAGAGAAGAGTGTGAGGCTCCGAGGATCCGGGGCTACGCGCACACTACTCATTTATTTGAACCCAGGGATCTTTAGCAGCAGGTGCTCATTCTGGATATAACACACCTTAAAAGGGCCAATCTTTCTGCAGAGCTGAGTTCAAAGTTCTAAGTAAATTGCTTGGCAATGAAGCAAAACCCAGTCAAGCATGATTGCTCCTGAAATTAAGGCAAGGAACAGCAAAAAAAAAAAAGTGTTTAGAAAAGAACATTCTTTACAAAGGTGGACCAAGGGAAGAGAGAGGGAGTCAGTTACATTTGGGAAAGAGAAAGTTAAGGGGCTATTTGAAAGTTTTCAAGGGTAACCGTGTCTTTTGGTGGTTATCTTCCTCCGCCTGTGTGCAGGGATGTCTGTCCCGCCATGCTGGAGCAAGCTCCCAGGGTCACACAAGCTTCCAGAGTCCCTGACTTGAAAGATGTATGAGTGAGAAACTGGTGGGGTCGGAGTGCTCCTAGGGACAGGGCTATCTGGTTCTAGCACATGTCCTCCCGTCTCTGAGGTGCAACCATTGCTACAAGCACCTGCTATCTGTCAGGCTAAGTCCCTTGAAAATACAAGATTGCAACTTGATCACCTCTGAAGCCCCGGCACTCAGCAAAGCACCAGGCACAGCACAGCTACTTGGAATGATTGGCAGTTGTGGGGATGTTTGTTGTAGAGTGGAAGCTGGACCCATACAGTCGGGTGCTGCATGAAGACCTTTCATCCACCAACGAGGCATGCTTACGGTCGATTCTGGTTTCTGTGTTGACATGTCTACACTTGAGCACTATTTTAGACTTTACTCCTTCCAGTCATTTAAAAAGAATTTGCCAGAAAGCTATGTGCTGTGTCATGCCGGCAGCAGCCCCACATGGCTCTTATTCACCAGGTCACCTGTCTGCATCAGGAAGCCATAGAGTGATTGACATGTGCCATTCACGCTTGCACAGGGACACTCTGTGGTGCTCACTCGATGTCCACACAGCCCCAGGATGCCAGGCACGCTGCTCATGGTCTACGTTGCCCAGGTTGGAGACTGCACCCCACCGTGTGAGATGATCAGGGTGGAGAATATGCAGAAATGAAACTCGACCTGTAACTTCCCAGAAGGGTTCAAAGCAGAAAACTTTTTTTTTCCAAAAAATTCAGAGTAACAAATAGAGTTTGTGAACCTATTCTTGTTGGAAACAGGTTCAACGTACAACTCCAATCCACGTCTCCTGGGGGAAATAGCAAGAGGCTAAAATGCAGCTGGAGGTCTGTCCTCATGTGTCACTCCTAAATATTTGCTTTTCTAGGGTGATGGTTCACCGGTGGATATGTGCTGCCTAGATTTTTTTTTTTTAAATTTCTTTGCAGCTGTGAGGATGTTAGCTCATAACATTTGATACAAAAGTTTGGAAACAACAACAGCAAAAAATGTTCTCTATGTTGTTCCGATTCTGCTCCGGTGCTGGGGGCGGCAGGGGGGTGGGGGTGCATCTTCCCAGATGTGGGTCATGTCTGGAGAGAAGAGCAAATATTTGGTGATTGCTTTCACCAAACATAAAATAAAGACAAGGGAGCAGGGGGAGGTGGGGTTCAATCCCCAGTATCAAGAACAAACAAAAAATAAGCAAAAAGAGAACTGTGGGGTACCTATTTTAGGTTTTAGAGTTCTAGTTCTGAAACACTGACCTCCCTAGGCCAAAGGCAATTGAAAAGAACCACAGTGGACACAGCCTTTCCACTGCCCCCCGCCCCTCCGTGTTCTTCTCGTCTTTTCTGAAAGCAATCAGTAATTCTGCAGAGGCTTGGCATACTCATGGGGAGCAGACAGGAGGGCCAGCCGCAAGTTTATGCCAGTTTGTGACTCTGCCTTTATTTAGATCATGCATATAGCAGGCTGTCGGGGGAGAACGGGTAACCCCGACAGCCACGTGGCTGGGGGGGTCCCCTGCTCCTCGTTTATACGTAGTTCGTCCTCTACCGTGGGCGAAGCTATTCAGAGGGGACAGAGAGCTGTGGAGCAGGACATAAAACACCAGCAAGTAGGGACAGAAGTCAGGAGTTGGCCATAAAAGAGACGGTGGAAAGCCAAAATGGTGTGCACGGAGGGACCCCAGGAAACACGGCCACATTCCAAACAGGCATAGTGCATCAGGTGTGCAACTCTGCAGGAACAGTGTTTCAAAAGAGCACTCTGCCTCCCAGTTACGTAGGGACTCAAAAACGGGCTCAGACCCTTGTGCAGGTCTGGAAACCGTCTTTTCCAACGATGCATTACTAAAGAAGCAAACCAGAGTTGATGAAGTTCCACTCGATGAGCCACTTGCAGTAACCCAACAGGTCTGCGGTGACTAGGCGAAGTCACCTTTCAGGGGGAATCTTTGTGTGGGTTTGTGCTGGGACTTTCTCAGCTCCCCCTGCCCCAAATCTGGTTTTAGAGAAGCTCCCAGTGATGTTCCAAGCCAGAATGCAATGCATAGCTTTATCTTCAGACAAAAACCTCGTTTGCACTCGGGGGACAGAGTACCACCCAAAACCACGTGGTGTGTTCCGTTATCAATACGTTAGAATAATTGGGGAAGGAAAAAAGTGTGACCTGGAAGACAGAAAAAAAAAGGGGGGGGGGAATTCCCCAAATTCCCTAAGTTAGATGAATCCCCATCGTCCGTCTTGTCCTGGCGCTGGTGGGATTGATGACATCCTTTGGAAGGTGATGGATCACTTTGCAAAATTAATGCTTCTCGTGTCATTAAGGGACCTCTCCATTTTATGTTTTCATTTCTGGACTTAGGGAATTGTCACTTTTCTGGATATCACCAGAAATGACGAAAGTTACCATTTAGAACAAAAGGTCAGCAGAAGGTAAATGAAGTAGTTTAGGTATTTTTTTTTTTCTTCTTCTATTTCCTTTTTTCAACCCTTTGGATTGGGGGTGATGCCTCTCGGATTGCCCTGAAGACAGGTTTTAAGGTTTTAGGGGGTGAACACCCTCCCCAAAGAGTCCCATCTCTACATTCTGTTTTCACGCAAACTTGATTGCTTTGGATTCCCCTTTGCTCAGAATCTCTCCTTCCCTGTTTTTCAGATCTTACAGGAAAGATGGAAAGACACCCTTGGTGTAAAGACGCCGGCGCCCAAAGCCAAACAGAAGGAAAGAGAACAAACAGGAGAGACTCTTGGGGGTCCTGCAAATAGTTGTCACATACACACGAGACACTACTGCCACTTACAAAGGCTCCCAGAAGGTCCCAGCAGAACAGCAATTGCAGCCAAGAGCCAGGGAATGTCGAGAGACCCAGACCCCAGGTATTCCCGGACGACCTGACCCTTCTCTGTGATGCCAAGGGTCCAGTTTGGTGGTGCTAGGAACTCAGTGAACCGCTGAAAATCTGGGTGGATCTATAGGAAGCAAATTTACAAAGGGGCGAAAAATACTCTTTGTCTGAGAAATGTGAATTTGCATGATCGTTGGTCAATGAATACACCAATTTAAGAGACGATGGATAGCGCTATCTGCTGTCCCTCTGCCGTTGAAGGTGATGGTCTTGGGGGCAGGATGCACAACCAGCGTGCTGGGTGCTTGTGACCTAGGAGACCCACAAGGATGCCGTGTTTTCCAGGGTCTCGTTCGTTGGAAGGATTTGGTGGGTATGTGCCCAGGGATGGTGTCCATGGGCTGATATTTTTTAAGACTCTTTCTATCCTAAAAGCAAACTTGTAACCATCCAGGACCCCCTCACGGTCATGCAACCAAGAGCTCCAAGAAAAAAGAGAGAAGGGAGCACTCTGACCCTGGGCAGATGACGCGGGCTATCCTCACCACCTTCTCTCACCACCAACGCGCCGAGAAGCGGGGTCACTGAGAATGAAGGTCAAGCGGATATTTACCAAGCACCGAACCACATCCCAGCCCTTTTTATTTGTTATTCGGAGACAGGGTCTTGCCAAAGTTGTTTAGGGCCTCGCTAAGTTGCTGAGGCTGGCCTTGAACTTGGGATCCTCCTGCCTCAGCCTCCTGAGTTGCTGGAATTGTAGGCATGCACCACAAATGCCAGGCCGCTCCGGGGCTCTTTCTTGGAGTGGGAGTGGGGGGGGGGGTTGCCGAGGGTCTCCATAAAGTCCTACTGAGATTCACCCTGACCCTCGAGAACCAGGAAAAACAGCCCTAGGGCCAGCTGTGGGCGTGATGGTCTGGGCACAGTCTTGACGCACCCTGCAGGACACAGGGCTTGGGCTGTGTGAATGTCCATTCCTTGTGAACAGTCTCACTTTGAAATCACACCAACCATGGGACGCCTGGACAGGATTCGATCAACGGGTCTTGTGTTTTACGAAAGAGCAACACAGAAAATGAGCCGGCCACCAACACGGCCTTCCTGTTCCCTTCTGTGCCAACCGTGCTGATGGGCTGCCAGGGAGAAGTGCTTTTTCCCAACCTTCTCTATAACCGGGGGGGGGGGGAATGCCTCCCCTCCTCTCTTTGAAACCACGCGTGACATCTTTCCAGAATAAAGGAGCAGGTGTAGAAGGAAGCTTGTTGGACTTTGTGCTGGGAAAATCCAAAGTCGGCTGATGCTGCACCACTCCATCAACCTTGCATCTGTCTCCCCAGACCTTCTGGACAGTTCTGTGGCTAAGGATGTCCTCGCCCCACACTAACCTACCCGCCAATCACACTCTCTGAAGCTCTCGCGAACGGTGTGGACTTTTTACACGTCACTCGACGCTGGGCCAATGACGTTGGTATATATTGGGCCCCAGGTTTGGAGTCTTTTTGGCTGAAATCTCTTGGAGATGAGAACCGATTCAAACAACCCTAAAGGTCCCGAGTGTAAACCTCTTTATGTGCAAGTTTTAAAACCTGTATACGGCCCCAAGGTCTTCTTTAAAGGTGTAATGACAAGTCAGGGAGTCGTGAAACCTGGGTTATATATTGACTATGGTGCTCAAACTGCACATTCTTCAATCAATCATTTCTACATAATCAATTTTGGAAAACACAGAAGTGATGAGTTGGACCAGGCAGGCGGGGACTAGTCTGCAGGGAGAGATGCTAAATTCTCTGTCTCTCAAAGGCCCAGGTGCTAAAGACTTGGTCTCCATGGTACTGCCACTGGGTGGTGGTGCACCCTTAAAGAGGTGGGGCTTGGGGAGAGGTCTTAGGTCATTGGGGGTGTGCCCTCAAAGAGGATCATGGGACCTGGCTGCTCCCTCTTCCCTTCTCATTTACTTCTTGTCCATGAGGAGAGCAGTGTTTCCCACACAGACTTACCACAGGCCAATGGATGATGGACCAGAAACTAAGCCAAAGTGAATCTTTGCTCTTTACAAGTCACTCTCTCAGATGATGTGTTCTAGTAACTGAAAACTGACCAGCGCTCTGAAGTCTGGGGCGGTTTTGGATATCTTTGGTTCATGTAAAGAGGGACAGCTCAGTCATACTTCATGATGGCCATATGGTGACAGCATGCCCTCAAACCATGGAGCCCTGGACATGTCAATTAGACATGTCGAAGGGTGGCCAGTGTCAGAACCCAAAGGCAGCCCCCAGAGAGCACCATCATGGAACCAGTTACTGCGGTGATACAAAGGCTTACCATGAAATCTGGAGAATTGCTTTGAATAAGTAGAGTAGCCTTCAGATTTGGCACTAAGGTAGGCCCCCTACTTTGGGTACTCGGGATTGATTTCAGGGTCTCACTAAGTTGCAGAGGCTGGCCTCCAGCTTGTCATCCTCCTGCCTCAGCCTCCTGAGTTGCTGCAATGATAGGTATGTTCCATTGCTCCGGGAAAACTGGGGGTTTTGTTGGTTGGTTTGCTTGCTTGTTTTTTGTTTGGTTTTGGTTTGAGCGCTGGGTTCCAAACACAGGGCTTCACATGGGCTAGGCACATGCTCTATCGCTGAGTCACTTTTAAAAGTGGAAATACTTCCATTACAACATTAACTTTTTTAAAAATTTGTTTGTTTGGGTACTGGGAATTAAACCCAGGGATGCTTTACCACTGCTATACCCCCAGCCCTTTTTTAATTTTTAATTTTGAAACAGGGTCTCCTGGTCTCACCCTTATGATCCTCCTGCCTCAGCCTCCCAAGTCGTTAAGATGACAGGTGTGTAGCCCTGGGCCCAGTGACAACATCAACTTTGTGATTCAGGCTCCAAGTGCTCACATACTGCATGTATTATATCACATTTAATCAAATATATAAAACCATATATATTTGAAATGAACAAGTCAATAAGCCTATTTTCTACTATTTTTTAAGATGTTCCATTACAGTCAAAATAAGGTGGACTTTTAAGTCAGTACAAGGACAAACATGTATTAAAAACATGATGATTTACACCAGGCATGGAGGTGCACCCCTGGGACCCCAGCCACTTGGGAGGCTGAGGCAGGAGGACTGCAAGTTCAAGGCTGTCCTCGGCAAATTAGCAAGGCGCTGTACTCAGTGGGACAGCTCCCCTGGGTTCAGTCCCAGTACCCCCCCCCCCAGCCAGAGATCCAGGGAGTGGATTAGGAAAACCCAAGACCTGAATCCCTTCTTTCTTCCCGGGTGACTCTCGATGCATGGCCGTCCTGCCTAGTCCTTAAACTCAGCAGGGACAAGGTGCTTGCCCACCCAACCCTGACCCAGGCAGCTCGCAAATCCAATAGGTAGCTTGGGTAACACACTTGGGGTGGCCCGTCTGCTGTGGGCAAGGGCATTTGGTCATAGGAAGGGGACGTGGCCTTTCCTGCCAGGCCAGAGGACAGCAGCTGGCAGAGAGGAGTCCCGGCCAGCACCACATCTGTGCATACAAGTGTGTGCCCGCGTCCCCCCGCAACCCTCCTGCATACCCAGAAGACTTTGCAGGGGGCGCTGCAACCTCCTTCCAACCTTTCCGACTTGCTTGTCCTGCTGCCCATCGCAAGGCTCCCCCCAGGGATGAGTCTGGACATGCAAATTCTGCACCTCTGGAGACTGGGCACACAGGTGACAGGCTCTGACATTTGCATGTAAAACCACTACCGCCCAATATAAAGATGCACAGGGCACTTCCCACCCGTCATTTAACTTGTAAATGTCTCTTGGCTGCGAGCAACACTCCACAGTGCATTCAAGACGGGACGTCAAGAGAGAAAGAAGGCCCCACAAGAAAGGAAAAGATGCTGTGCTCTACTTCTGTAGCGCGCCCCCGCCTTTCTCTCTGAATAAAGACACACCATATTTCCATTTTGCATCACCCAGAGTGCCAGCACTGTAGGCTTCTTTCTCCCTATGTCGGGCATTGTCTCTAGCATGTTCTGTCTTCTGATCTAGCCTTTCTGGGTAAGTCATCATCTGCTAACTGGCATGAGGGTTTTGACGTGGAGAAACGGCACGCTCTGCCTGTGAGACCCACCTCCGACGCGGCTGATTGGGGGTCCCCGGCTCCACAGCCCACCTCCCTGGGTCACACCCATAGCCTCGCAGCTCCTCCTTATTTCCTGGTAGAAAGGATGTCCTTCCCAATAACCACCTGCTAACCACCTTCAGGAACCAGGGGCACATTCCTTAGTAAGAGGGTGAGCTTGGGAAAGCACCTTCTTTTCAGTCTGAAATTCTGAGGTCCTCCAGGCAGGGACAGAGGCCAGGTACTGTTCACTACCGTGGCCACCTGCAGGCTTCCACTTGGTGTCCATACCGCTTCAGTCTTGGATGACAGCCGCTGTGTGGAGCCCAATCAGCCCACAGACCTCCAAGTCCCAGCTGTAAACCTCCATCTAGGCTTCCCACCCTGACTGCTGCAGCGCTGGGCGGTGTAAGGGGGTGGAAAGAACTGGGTGCAGAGGCTTCTGGAGATCCCTGCCTCCTCCGCCGGCCTCTAATAGGTCACTGCCCCTGGGGGCTGCCAGCCACTGTCTATAAAAATTCTCTACCCTGATGAGCGCAGGTTGCGCTCATCCCAGCCCCAGCCTGGCAGGGCTCATGCTGGGGACTCCCCACACCTGGCTGTCATCCAGGTTCAAAGCAAGTCTTTTTCCATCTTTAAAAAAAAAAGCAGCTTTGAACCATCCCGGAAATCATGGGAGCAAGTACCTACTCATGAAAGAGCCTTCTTCATGGGCTCCCTCCTGGGAGGTGCCGAGTCACAGGAATGGAACCTTTCTAGGACTCGGAGGGGCTCACCCTTTTCACCCATTAATAAATCCCACATGCAGGGTCGTGCATGGACCCAGGATGACCCGTCCAGTGTCCCTCCTGGGGGTTTTGTTTTTAAAGGCAGGAGTGGGGGAGGGGGCCGGGAAGCTGGGCCACCTTTCCAAATCTTGGGAAGACTCACTGCCTGCAACTTAAACAAATCCGCTAGGTATTCCTAGGGTAGGGTTCAACCTCCACAAATGGCTTTGCAATTAATTACAAAATCCCCAGCAGTTATTAAGTCCTAACTGAGTAATTTGCAGCTTATTTTACCCCAGCTAATTAAAATGTAATTGGGATTGTCTGGCAACGGGTACTCTGTCAGCAGTTTTTCTTGGGAAGAGAAATCAAGCCAAGAGACCACAAGAAAACCCTTTCACGGGACTTGGCTTGATCTAAACTGCTTCTGTAGCCGCTGCAACTGTAAAACAAATAAATTACTGCAGCTGACAATTCTGTAAAAAGAAGGGGGGGGGGAACAGATACTCTTCTTCCCTGGGAATGGGCTGCTCCTTTTTGTTTCACGTTGCCTTCTTGTTGAAACAATAGCATGGCCTGTTCTCAGGAGAGTGACTTTCAGGGTTGGCCCAGGTGGTTTGGAACCAGGTGCCTGGGGTGCAGGTGCCCTCCAGGAGATCCCTGTAATTCCACCAGCCTCGGGGGGCGCTGGGTGCTAGGGTTTCTTTTCCCGCCCTGGGGACCCAGGAGGAGCGTCTCCAAGTCTCTGGACATTGCTTCTCTGACTTAGAACAAACAGAAGTGCACACTCCACAAACGGCAGGGGTGGATTGGACCACTGAAGATGCCAACTTTGAGCTCAACTGTCGGGAAGGCCATGCCAGGTCTAGGGAAGATCACCCCCACACCCCACCATCGGCTGCACCAAACCCCCTCTCTTTGGAGTCACCCCTGCTGCAGGGTTGGAGGGGCGCACACTGGAAGAGCCGAGCGCCGGACTTCCAATCCCTGCCCAGACTGGGAAACCGCGTCTGTGTCTGCCCTCTGCCTTTCCGCCCTGGGGCTGGAAGTTGGGAGCCTGGAACAGGTGGGCAGCTAAAGGTAGAGACGAGAAGGAGAGGGGGAGACAAGAAACAGGGCGTGTGAGAGGATGGTTCCGGAGCTCGCAGGGAGAGGCGAGTCCCGGAGCTGCTGGCGCGCGCCCACCCGCACCGGGAATGCGGCGCAGGTCCTGCGGGGTCCTGGCACAGCGCAGGGTCCCCTCAATAGCCACCGGCGGCGCCGACAGTGCCTACACACACACACACACACACACACACACACACACACACGCCTCCACCCTCCAGGTGGAAGAATCTCCATGCGCTGGTGGACACTCTGACCCCGGGATTCGTCCCGGAGCATCCAAACGCGGCCCTGCTAAGTTCCCCGTTCTCTGAAACTGTTCCCCAGCAAGACCTAGAACCTCTGGAGCTCCCAAAGGCGCAGCCACTGTGCACACTGTGCTCTCACCCCGGGGCACGCAGCCTGGCCCGGATGCCCACACTGGGCGCGGGAAGGGGAGGCGGCGAGCTCTGCGCCCGCGGGGCTTTAGCGCCAGGAGTTCGGCGCAGACCAAAGTGTCCGCCCGCGGGCACCTGCGGCAGCCGGGCGCGGCCTCGGGACCCGTTCCGGGCGGGCAGCTCCCAGGGCTGCGGAGCCACCGGGAGTTTGCTGGACTCGCCACCCCGCCCCGCCGGAGTGGGCGCGCGCGCAAGTCTTGGGAGACCAGCAGATCCGCACACCCACACTCGGAACCCGCAAAACTGCGCTCGCTCTCTCTCTCTCTCTCTCTCTCTCTCTCTCTCTCTCTCTCTCTCCCGCCCTGGGGGGCGCGCGCCCCGGTGCGTCCCCAGCCGCCGCGCGCACCGCGGGGAGGACCCGGGAGGGCGGGCGAGGGGTCCCCGGTACCTGGAAGTGCTGGGCCAGGGCCGAGAGGCGCGTGATCTGCAGGCTGAGGCAGCGGGAGGCGCAGCGGGCGCGCTGGACGCTCCCGGCGGACAGCGACTCGTCCAGCCGCCGCGCGGCCGCGGCTCCGGGGCTGGGCGCCAGGCAGCCCCCGCAGGCCGCCAGCCAGAGGCAGAGGGTCAGGGCTGCGCCGGGCGCCGCGGGCTCCATGGCGGCGGGTCGCGGGCGCCGGGCGCTGGCCGTGGCTCCCAGCTCCGCGCCGGGGCCGCACTGGCGGGGACCTCGGCCGCGAGTCGCCCGCAAAGTTCCACCGTCCAACTCCAGCCCCCGGCCCTGCACGCGACCGCCCGGCCGCCTCCCGCGGGGGCGGGGTGAGGGTGACAGGCCGCCGCGCCATTGGCTGCGAGCGCAGTGAGTGACGGGGAGGCCGCGCCCGGGCCCGTGGGCAGGTCTGAGGGTCCCCCCCGAACGGGGCGCCCCCGGGAGGGCCACGCCCAGCGCTTCCCCGAGCCTCGGGGTCACCGCGGGGTGGGTCCCCCCGGCGGGCACCCCCACCGTCCGCATTACCACCTTCCTGACCCCCTCCCTCCCCAGCAGCCGGACCAACAGGCAGGTGCGAGCTGGCCAGGGCTGCAAGGGAGGGGCTCCTGGGTCCCCTGGGGGCCTCAGAAGTGCCCCGGAGGGATGACAGATGGCCCCTAAATTGCTTCTCCCCATTTATCTCCCACCCGGGGTGGAGGCTTCGCTGCAGGTCCAGCAGAGGTCAGTGCCCCTAAGCACCTGTAGCAAGGCTGGACCCTTCTCTGAGCTCCACCAGGAAGGGACAGCCTCCGGGCGAACGCGCACACACACGCACACACACACACACACACACTCCTGTTGGAATGTGGAGTCACTGATTGACATTCCTGGGCTCTGACATCCCCACATTCCCACTCGGAAGGCACTTGTGGAACCGGGCGTTAGCAGCACCACACAGCTCAGATCCCGGCGGTGCTCATCATACTCAAAAGATGACATCAGAACGCCTGATTCCCTTTTGCAGACAGACTTTATAGGGGATTACCCGCAATCCCCAGCACTGGCCTGTGCGCTACCCGTTTCCACTCTACAGTTTTGACTTCTTCCAGTTAACAAATTATAATGACCACCACCTGCAACTATGATACCTATGATTTTTTTTTTTCAAGAACATCATCTTACATGTGCATTTCTTCACACAGGTAAAATCAGCAAGAGCAACAGAATTCATCAGCCTTGGTGTGTTTCTAAGAGCAGTGAAAAGTCTACCCAAGTGATCTGGTTCTAAAGGATCGACAGGAAAAGGTGGCTTCATGGGTATGCAACCTGTGCGACTGTGCCAGATCTCACTCCTAGAAGAATGTGCACTGGGTTGAACGTTTTGTTCTCACTGCTGTGAACCTATGATTTTTAACAAGTTTCTGAACTTTCATTTTATAAGCGGCCTTATAGAAATTATAGAAACTGTCCTACCTGAAGGTTTTAGCCTCCACAATGTTATATACTTGGGGCCAGAAACCTAAAAATTTAGCCATGAGCTCAAATTACGAAAAGCTCTCCAAAAACCATAGGGGATCCTTCCCTAGTGTTTGTGTTTAAAAGTGAAGCAAATACCTGGTCATGGTGACGGCAAGCCTTTTCGGCGCACCCACATTTCTTATGGTAATTCTGATTTATGATTTTGCATGTCGAATCATGAAATTTGTATCCCAGAAAGCGCGACCACAAGGACAACCAGTGAGCTTTTAAAAACAGCTTCTAGATGTTCAAAGGGATCACTGTCTAGTATTCAAAGCCAGGTGTACGTTACTTTCTGTGGGTTCCACACCAGATTCATTTCTATGAATAAATGCATTTCCTAATAAGCCACAAAGAGAACAACTAGTCCTTTGAACAGAAAGCGCGAGCTTCAACATATAGATCCACCTTATGTTAGGATAATGCGTATGTTGAAATAATACTTGGTTCTGTTGCTCTTTTCCTTTAGAATTATCACAGGCATCTTCTGAGTGCTGCAGGCCTTTCTGAAATTATTTATTTTTATGGCAGTTTGAAATTCCTTTTCAAAGAAAAGCATCCTAGTAAAATGAGACAGCAGTTAAAATCTAGTTGTTGTTTTTTGTTTTTTTTTAATGTCACCCATTTCTACCCATTGTATGCTACAGCTCATCTTGCAAATTGGCACTGGAACTTCTTTATTTGTTTATTTATTTATTTGGTACTAGGTATTGAACCAGGGGTGCTTGGCCTCTCGGCCACATCCAGCCCTTTTAATTTTAAATTTTGGACAGGGTGTCGCTGAGTTACTTAGGGCCTCACTAAGTTGCTGCTGAGGCTGGCTTTGAACTTGGGATCCCACTGCCTCAGCCTCCCGGGTTGCTTGGATTAGAGTGGAATCTCAACTTTTAAACATCCCTCCGGGCGATGCTCTAGCTAACCAACCGTATGGAGATAACTTTCCTGTGTTCGTATGTGAATACACAACCAGCGAAACTCCATGTCATGTACAACGCAAGAGAATGAGATCCTACTTAGAATGAGTCACATTCCATGTGTGTATAATATGTCAAAATGCACTCTACCATCATATACCTAAAAAGAACAAATTTTTAAAATACAGTATAAAAGCACATATCTCATTAAAAATGAAGCCGAATATTTAAACAGCATCTCTGGCAATATTGATTCAATATTTGTCTGTTTGTGTTGTATGGATAGGACATAGCAAACTCTTTAGTAATAATCACGTTGACTAGTTGTTATATATATATATATATATATATATATATATATATATATATATATATATATATTTTTTTTATGGGGGGGGGAGTACCAGGGATTGAACTCAGGGGCACTCGACCCCTGAGCCCCATCCCCAGCCCTATTTTGTAGTTTATTTAGAGACAGAGTCTCACTGAGTTGCTTAGGGCCTCACTAAGTGGCTGAGGCTGGCTGGCTTTGGATTTGCAATCCTCCTGCCTCAGCCTCCCAAGCCTCTGGGCTGAGAGGCGTGCACCACCGTGCCCAGTCAGAACCCTTTTTTAACTGGGGAAAAACAGAGACTTGAATTGGACAGCATTTAGGAGTTGCAAACAGATTGTCCTTTGAGGATCAGTGACAGGAGTAGGGGGAGCGCAGAAGTGAGGTTGATTTTCCCCTCTCATTGTCTCTACGGATGGTGCGTTATCATGGGTCTTCTCTGGGCAACTGCGCTTCAAGTCAGCCAATGCAAAACTGGAAAGGGCAAGAACGAGGCCCCTCAAGTTTGCTGGCCCATACCCGCCTCTGTGTTCCTGGGCTAAGTGCTCGGAATTTGGTAGTTCAGCCTGGGTCTTCCCTCCTCCTTCAGACGCAGCCCCCTTACTTAGGCTCAGCTTTCGATTGGGGGATTCAAGGACAGGTGGGATCTTGGGTGATGGAAGAGGTCCACGGGCTAAGGTCTTAGATCCAAGAGCGTGGGTGATGTAGAAGAGAGCTCCCAGGAGAGAAAAGAAACTGTGACGTGGGAAGTCCAGGGTACAATGAAGAACCGCAGGGGAAATGTCAGATTTGCATCTTTTACCATACGATTTTCAGGAGACAGTGGGATGTGCTTCTAGGGTACTGAACCCAAGTGGTTCCCAAAGGACCGCTGAATCATTTGGCAAACAGTGATTAGCTTTTTACATAGGATCACTGGATATATACTCTAGTTCTCACGAAGGAACACGCACTCGCTGTCAATCATCTGCTTTCTTTCATCACCTTGCAAGGCTGGATGCTCTGTGTGGGGATGATCTTATCACAAAACATAGTTTCCCCCTTTAACAAGATTATAAAAGTGTAATCACAGCCCAGTGAAAGGGTCTCATTTTTTATTAATCACCTGGATGTCTATTAAGATTTTTTACAAATGATCAGGAATGCGTGGTTCTTTTAATTACTTTTGCACTTTAAAGAATATTTTAAAGACATTTTAAACTTTTCTTGAAAAAAAAAAAAAAAAAAAGATACCAAGGATTGTCAAATCCTATGGTTTCAAACTCCGGCTACTGTTCAAGAATTTCTCTCCTGACCTCATCCACCTGCTCATCGGGGGTCACTGTCAGTTGGTGTTAAATTTGTCTTGGAGCTTGTTCTGCAGTGAGACCAAAAGCGTATTCTAGGCAAACTTGGGACTCCCGATTGACACCTGGCTGCAGTTGTGACTAAAATAATAACTAAAACATGCAACATTATCGGAATGCACGGTCCCATGTTTCAGAGTTCCGTGCAGGAGGACTGTTACCCCTCCCAGCGCCTCGCCAGGGGAATTTGTCACTTTTAACACATGTGGTGGCATCTGGTGTTTTTAGTGCTTTGCTCAGCATGGGCTGGACCAAGGAAGGGTTTCTGAAATCAGGTGGCTTCAAAGGATATCAGATGCCTGTAAAATCAGTGACGAGGAAGTCAACTAGTTTCACTCAAATTCCAAATTTTACTCAAATTCCAATGATTGCAACTTGGAGAAGCAACCATAAGGCTGTCAGAGTTGCTATGTCTGACATTGTATATGAGCTGTAGATAGAGAAGAAAAAGCATGCAAATCGTCACAAATGAAATACTATTTAATAGTCAAATGTGGGGAGCCGTTTAAAATATGAAAAATAACTTGTATATTTTTGGTTCTTGAGAAGACCAAAATATTACTGGCATACCCCCAAACAAACATTTGGAGACGCATAAATGAATTTTAAGAAACTTACAGAAATTGAACAAAATCTTAAATGATATAACTAACTAAAAAATGCATTTCAGTCATTTCTGAGTGGCTTATTTTCAAGTGAAAAGGGGGTTCTTTAGCATGATACAGTTTCCAGTAAACTTCATGCCTAAAATTTTGTGAAATGGGGCTTTCTTTTAGCTTTGTCTTGTAACACAACTCCAACGAGCATGTCTTTATTCTGCGTTTCATTCTTAAATATGGAAAGAAAGCTACAGGTGCTCTTCAGAATGATTGAAACCGTGTTCTGTTCAAAGTCTTAAGTGGGTTTTTCTGCTCTGATGTTTTCAAGCCCCTTGAAATTTACATTGAGCTGTATAAATACCAAGAGATTTGGAGAGAAGATTTGCAAGGTCAAGAGCGGCTTTTAATAGGAGACAGCGCCACACGCTGGCCAGACAGGTGAAATGCGAAGGAAAGGAACCGGTCCACTCTTGGGCATCTATATCTGACCAGGACAATCATGCCCTATCTTCCCTTCATAACAACTTAATGACTTCCAGGGTGCATTTAAAATTAGGGACGCTTTCTCGTGTGCGTACAGACACCCTGATCAAAGTTAGGAAAACTAGCACTTCCTTCCAACAATTTTTTCCCCCTAGTTCTGACCCGCTTTGCAAACTCCACCATGAAATTCAGTGAGCCAGGGCAAACAGTCCGTGAATAGATGTCTGAGAGCTTCAATCCAGAACAGCTCAAGCTTTGCAAGCTTCTTAGGGTTTTGCAAAATAGGAGAACACATGAATAAAGTTTGCCAGGTGAAGCAGGGTTAAAAAAAAAAAAAAAAAAAAGTAGCCGACAATCTTGACCTTGTTAGGGAACATAATGACCCAGAAACTGAGGAAATACGCTCACCGGAGAACTTCAGAGGAACCCGGTGCTACTTCAGGACCACGTGAACAGGATCTGTGAATGAAATCACCGAGGCATGGATTAATAGCTTCCTCTTCCAAATCCACAGGGGCTGAAAACCTCCCTTAGGATACACATCAAACACACACACACACACACACACACACACACACACACACACACATTTTGGTTTACACCCAGCATTTTCTATGGTGGCTAATTTGAACCACCTGGAAAATATTCTGCTCTGTGGCTGGATATTGGGTGTCACAAGGACTCAGAAGTCAAAAAGTGTTTCCTTCCCTTCTGTTCGGCTTCTCTTTGTTTTGTGGATCTGGGAAAGTCCATCTCTTATTTCCATGTCGACCCTGAGTTTCAGAGACCACCAATGTCACAATGTTCTTTTTTTTTCTTAGCAATGTACATTTTATTAATCATTCGTGTGTGACAGTCAGATACCAAAGATAGCATCTTTGGTATCTGACTGTCTTTAAGTAGAGATCCCTCAAGGGACTATTTTTCCTAAAGTCTCTGAAGAAGGTATTTGGTAACATTGTAACAACTTTCCTGCTCAAAAAGAGTTTAAGTGGAGGGATGGCTATGTGTTCAAGAGTGCTCTTTTTCCCTTCCTTCACACAATTAGTAGCTCCCGTTCTGGACAATGAACAAGAGATCAGATGGTCTTCATCCACAAGGGATTTCTTTTCAGCATCTTGATATTTATACCGTAATGATCTTTACATATGAGAGGACTGTGCTAGGAAATGTTCAGCTGAGAGCAACCAAATAGGCAGACATGCACCCAAATTAGAAGCAGCCAGTCAAAACAACGCGGTAATTGCAGAGCTGGTTAACTCTTTCATGTTAGAAGAGTAGTGTTCAGTGCTCTTCCAGGCATTATACAGGAAGAGGAAAAGAAAGAAGGGGGGGGTGAAGAAATGAAGGAAGGAAGGAGATCTAAGCCTTTTTCAATTTTCAGAGAATCAGGTACTCATGTGCATTGTTTATTAAAAATCAAAACAGTTTTTGCCCAAAATTGGAGTTTTATTCCTTCTTCCCTTCGTCCAAAAAGTTAGCTGAAATAATGGCTATTTCTGCAAAAAATTGTAAAGTTGTGACTTTATCCTAATGCCCGCTGAGATACGGAGGGATTAGGAGACGTGATGTGGATGTCGATACAGGTACAGAGGAAGGTGGCTGGGAAGGGTGACGGATACGACCCTGGAGTGTGATGGTGTTGGAATTCCAGTTGTATCAAGGGGGGGCTGTGCCATCTCCGCCAATTCCTTGTCTTCTCTTACCTTCCCTTTGCGAAACAGACAGCGCCATTGAGGCACACCCCCAGGATTATTTTGAGGCAACATGCCTAAAGGACTGAGTTGAGAGCATCCATGATCCATAAGGCATGCCCAACAGTGCCAGGTAAACACAACGTTCTGAAAAAACGCGAGCCCCAAATAAACTAGGCCTCCCGTAAGTCGATCTTGTCGGGTCTTTCGACCACAGGGATGCAGAAGCTGGCTGAAACATATAGCCCCCTGTTTCCTGGTTGCCACGACGACAGCAGCTCCCTTTGCCCCGCCCTTCAGCCAGGATGTTCTGCCTCCCCTTGGGCCCAGAGCAGTGCAGCTGGCCACCTGTGGGCGGCGGCCTCTGGAAACGTGAGCCCCCAATCAACTTTGGCTTCTCTGAGTTGTTGAGATGTCCTTCTCTCCTCTTTGCACTTGACTTATTTGTCATCTTGGCTTTCAACAAATATACTCTCTTGCATGAAGGGTTCCTTGCCATTCTTGCATAGAACCGTAGCACTAGCCGAGCGAGGTGGCGCACTCCTGTCATCCCAGGGTGGCTCGGGAGGCTGGGGCAGGAGGATCGCGAGTTCAAAGCCAGCCTCTACCAAAGTAAGGCTGCAAGGAACTCAGTGAGACCCTGTCTCTAAATAAAATGCAAAATAGGGCTGGGGATGGGGCTCAGGGGTAGAGAGCCCCTGACCTCAATCCTTGTACTGCCCTGCTCTCCTGCCCCTGCCAAATCCTCACTCTCTTTGGGTTTGTTATCATTATAATCATTGCATTTTAATGCATCTCTGTTCCCGTCTCTATCTCCATCTCTATCTCCATCTGGACTTCACACTGTGCCCATCTTAGAGCCATTTCTGATAGTTGTCCAGCAACCTCTTTGCCTGGGTCTGGAACTCACACACATTTACTCCCTCTCCAGTCTGCAACCTCGTTTCCTGTGTTAGTTACTGTCTTGCTTTTTGGTTTCCTAATCGTATTAGTTCTATAACTTTTACTCAGGGGGTTCGGAAGAAGGGCATAGGCGTTTACCAACAGTGGGAGAGTTAGCAGACATTTCCAAGGCCTGCAAACTAGTTACAGCAAGCTGTGCACCACCCCGCACCCCACTCTCTGCGTCCCAGAATGCAATTTGGCTGATGTCATGCCCACAAGCCCGGCTGTCCCCGCCAGCAGGGGGCAGTACAGGGCAGGCCTGTGAGCCCCAGCACCTGCCCTTAGAGTCCCACACACTGGAGCCTCAAGGTCCCTCCCCGACAAAAGAGCTTCATGCACAAAGCCTTAAATGACAGGATTGAGTCAGAAAAAAACCTGGAGAAATGAGGAAGGAAATTCTCAAACCGTTATCTGACACAAGGAAGCAAATGAGGGGTTATTTCAAGGACGATGGCAGTCCCAGAGAAATACCATCTCCCCAGTAAAGTGCAGAATGCAGTGACTTTGAGAAATCCAGAGAGAAAAGAGAGAGGGGCCGTGCTTGGGCTTTGGATGTATTGGATCCTATGAAAATGAAGACGCTGTCTTTGCAAAAGACATCTGAAAGGAAAAAAGTAACTACAAGGTGGGAAATGTATTTTCACCCCATGCACAGCCGACCAAGGATTCGGATCACTGGTGATCAGAAAAGAGACCTCCGGAAAGATGAGCCTTGATGCTATTTGAACATAAGTTGATGAGGTGACTGTATACTCTACCATGCTCACTTTGGGCTGAAAGTTAAGTGTTCTTGGAGAACACGAACCTCCACAGTGTGGCTTGTCAGTTTACTAAAGGGGTATGGATGGATGATGTGACTCTGCAGAAGAGTCGGACTACACCTCAAGACAGCAGCTGTTCACATAGGGCAACCCAGAGGACCATATTGCTCGTTGAATGTAGAAGCCACGAACAAATGTATAACTGCACAGCTCATGTTAGCAAGACCCCCAAACCGGCAGAATGTCCACTGATGGAGGGCAGATACGCAAGGCACATAACAAAGTATCATACAAAATCAAAAAATCACTGCAGAGACGTATATCTTAAAGAAAAACCTTACAATAGTAAACATCATGGTTTGGATGTAAGGTATCCCCCAAGGGCTCATGTGTGAGACAATGAAGAAGTTTTAGGGGAGAACTGATTGGGTTATGAGGGTCTTCACCCAGTAAGTGAATTAATCCCTTCACGGGGATTAGCTGAGTGGTAACTGGAGGCAGGTGGCTGTGGCT
The DNA here is from genome assembly GCF_048772815.1 of Callospermophilus lateralis. NCBI lineage: Eukaryota > Metazoa > Chordata > Mammalia > Rodentia > Sciuridae > Callospermophilus > Callospermophilus lateralis. Next base: position 8,235,511 of record NC_135326.1, on the reverse strand, counting down.
GGAGGAGGTGGCATTGGGGCATGGCTTTGGGTATATATTTTGAATCTGGAGAGGGGAGTCTCTCTCTGCTTGCTGACCATGATGTGAGCTGCTTCCGTCCACCACCCTCTCCGACCGTGATGTCCTGCCTCCCCTTGAGCCCCGAGGATGGAGCCTGCTGTCTACGGACTGAGACCTCTGAAACTGTGAGCCCCCAAATCAACTCTTCCTCCTCTACCGTTGTTCTGGTCGGGTCTTTCAGTCACAGCAGTGAAAAAGCTGACCAAAGACAGAAAATATAAAAAATCCTGCCGCGGATTGCCTACGGCCGGGTGACCCCCTTGTACAGGGGAGGTGACCATGATGAAGATGCGCTGATCAGGAGGCTGGGGTGAGCAATCAGGCTCCATGAGGAAGCTCTTTATATATCAGGGGTGCAGACCTTGGACCCAAGTTTCCAGACGAAGGGGCTGAAGCCATGATCAAAGCAGCAGATGCGTGTTCAGCAATGAGGACTTCATTACTCATTATGTTCTTCCTTATCTTACTGACCTTGCCTAGAAAACTTACATTAGAAAGCGGATAAAGTAGCCTGTTGCATGAGGCTCACTCGAGGTCTGCCTAAGCCCCCACGCACACTTCAACTTAGATGGACTCGGTCAGGTGGGGGAGCATTTGCCTTTTTTTTTAAAGTCATTTTCTATAGGAACGGTCAGCATGTTGTTTTTGAAGTGTGGAGTTGTAACTGCGTTGAGCGGGGACAGTCAACAGTATGAACCTGAACGTTTCACTCTTGCAAAATGTGTGCATGATCCAGGTTCTCATACACTGCGTTTTTGTGTGTGTGCTGGTCTTGGACCAGTAACATTTTTCATTTGTTGTTACTTGCTTTTCAAGCCTTGTTTAGCCACTTAAAGACAATATACTGATAGGGCATGGTGGTGCACGCCTGTAATACCAGAAATTTGGGAGGCTGAGGCAGGAGGATCACAAGTTGGAGGCCAGCCTCAGCAACTTAGCGAAACCCTGAGCAACTGAGCGAGGCCCTATCTCAAAAATTAAAAAATGATAGGTCTGAGGATTTGGCTCCGTAGTGAATCATCCTTGGGTTCAATTCCCAGTGCAAAGAAAGAAAGAAAGAAAAGACTACTAATGGCACAATTTGCCTCAAGGTCATTACAAGTTGTATATTTTTTCCAATTTAGAAATGACAAGAAAAAGACACAATGTGAAAGATCATGAATTATAATCTATACAATTACATGTTCTTGAAATATTTTTGTGGGGGAGGGGGTACCAAGGATTGAACTGGGAGGCACTCGACCACTGAGCCCCGTCCCCAGCCCTATTTTGTATTTTATTTAGAGACAGGGTCTCACTGAGTTGCTCAAGCCCTTGCTTTTGCTGAGGCTGGCTTTGAACTCACGATCCTCCTGCCTCAGCCTCCTGAGCCTCTGGGATTACAGGTGTGCACCACTGCACTGGGCCCATATTCTTGAAATTTAAAAAAATGAGGTAAAAATAACAGTGCCCTACTCTATGTTTATTCTATGTTTATCAGAATATCTATTCTATCAGAATATCTATGTTTATTCTATGTTTATTTAACCAGTTACAAAAAGTCCAGCTGTTCTGCAGCAATATCAAATATATTATTTGTTGAAAAAATTAGTCAAAATGACACTTTTTTTCAGATGCTCAGTCAGAGATGAATGATTACTTAGTGATCAAATATTATTCTTGGGGATAGCAAGGTACAAAAAAATAATGTTTAGGTGACCGGAAAGTGTTGATCCGGAGAACGGGATTGCTTTGCAGAGCTGTCTCAAGTCCCTGGTCAAACAATATCTCACAGTCGAAGAAATTAGAAGCTAAAAAGCCGGAGAGAGGGAACGGCTCAGGGGGAGACTCCGAGAGCTATTCGCTAGAGGACTGTCATGACAACATCCCAACTCCCCGGCTGACTCGGGGACCAAGGGCGAACAGAGATAAAGGAGATCTAAAAGGGTCACCAGTCAGACAAACTGTCAGGGTCACATGGCCGGCCTTAGATCCATCGATGGTCCAGGCGTGGAGTCTCTGCTTGGGCACCTGGGGGCACGTCTGAAACAGGGCCATGATAGAAACCCGCGAGTGGGAAGTCCACACCCCCATCTGGCCTTGGAGAATTTTCTTCTGCTTTTACTGAATTGTCTAACCCGTCCCTGGGAGGGAAAATGTAGCCAGCTTCTCTTCTATGTCAAAACCCACAACCAATTCAGGGAGCGTCCCTGGTAAGGGGGTGGGGAGGACTTTTGTGTTCATTTAGTCCAAGTAAAAGGAGGCCAACGAGAATAATACAACTGGACAACCAGAATATCTATGTCCGAACCACAAGGCATTTTGCTTAATTGGATTGGATGTCTTAGGTATCAGTACTTTGTGCATGCTAGGTGACTGCTCTTTGTGCATGATAGGCAAGTGCTCTTTGTGCATGCTAGGTGACTGCTCTTTGTGCATGATAGGCGAGTGCTCTTTGTGCATGCTAGGTGACTGCTCTTTGTGCATGCTAGGTGACTGCTCTTTGTGCATGATAGGCGAGTGCTCTTTGTGCATGGTAGGCGAGTGCTCTACCCCTGAGCCACAACCCCAGCCTTTTTTTTATATTTTATTATGAGATAGGGTCTTACTAAGTTGCTGAGGCTGGCCTTGAACGTGTGATCCTCCGGCCTCAGCCTCCCATCTCTGGTATTACAGGCTGAGCCTGGCAAATAACAGTATTTCTTAAAGCACCCAGATGATCCTAACACCTGTAAAGATGAGTATGAGCAAGCAAGTTTTCTCCTAAAGTCCAATGGCAGACTTGAAAAAAGTTATGAGAATTTGGCACAAAGAAGGGTCACTTGTGGTTACTCAGTCCGCGCCCTTGACGCGTGTGGACAGAACCACTGTTGACTGTGGAGTCTGTCTGGTGTACTGTAGAATACTGAGCAGCATCCCTGGCACCCCCTCACTGGAGGCCAGCAGCACCTCTCTGGCTGTGACAGCCTCCTGACATTGCCAAATGTCCCCTGAGGAGGGAATCCCTCTCCCAGTCCAGAATCCCTTGCGTCAGCAACTGCTCCGTGAGCAGACACTCAGATAGTACATGGCTGTTGTATTCTGCAACCTGCATACGGGGTAAAATTGGGAGTCCATAACCCGCTATTTGCCATGTTGCATCTCGTGAACATCCTCAGGACGAGCGATCTCTCTCCAAAACCCCTTCCAAGGAACGTTCTGCAATTCCCTGACATCATAGCCTCCAGGGGTGACCAGACGCAGCCCCCCCGGGGATCCTCTGTCTGGAAGACCCTGGGGGAAAGATGATGCGTAATAAATACCTGACTGTACCAGACCCTTGTTCACACTAAACCTCCTATAAGGCCACCCTGACCTCCACATTTCAACCTGGAAACCAACCCCAGTTCCTGACACTCGGGATCCCCTTTCCCCGGGCTTGACTGTGTCCCCACGGGGAACTCATCACCTTTTATTATCATCCTTATTTGTTCTGATTAGCTCTCCAGGAGAGTAGACTGCCCTTTGACACATGATACATGAATAACTTCCCATTCTTCTGGTTGTGCATGATGGAGAATCCCAGTGGTCCCGTGGTCATATATGCACACAGGACAATAATGTCCAATTCATTCTATTGCCCTTCCTACCCCATACCCCTCCCCTCCCTTCACCCCCCTCTGCCTAAGCCAAAGTAACTCTACTCTTCCCCATTGTGAATTAAGCATCTGCATATCAGAGAAAACATCTGGCCTTTGTTTTTTTGGAGGGATTGGCTTATTTCACTTAGCATGATAGTCTCCAGCTCCATCCATTTACCGGCAAATGCCATCATTTCATTCTTTTTTATGGCTGAGTAATATTTCATCATGTATATATACCACATTTTCTTTATCTGTTGAAGGGCACCTATGTTGTTTCCATAATTTAGCTATTATGTATTCAGCTGCTATAAACATTGATGTGGCTGTGTCACTATAATATGGCGATTTGTGATGAGTGGGATAGCTGGGTCAAATGGTGGTTCCATTCCAAGTTTCCTGAGGAATCTCCATACTGCCTTCCATAGTGGTTGCACCAATTTGCAGACCCACTGGCAATGTATGAGTGGACCTTTTCCCCCATATCCTCACCAAAATTTATTGTTGCTTATATTCTTGATAATTGCCATTCTGATTAGAGTGAGATGAAATCTTAGAGTGGTAGGATCTGACTTCCTTAACAAGACTCCTAAAGCACAAGACGTAAAACCAGGAGTCAATAAATGAAATGGATTCAAACTAAAAAGCTTCTTTTCAGCAAAGGAAACAATCAATAACAGGAAGAGAGAGCCTACAGAGTGGGAGAAAATCTTTATCACCTGCACCTCAGACAGCACACCCATCTCCAGGATATATGAAGAGCTCAAAAAAACTCAACACCAAAAAGACAAATGATCCAATCAATACACGAACTAAGGAACCTAACAGACACTTCACAGAAGAAGAAATACAATCGATCAACAAATATATGAACAAAAGTTCAACATCTCTAACACTCAGAGAAATGCAAATCAAAACTCGTCACCTTTGACAGTCTGAAGAACATAAAAGAAAATGGTTGTTTTGTGAAATAAAATAATGATTTTTAAATAATCTGGAACACTTACCGTGAGCTGTCTCCCCAGAACGAGATCTCTGTGGGAACAGATATCTTTGCCCATCTACTGTGTTCCTTGTACTGGCCTCGCTCTCTGTATCTGGTGCTAATCCTGCAAGCCACGCCCCAAGCTCTCCTAGGAGTCTGTCTGGGATGAGCGGATGTTTCTAGGTGGCTGCAATTGTCGTGCACTTAGAGGCTATGATACTTAGGGCCTCACCACCTCCTAAGTATACAGACCTGGGTGTATAGTATTCCACCTCCCACTAGGCTCTTCCCTCCATGGGTGGCTTCCTGAGTTTTCATTTTGCCTTACCTTACTTTACCAATCCCTGCTGGGTTTTGACATATTTTCATTGCCTTTCCGGATTATTTCTCCTGATTTCAATGGGAATAGTCTCTGCTCTCCCGGTAGCTCTTGAAATACACGATTCTATTTCTTCTAGTTTTTAACACTTGTCTCCCACGGTTGGTCAAAGACAGCAAATGAAGGCAGTGGACATCCTGATCTTGCCCCACCGCGTCAGAAAGCCAAATAATCATTCAGCTCCACAGGTTTGGAAGAACGGCTCTCGTTTTATAGGTCCTCTTCATTATCCTGTGAGATTTGCAGCATAAATCACCTGGCGCCTACAAGCCGTATAATCTGACGTACAGTAACATCGCAGTCCTGTCCAGCCAAGTAATTTATCACGAGCTTTTAATTATATGAAGAGATACACTAAATTTATCTCTGTGTCCTTATCATTCAGCTCAACGCCTGGGATGTAACTGCTGCCTGATAAATGCTTATTTAATGACAAAATGAATGAACTGAAAGAATTAAAAATTATGCATGCCTGGGGTAGAGGTTACACATCACGATGTGAGATGGCAGGAGAAATCTGGCAGCCTGTGAGCTCAGAGAGGAAGAGAAACCCCCCTCATTTGCAACACAAAAACCCTGCGGCAGACTCCCGGTGGCTTAGGAGGAAAAGAAGGATCTCCCAGCAGCTGGGCAGCCTGGCCTCTCCACAGGGTTGGGACATCTCAGAACAGATAATAGTTATTGTCTGATGCTCAGTGTGGTGACCTTGGTTCTGCCTGGGGAAGGTCATTCCCCTGAGGGTCCAAGCATGCTTTGTGACCCAGATACGCAGGACCACAGGATGGGAGTAGAGACCTTAACCGTCTTGTTCTATAATTTGCATGTATCAGTGGGATGGCCTGGGAAGGGGGTGTGTTAAAGGTCTGGCCCCCAACCCATGGTGCTATTGGGGGATGTGGTTCCTTTAAGAGGTGGAGCCTAGCGGGAGGAAGTTAGGTTATTGGGATCATGGCTTCTTCCAAGCTCTCCCGGCCATGATGTGCTGCCCTGCCACCGGTCCCAAAGCAATGGGCCGCAAATCTCTCCAAGCGGACTAACGCCAACAGCCGGGAGTTGTTATCACCTTCACGGCTTCAGAATTTCCTGGGGAGGTCTCATGCAGCAGCAGCAGGATCATGGCGGACCTACAATGGGTCACAGGGGTTTTTCCAAGGCATGGAGTCCCTGCTCTGCCACTGCTTTGGAGGGAGAAGTTCACCATCGTGTCCTGACTCCATGAGTGTCCCCAATGGGCCCCTACAAAGTTGGGTCGCCCTTTGACCTCCAGGTCATGGTGGGGTATCCTGGGGTTCCCCTGGAACCAGAGGGGGATAACGTGGTGAGGAGCTGACAGGAGGCATTTCCCGGGGTGCCCCTGGGGGAAGACGGGCATGCTGCCATTTCTCCACCCAGCCTCTCTCTGGTTTCATTTCAGCTCAGGCCCTTGCACCTCCCTTGGGATCCACTCTGGCTGGTTGTCTGCTTCCTGTGCCCACCCATGGAGCCAAGGCAAGGCCTTCCCTCTGCCCACCAGCCTCCACCCTGGGGGTGTGTGGGCTCTGCGGCAGGTGGGCTTGCCATGTTGCACGGGAAATCTCAAGTTCTAGGCTCACCCGCAACCCTGTGCACATCATACCCATCACACGCACATCACTTTCTGTTTACATGTCATAAAAGGTTCCAGAGGTTTGGGATACGCACTGCCACAGTGATGATATGGAATTTGAAGATGGTGCCTTTAAAGCGATTTCCGTTCGAGATTCGATTTTAACGTGGCTCTTGTGCACCCACCCTCTGCCATATTGAGCCTCCTTTTCAGTTAGGATGTGGCCACGGGTGGCTTTAGCTCTGCACACATTGCTGATTGACATGGATACAAGCGAGAGGTGGGTTTTTTAGACGATGTCCCTGTTGCGCAAACATCGTAGACAAAGGCGAATGTACACCAACAACTCTTAGCTGTCTCTTAGGGGAATGCCATTGTGTATGTGGCCCCTCATTGACAGAAATGTCGTATGACTGTATTTTTAAACGACCTGCTCATTTTCCCCATGTGTCTTCAGGTCAAGATTCTCCTTTGGGCATCCCTAAAACTCTTACAGAGCACCCAGTAGGAATGCATGTGGTAGAACGGCTGATTTTTATCAGATCCACCACGTATGGTTGCACTTGGAAGAGAGATCACTCATTGTCCTCAGGTGCATTAAAGGCAAAGACATTTCCCTTTTTTATTTTATGCAGACCAGTGCTATGCTGTGTTGAATCTTGCGGAGCACACATCACACGCCACAGAGTCCCAACTCCCCCTTGACTCAAAACACTTGTGAAATTCTCTGAGCAGGAGCAGCGTTTAGCAAGGCATTGGAAGGCTGTCATGGAGGATTTTAATTTTGCCACAGAAGCCCCTTCTCTTCCGATACAGCTTTACCATAAAGAAACCTCCCTGTTTGAGCCAACAGTCGCTGCACAATCTGCTTTCAATCACGCCTCTCGCTCCTTTTGAATTCCCAAAGAACCCAAATTCGTTTTTCATTAGAGTGTTTCTGAAGTTTTGCAAAGTATGACCCGGATGGCACACACGGAGAATGAAAAGCAGACTTCTTCGCTAGAGCCTGAACAGGCTCCTGTCATGAGACATATCCGTCTTGGGCTGGGCGATGACTGATGGTCTCTGAGCCCTTCCTGGTCCCCAAAAAAAGGGAGATCCGAAGCACAGGTTGGGTGTGGCCCGCTCTCCCCATGGAACAAGGGAAAACCCTTGTGCTGTGCATTATTCTCCCCGAGAGACATTTTTTTTTTCATCAAACTATGTCAGTGATGTTTGTCGACTCCAACAAGGTTTTAATTTCCTCTCTCTCTTTTCAGAATATTCACATATTCCTATAAATAAATGAAAACGAGAAAACAACATGATCCTATCTATCTTCCCAACATTCAGCAAGGCAGAGAAACTAGCAGACTCAGAGGAGGCTGTATGTAGAACAGAGTTTTCATGAGTTAGACTTCAGGGTGTTTCCTTGGGGTCATGGGGTCATCAGTGTATGTCTATGTCAAAAAATGACAGCTGACACAACGGCACACACCTGTAATCCCAGCCGCTTGGGAGGCTGAGGCGGGACGGTTACGTTCAAAGCCAGCCTCAGCAACTTAGTGAGAGCTAAGCAACTCAGTGAGGCCCTGTCTCTAAATAAAATACAAAATAGAGCTCAGGATGTGGCCCAGTGGTCGAGTGCCCCTGAGTTCAATCCCTAGTACCCAGCCCCCCCCCCAAAAAAAAATTAGTTCCAATTTGTATGCTTGAAAAAATAGCATGAATATTTGATTTTTTTAGTATTTATGATGAGTACAAGAAGAAAGCAAACTTCATGCCAAAGTGGAAGAAACATTCTTGTATCCTCAGAGACACACCTCAGACCTTGGGCATGCACAGTGTCCGTCTGTCCGTTAGCCCTGGCACACTTGAACTGTGCTCTGGTGGATGGAATTCTGCTCTCAATTTCTACAAGTAAAAAATCAGTGGTTCAGCCTTGAGGTATACAGAAATAAATTCTTACCTCTCTAGTGAAAGACTGAAGTTTGTATGGGATTTAAAAGCAAAGAGCAAGACAAACTTCACATAGACATGAAACAGCATTTTCGCGACCGTCTTCATGATGTGCAGGAGAATTCTCAGTAGCACAGATTTTTAAACACCTTCAAAATGTAACGGGCCCTGTGAGCATCTTCACTCCTGAAGGGGTTATTTAGTAAAGACTTGGGGTGAAACTGGGAGGATTCTGTCCCTCGGGGGGTGGTGACAATGAGATGGGTCAGACCTGGGCCCTGGGCTTGTCTTCTGTCCTGTGTGATCCTCTGCCCTGCACTCCAAGCCCACTGGCCACACTGGCTGTCCAAGGGCAGCACGCGCTCATTCAAAATCCTTAATCTAAACAATACGAACCTGACTTATGTTCACTGTCACGTCTCCTTTAATCAGATCCTGGAGATGGGCCCCTCAGTGTGCAGTCACCCCAGGGAAACAACAGACAGGCCATGCCAAGTTTCCTGTGCAGGTGGACTCTCCCTAATGCACCTGCCGTCCCCTGCTGAGGGAGGGCTTTCCCACCCAGCCTCACCTGCCCTCTTCCTCCCACTTTCCACAGAATATGAACCTCACAGCTGTGTTAGGAACACTGGATACCACACTCCCCGTGGGTCTAGAATCAGGGCATCTTAACCACCTCTCAAGGGCCATTGGTTTGAAGAGGCAGGAAAGCCTACCACCCCAAAGCAGAATCTCTGGGTGTGCAAACTTGTGAATTCACTACATGAGCCAAAGGGAACCAGGAGGTTGGTCCTTTTTAGTTTCCTCATAGTTGTCTATGAAAACGCACAGCCCAGTGCAAGAGATCCACTTCTCTGAACAGGACACAGCCAATGGGCAGGACCAGGGATAAAAGAATGGACAAGAGGTATCACCTACAGGGATTAAGGACAGCCCTGGAGTGACCTATAAAGCAACGCTCTCCACAAAGGAGCATACAAATTTTATTCTGGGAGTCTATCCATATTCATGTTGGGACTGGGCCCATTCCTGAGCATGTCTGGGTGAGGATGTACATTTCTGATACAGTCAGTACAGGATGATGGTTGGAGAAAAGTAGCTGGACACCTCTCTGTGCATGCTCAGGTCACAGTCCTAGAGGATACTGTAAAGTGATCAGATGGGAACACAGATATTTAAAGGCGGCAGACCTAACCACGTCTGGGCATGCTCAGTTCAGGGTCACAGACGTGGCACGAGAGCACATGTTTGGATAAGCTCAGTTCAGTATTATAATGAATCAAGTATTATCAAGGAGCCTAAAAGGAAAAAAAAAGAAAGAATGCTCCCGAGATCTTTGAGATCTTGGCTGGTTCTTTATAAGATTCTCCAAGACATTTAGCTAAAGCAAAAGAAAGACCATTTGAAGACCTGTTAGGAATTTCCCCTAAAGGTGCCTGGCTCACCTAGTGGCCAACAGACCCACCACCTGGTGATGAAGACATATTTTTGGCCTGAGAAGCTCTAGGATTCAATCTCCAATACTACATGCTTGAAAGTCTGTCAAACTCGAGGTGATTCTTAATATTTGTGTGAGTGCTCTTTTTTGCATCTTTAGGTATGCTAATCCCTCTTTATCAAAGATCTGCAAACCAGGGCCACAGGCCATCCCCATCCTGCACCTGATTTATACCTAAGATTTTACTGGAATGCAACCACACTTGCTTCCATACCATGTCTGGCTCCTCTAGAAACCTCTTTTCACACTCACAGAGCAGGGCGTCTTTCCTTAAATACGTAATTGGGCAAAAATGACCTCATAAGGAGTGGAGACGGTCAGGGACCTCATCCCTTGTACCCACTGGCAGACCCACCTAAGTCCAAAACACTGGGCCACCTCTGACCTCAAACCTTGTGACACTTCCCCATTAAGTCTGTTTAGGGTCCTTAGCATTCAGTCTTTCAATGTAAATCAATCTGAACTGAGTTGGTGTCTAATTTAAAGTTGTTGATGGCTGGCTTCAAGTTTTGGTCCTTGTGCCCTTCAATGTTGCCACTGGGCACTTCCCAGATACTGTCTCATACATGTGCTCCTAGAGTGAAAGGTCCTCCAAAACAGATACCCACCCTCCACAGACTTCCAAATATGAGCCCTACGATAAATTAACCAACAACAGGTGGACAGTTAGGTTTTCAAGTTAAGCGCTTTCAACCATTAGTGGGAAACTGGCCTCACCCGACTGGAACATCACCAATAGAAATCAAAGAAGAGAAACAGCAGTGGTGCTAAGAGAGGAAGCCAAGCAAGTATGAACGTGTACAGCTGACTATTAAGGAAAGTTCCTAAAAATCAACACTGCTGGGGAAAACAAGAATCCTGAATGGTTTCCCTATTTTCCTAAGAGCTAAATTGCAAAAATCTGATGCTAACATCCATCAAAGGAGAATGAAACATAATCACCTCTACTGACCAAAGGAGGTGTCTCTTTTTCCTAAAAGAGCATCCTGGTGCATGGTGCTCTGTTTAGGGCTTTCTCACAGGAGGGATCCAACCAAGGACTGAGTACCCACCGAGGAACATTGCCAGGAAACCGTTTCTATTTCTCCCTAAATTCACAGACGGGGTCTTGCTAACCTGCTTAGGGTCTCAGTAACTGCTGAGGCTGGCCTCCAACTTGCTATCCTCCTGCCTCAGACTTTTGAGGAGGGGTCACTGCAGGCCGGTCCACCACGCCCAGCTACGTTCACTTCACAATGTGGAGGTGCCCTTGGGACAACAGCTCTGTGCAGAAACTGGAGTTTGGTCCCCGGAAGGTCAGGGGCTACAGGACAAGCAGGAGCAAGGCCCTCCCACCAGAGCTAGTGTGCGGGGGCTGCAGTAGGGAAAGGGGGTCACGCGCTGTGACGTCCTGGAGTCCTCGGGGCAGCGGGGTTCCAGCCACCGGGGGCCCCACGCGCTCTGCTGGCCTGGATACCAACGGCCACTCGCTCAGTGTCCACTGGCGTCTGATCCCTCGGCCGCGCCCCCTGCAGCAGCCCCTGCAGCCCCGCTCTCATGGGCGGCTACCTGGCCAGGTGCCTGAAGAGGTGCCTGAATTGTCCCTGGGCCGCCAAACAGTCGTGCTGCGCGCAGGAATCCAGGTGTGCCAGACCCAGGCCGCGGCGCTGTCCCCGGGACCTGAGGACCTTCCATCCTGCCCTCGTCTTCCCGGGCTTCTTTGTCCTCTCCCGAGCCCTGCCCCTCACGGGGCCCCGCACTGAGCACACTGGGGTCCCCAGGCCAGCGGACCCCCCAGCTGCCCAGCCCGGGGCGCCCAAGCCCCTTCTCTGGCAGCTCTTGAAGGCGGGGCTGAGCGCTCCTGGCCCCGGCCACACCAAGCGCCGGCCTCCGGGTGTCCAGAGGCGCCCTGGGACCCGCAGCGCGGTCACCGTCCTCATGGACCCGCCCCAGCGCCCAGGGGCCCGCTACCAGTGCCCTCCCGTGGCGCCCATGCCAGACCCGTGCGCCAAGACCACGGTGCTCCAGGCCCTCAGCAAGGGCCCCAAAGGCAGAAAGAAGGTGGACGGTCCTCTCTGGTTTGAGAAGCCAGAGCCTGAGGTCCCCAAGCCCCAGGTCGCCAAGCCCCAGGTCTCCAAGCCCCAGGACACCAAGACCCAGGTCTCCAAGCTGCAACTTGAGAGACCCCAGGTCCATGAACCCCAGATGGCAAAGCCCCAGGTCACCAAGCTGCCCAGCGACAAACTCCAGGTCAACAAGCCCCAAGTCGACAAGCCAGAGAGCCCCGAGCGTGAGGTCCCAGAGCCCCCGAGGACCCCGGAGCCCCGGCCATCAGCTTTAGTTCCTGTGGTCAGCAAGGGAGTGGTGCGGCCCTTCGCGCCCCAGCTGGGTCCTGCGACAGGAATCCACGGCCCAGGGCCCAGGAGACCCAGGCAGGGCCTGCCCCCCAGCCACCCCTTGGCTGGCCGTGCCCGCTGTGTCCCCTGGTGCAAGCACTGCACCGGCCAAGGACACGCTCTTGCAGCTGGAGACCCCGCAGCAGGTGCCCCCCAGTCCAGGGGCCTCGGGCCTGACCACCGTGCTCAGCAGCCTCAGCAGAAGAGCCCCCCTGAACCCCAAAAGCCATCCAGGCAGATGGAGCCCCTGACGGCCCCCAGAGGGCCCAACGGCCGCCTCTTTTTCAAATACACACCTACAGTCACCATCGTGTCCTACTGACTCCGCTCTACCCCACGGGGAGGCTCTTGGCCACCAGGGGACTGGTCACTGCTTGGACTCACAGGTCTGCCACTCCCCAGCCCTCCTCTGTGTCACCTGAGGAGCCCCGAATCTAGGACACTGTTGACCCCTCACCCCTGGCCTCCTACAACCCCTTCTCCCTGGGAAGAGACTGACCAGGGAGGTGGCCACGTGCCCATTTCTTAGTTAAGTGTTGCTTCTTATTTCATGGAGTAGTGATAGGAATAGTGAAGGTTTGTTCTCCTAGAGATTGTCCTGTTCTTTCTTCCCAAGACTCTCCCCTGTAGTGTCTCCAGCTGGACACTGTAGAGGGTGGGTCTGACCTTCTGGTGGTTGGTGCTGTCCTGTGCATGGGAGGGGGAGCAACCTCCCTGGTCTCTGAGGGTCAGCTGAGCCAATCCACAGTGTCTCCAGCCAATTTCCAAACAACCAAATTGTTGGAAAGCCACCAATCTTGAGTTGCATTCAAAAAAGGAGAAATTTTAGTTACATATTTTCAATATTAAAGGTTTAAAAGTAGATAGTTTGTATAGCACAATGTCTTCTGCAGGAATTAGTTCATATAATGATTATTTGAAATATAAAGAATGTATTTTATTTCATATTTATGTGTATATTTGAACCTTTACATAGCCTGTATGTTGCCAATTTAGTAAGAATTTAATTAATTATTTACTAATAAAGCTGGTTGAAATATTTTCAAATATTAATTGGCACATCACTAGTGATAATGCCATACATTCTGTGTTGTTTAATACAGTTAATATTGTTCCACTATATAAGTTATATACAAAGTATCAAATTGTGTATCTGATGTGATAAAGAAGGGCAGAAACCAGGCCCAGGTCCTTTGGACACGTTGCCTGGGTGTGCTTTCTATTCAGTCTCTACACAGTATTCGAACTTGAGCTCCATGGTCTTCCTGTTGAGAGGCAGGGGACACAGCTGTACCCAAGCAGTCCCTCTTCCCCTGGAGCGTGGTGTCCAGGGGAGAGCAGAAGAGAGACCAGGAGATACACAACACACTTTGGGGTGGGGCTGGAGGGACGGCAGGGTCTGAGAGACAGAGAGGGGGAGTTCTAGAGTTTCTAGGGGAGACTCAAAAACCAAGCTTGTAGCTGAATGGACAGGGCACTGTGTGTCAATGACATAGAAGAAGGACTTTGACCTCTGATTGCAACAATTGAAACACTTTGGACATTTGTGGTGGCTGTCCCCTCTAAGGTAGGATTGTCTTGAACCTTGGGCTCTGTTACTTCTCTCTGGTCTCACTGTAAATGCTACAGCTCTCTCCAGTCATGGATGTAGGTCCAACCCCAACACCCCCTCTACCCCATCCCTGTGCACGTGCACACACACACATATGCACACTCATAAACATTCACACATGCACACACTCACACACACACATACACACAAACAAACATACACACAAACACACATTTCCTTGGTGGAGTCAACACCATGCCAAGGCAAACACTCTGTGTTACTTCTTCATCTTTTTAACATAGAAGTTCTACTCTTTGAGCAGCTGTGGGGTTCACAAAATAATGAGTTCTTTGAGAGGCTCCTACTTCAGCTGTCAGTAAGGTCATCCAATGGGATTCTCCTCTAATAGGACAGGAACACGTGTCCCCAGATTCCTTGACACTTGTCTCTCCTAAGTCCCTCTCCTGAGTGGGAGGCCTAGAGATTCTCTTCCACCTGCCACAGTTGGAAAGTCCCACCCCAGGTCTGGGGACATGACCCCTCCTGTACCCACCCACCCCTTTTCCTTCTCCCCAACTCCCATGTCCTGGCTGACAGCAGACAGTATCAAATGGAGGGTGTCACCCCATGAGATGGGTTAGACCTGGGGCCTGTGCATTTCCTCTGTCCTGTTTGTACCTCTGTCCAGCACTCAATCCCAGTGGCCACACTGGCTCTCCAAGGGTGACACACGCTCATTGCAGATCCTTAAATTAAATGTGATAAATATGAACCTCACTGATTTTAAGTATCGCATCTCCTTTACTGACATTCAAGGTCATTGAGTGGGCAGGTCACCCCAGGGAAACAACACACAGGCCATGCCAAAGGGTCTGTTGCAGCCGGACTCTCCCTAATGCACCTGCCGTCCCCTGCTCAGAGACGGATCCACCACTCAGCCTCACCTGCCCTCTTCCTCCCACTTTCCACAGAATATGAACCTCACAGCTGTGTTAGGAACACTTGATACCACACTCCCCGTGTGTCTAGAATCAGTGCATCTCAACCACCTTCAAGGGCTATTGGCTTGAAGAGGCAGGAAAGCCTTCCATCCCAAAGCAGAATTTCTGAGTGTGCAAACTTGTGAATTCACTACATGAGCCAAAGGGAACCAGGAGGTGGTCCTTTTTAGTTTCCTCTTTATTAAGGTGTGTGAGTTGTCTAGGAAAACTCACAATCCAGTACAAGGGATCCCCTTCTTTTTTTAAAATTTTTTTAAAGGTTTATTTATTTCTGCTATCAAAGAACAGAATTATAACACTGTAACTTAACAATCCTAATTGGCTTCATATTTAATTTTAAAATCACGTAACACTTCATTCCATATGAGCCAAGCGCTCATCAAAAATAATTTGGTGAGTTAACATCAGATTATTTATTTTGCTTACACAAAATAAGGACAAGGGAACATCACTATTTCACCAGTTGGGAATGGCTGTTCTCCTTACAATCCACATTTCCCTAGGAGGACCAGAGGTGTCAGCTTGGTTTGATTGACTCCATGTTCTGGCTTTTTTCCCCCTGGAATATTGTCACTGTTGAAAAACTGGCTTCACAAAGAAGGTGGCAGCAGGGAAATTTCAGAATCCAAAGCTTCAAAATAAGTCTTGGGCAGTGTGGGGTTATTTTCTGTCTCTGGGGGGATCATGCAGTGTCCAAGGCTGGGGACGGAGGCCAAGTCCCCAGCCCCCCATCCAGGAGATGTCACTCTCAGTAGCGTCTGGTATGCTGACCTCTGCTCACCCAGGGTGACGCTGGGTAAGGAGCAGCAGGTCACAGGGGCCCCTGACCCTCTGGGAGACAGAGCTCTCCCTGGGCAGACCCCGGGGCTGAGGGTGAGCAGCCAGGGAAGGATCAACAACTGTCCCGGCCTGTGGTCCCTGAGGTCCTGGGGCAGGGCTGCAGGAGGCAGCCAGCGTCACAAGGCGTCCCTGTCCCCAGCCAGGCTGGGTGCCTGGCTAAGCGAGGAGAAAGACGGTGTCCCTCCTCAGGGCCTGGCCCCTGTGCCTGGTCTCACCTCCTCCCAGCACTGCCTGGAAGGGGAGGAAGTGACACCCAGGGGAAGGCCGGGAAGTGAGGCCACCGTCACATTCAAGTTCAGGGTGCGACAGCTCAGTCTGCCCCCAACAGGCCCCACACTCAGCTCCCCTTCTTGGGCCACGTCCCTTCTGAGAGTCACACCTGCCCTTTATAGGCACAAAGACCCAGAAGTTTCTCAGGTGCACATCCATGTTTAGGCCCCCGGATCCAGAAGTTCCTCAGGGGCACATCCATGTTTTGGCCATAGCATCTGGAAGTTCCTCGGGTATACAATCATGTTTAGGTCTTAGCATCTGGAAGTGCCTCAAGTGCAGGTCCATGTTTAAGCTCTAGGGTCCAGAATTTCCTCAGGTGTCCATGTTTAGGCCCCAGGATCCGGAAGATCCTCAGGCATCCATATTTAGGCCCACGGATCCGTAGGTTCCTCAGTTGCACGTCCATGTTTAGGCCCCTGGATGCAGAAGTTCCTCGGGTGCATGTCCATATTTAGGTCCCTGGATCCAGAGGTTCCTCAGGTACACGTCCATTCTTAAGCCCCCAGGTCTGGAAGTTCCTCAGGCATCCATGATTAGGCTCTGGGATCCACAAGTGCCTCAGGTGTCCATGTTTACGCCCCTGGATCCAGAAGTTTCTCAGGTGCACTTCCATTTTTAGGCCCCCAGATCCTTAAGTTCCTCAGGCACACGTCCATCTTAGGGCTCTCAAATCTGGAAGTTCCTTAGTCCTCCATGTTGAGCTATAGCATCCGGAAGATCCTCAGGCGCACGTCCATGTTTAGGCACTAGGATCCGGAAGTTCCTTTGGTGCATGTCCATGTTGAGACTCTAGGATTCGGAAGTTCCTCATGAGTCCATTTTTAGGGCCCCGGATCTAGAAGTTCCTCAGGTGCACGTCTATCTTTGGGCCCTCAGATCCGGAAGTGCCACAGGCGCATGTCCATGTTTAAGCCCCTAAATTCGAACGCCCTTCATGCGTCCATGTTTAGGTCTCCGGATCCACTTGTTGAAGAGGGCACAGCCAATGGGCAGGACCAGGCATAAAAGAATGAAGAAGAGGTATTACCTACAGGGATTAAGGACAGCCCTGGAGTGACCCATAAAGCAAAGCTCTCCGCAAAAAAAGGAACATGGACATTTTATTCTGGGAGTCTAACCCTATTCCTGTTGGGGCTGGGCCCATTCCTGAGCATGTCTGGGTGAGGATGTACATTTCTGACACAGTCAGTACAGGATGATGGTTGGAGAAAAGTAGCTGGACACCTCTCTGTGCACGCTCAGCTCAGGGTCATAGAGGATATTGTAAAGTGATCACATGGGAAATACAGATATTTAAAGGCAGCAGAACTAACCACGTCTGGGCATGGTCAGTTCAGGGTCACAGACGTGGCAGGAGTGCACATGTTTGGATAAGCTCAGTTCAGTATTATAATGAATCAAGTATTATCTAGGAACCTAAAAAAAAAAAAAAAAAGAAAGAAAGAATGCTTCCAAGATCTTTGAGATCTTGGCTGGTTCTTTTTAAGATTCTCCAAGACATTTATTTAGCTAAAGCAAAAGAAAGACCATTTTGAAGACCAGTTAGGAATTTCCCCTAAAGGTGCCTGGCTCACTTAGTGGCCAACAGACCCACCACCTGGTGATGAAGACATATTTTGGCCAGAGAAGCACCAAGATTCAATCTCCACTATTGCATGCATGGAAGTCTGTCAAACTCGAGGTGATGCTTAATATTTGCATCTCTAGCATATCCTAATAGCTCTTTATCAAAGATCTGCAAACCAGGGCCACAGGCCATCCCCACCCTGCACCTGTTTTGTACCTAAGATTTTACTGGAATGCAACCACACTTGCTTCCATACCATGTCTGGCTCCTCTAGAAACCTCTTTTCACACTCACAGAGCAGGGCGTCTTTCCGTAAATAGGTAATTGGGCAAAAATGACCTCATAAGGATTGGAGAGGGTCAGGGACCTCATCCCTTGTACCCACTGGCAGACCCACCTAAGTCCCAAACACTGGGCCACCTCTGACCACAAACCTCGTGACACTTCCCCATTAAGTCTGTTTAGGGTCCTTAGCATTCAGTCTTTCAATGTAAATCAATCTGAACTGAGTTGGTGTCTAATTTAAAGTTGTTGATGGCTGGCTTCAAGTTTTGGTCCTTGTGCCCTTCCATGTTGGCACTGGGCACTTCCCAGTTACTGTCTCATACATGTGCTCCTGGAGTGAAAGGTTCTCCAAAACAGACACCCACCCTCCACAGACTTCCAAATATGAGCCCTACGATAAATTAACCAACAACAGGTGGACAATTAGGTTTTCAAGTTAAGCGCTTTCAAACGTTAGTGGGAAACTGGCTTCACCCGACTGGAACATCACCAATAGAAATCAAAGAAGAGAAACAGAAGTGGTGCTAAGAGAGGAAGCCAAGCAAGTATGAACGTGTACAGCTGACTATTAAGGACAGTTCCTAAAAATCAACACTGCTGGGGAAAACACAGAATCCTGGATGGTTTCCCTATTTTCCTCAGAGCTAAATTGCAAAAATCTGATGCTAACATCCATCAAAGGAGAATGAAACATAATCACCTCTACTGACCAAAGGAGGTGTCTCTTTTTCCTAAAAGAGCATCCTGGTGTATGGTGCTCTGTTTAGGGCTTTCTCACGTGAGGGATCCAACCAAGGACTGAGTACCCACCGAGGA
Organism: Callospermophilus lateralis; assembly: GCF_048772815.1. Classification (NCBI taxonomy): domain Eukaryota; kingdom Metazoa; phylum Chordata; class Mammalia; order Rodentia; family Sciuridae; genus Callospermophilus; species Callospermophilus lateralis. Next base: position 8,216,758 of record NC_135326.1, on the reverse strand, counting down.
ACATTGCCAGGAAACCGTTTCTCTTTTTCCCTAAGTTCACAGACAGGGTCTTGCTAACCTGCTTAGGGTCTCAGTAACTGCTGAGGCTGGCCTCCAACTTGCTATCCTCCTGCCTCAGACTTTTGAGGAGGGGTCACTGCAGGCGGGTCCACCACGCCCAGCTACGTTCAGTTCACAGTGTGGAGGTGCCCTTGGGACAACAGCTCTGTGCAGAAACTGGAGTTTGGTCCCCAGAAGGTCAGGGGCTACAGGTCAAGCAGGAGCAAGGCCCCCCCACCAGAGCTAGTGTGCGGGGGCTGCAGTGGGGACAGGGGGTCACGCGCTGTGACGTCCTAGAGTCCTCGGGGCAGCGGGGTTCCAGCCACCGGGGGCCCCACGCGCTCTGCTGGCCTGGATACCAACGGCCACTCGCTCAGTGTCCACTGGCGTCTGATCCCTCGGCCGCGCCCCCTGCAGCAGCCCCCGCAGCCCCGCTCTCATGGGCGGCTACCTGGCCAGGTGCCTGCAGAGGTGCCTGAATTGTCCCTGGGCCGCCAAACAGTCGTGCTGCGCCCAGGAATCCAGGTGTGCCAGCCCCAGGCCGCGGCGCTGTCCCCGGGACCTGAGGACCTTCCACCCTGCCCTCGTCTTCCCGGGCTTCTTTGTCCTCTCCCGAGCCCTGCCCCGCACGGGGCCCCGCACTGAGCACACTGGGGTCCCCAGGCCAGCGGACCCCCCGGCTGCCCAGCCCGGGGCGCCCAAGCCCCCTCTCTGGCAGCTCTTGAAGGCGGGGCTGAGCGCTCCTGGCCCCGGCCACACCAAGCGCCGGCCTCCGGGTGTCCAGAGGCGCCCTGGGACCCGCAGCGCGGTCACCGTCCTCATGGACCCGCCCCAGCGCCCAGGGGCCCGCTACCAGTGCCCTCCCGTGGCGCCCATGCCAGACCCGTGCGCCAAGACCACGGTGCTCCAGGCCCTCAGCAAGGGCCCCAAAGGCAGAAAGAAGGTGGACGGTCCTCTCTGGTTTGAGAAGCCAGAGCCTGAGGTCCCCAAGCCCCAGGTCGACAAGCCCCAGGTCTCCAAGCTGCAGTTGGAGAGACCCCAGGTCCATGAACCCCAGATGGCAAAGCCCCAGGTCACCAAGCTGCCCAGCGACAAACTCCAGGTCAACAAGCCCCAAGTCGCCAAGCCAGAGAGCCCCGAGCGTGAGGTCCCAGAGCCCCCGAGGACCCCGGAGCCCCGGCCATCAGCTTTCGTTCCTGTGGTCAGCAAGGGAGTGGTGCGGCCCTTCGCGCCCCAGCTGGGTCCTGCGACAGGAATCCACGGCCCAGGGCCCAGGAGACCCAGGCAGGGCCTGCCCCCCAGCCACTCCTTGGCTGGCCGTGCCCACTGTGTCCCCTGGTGCAAGCACTGCACCGGCCAAGGACACGCTCTTGCAGCTGGAGACCCCGCAGCAGGTGCCCCCCAGTCCGGGGGCCTCGGGCCTGACCACCGTGCTCAGCAGCCTCAGCAGAAGAGCCCCCCTGAACCCCAAAAGCCAGCCAGGCAGATGGAGCCCCTGACGGCCCCCAGAGGGCCCAACGGCCGCCTGTTTTTCAAATACACACCTACAGTCACCATCGTGTCCTACTGACTGCGCTCTACCCCACGGGGAGGCTTTGCTCACCAGTGGACTGGTCACTGCTTGGACTCACAGGTCTGCCACTCCCCAGCCCTCCTCTGTGTCACCTGAGGAGCCCCGAATGTAGGACACTGTTGACCCCTCACCCCTGGCCGCCCACTCCCGCTTCTCCCTGGTTAGAGACTGACCAGGGTGGTAGCCTCTCATTTGCTTAGTTAAGTGTTGCTTCTTGTTTCATGGAGTAGTAATGGGAATAGTGAAGGTTTGTTTTCCTAGAGATTGTCCTGTTCTTTCTTCCCAAGACTCTCCCCTGTAGGTTCTCCAGCTGGACACTGTAGAGGGTGGGGCCTGACCTTCTGGTGGTTGGTGCTGTCCTGTGCATGGGAGGGGGAGCAGCCTCCCTGGTCTCTGAGGGGCAGCTGTGCCAATCCACAGTGTCTCCAGCCAATTTCCAAACAACCAAATTGTTGGAAAGCCACCAATCTTGAGTTGCATTCAAAAAAGGAGAAATTTTATTTACATATTTTCAATATTAAATGTTAGAAGTAGATAGTTTGTATAGCACAATGTCATCTGCAGGAATTAGTTCATATAACTATTATTTGAAATATAAAGAATGTATTTTAATTCATATTTATGTGTATATCTGAACCTTTACATAGCCTGTATGTTGTCAGTTCAGTAGGAGTTTGATTAATAGTTTTTAAATAAAGCTGTTTAAAGCATTTTGAAATATTAATGGGCACATTAGTAATCATATTGTAATACATTCTGTGTTATTTAATACAGTTAATGTTATTCCACTATATAAGTGATATAAAAACTATGAAATTGTGTATCTGACGTGATAAAGAAGGGCAGAATCCAGGCCCAGGTCCCTTAGACACTTTGCCTGGGTGTGCTTTCTATTCAGTCTCTCCGCACAGTGTTGGAACTTGAGCTCCGTGGTCTTCCTGTTGAGAGGCAGGGGACACAGCTCTAACCCAAGCAGTCCCTCTTCCCCTGGAGGGTGGTGTCCAGGGGAGAGCAGAAGAGAGACCAGGAAATACACAACACACTTTGGAGTGGGGCTGGAGGGACGGCAGGGTCTGAGAGACAGAGAGGGGGAGTTCTAGAGCTTCTAGGGGAGACTCAAAAACCAAGCTTGTAGCTGAATGGACAGGGCACTGTGTGTCAGTGACGTAGAAGAAGGACTTTGGCCTCTGATTGAAAAAAATTAGACACTGTGGGCATTTGGGGTAGGCTGTCCCCTGTAGGGTAGGATTGTCCTGAACCTTGGGCTCTGTTACTTCTCTCTGGTCTCACTGTAAATGCTACAGCTCTCTCCAGTCATGGATGTAGGTCCAACCCCAACACCCCCTCTACCCCATTCCTGTGCATGTACACATACACACACACACATACATACACACACACACATGCACACACACACACAGACATACACACGAACACACATTTCATTGGTGGAATCAAAACCACACCCAGGTAAAGACTCTGTGTTACAATTCATCTTTTTTACCTTAGAAGCTCTACTCTTTGAGTGGCTGTGGGGTTCACAAAATAATGAGTTCTTTGAGAGGCTCCTACTTCAGCTGTCAGTAAGGTCATCCAGTGGGATTCTCCTCTAATAGGACAGGAACACGTGTCCCCAGATTCCTTGACACTTGTCCCTTCAGGTGAGGCCTAAGTCCCTCTCCTGAGTGGGAGGCCTAGAGATTCCCTTCCAACTGCCACAGTTGGAAAGTCCCACCCCAGGTCCTGGGGACATGACCCCCTCCTACACCCACCCACCCCCTTTTCCTTCCCCCCAACTCCCATGTCCTGGCTGACAGCAGACAGTATCAAATGGACGGTGTCACCCAATACCTGAGCAGGCTTCCTTAGAAACCTCAGGGTCAGGAGAAGGACACCCTGTGACAGAGTGGGGGGTGGGGAGAGGGAGAAAGAGGGTCTCAGCAGAAATTCTAGGAATATCCAAATAAACTAGGGAGTGTCCTTCATCTCTGTCCACCATGCATTTCTCAGCGTTGATGACGGAGCTGGGGCAGGTGAGAGAGAGCCAGAGGGCAGCAGGGCAGGACACACAGCAGGCTTTCTCTACATGGGCCAGTGACCTCTGGGGTGGGCTTCTTGTTGTGCCGCCCAGTGTGGGGTCCAGCAGCCTCCCTGGGCTGTCCCTGCTAGGGGCCACAGCCCTGTCTTCACAGTAGCCCCTCCAGCCAACAGAGAAAGCCACCAATGTTTCCATGTCCTCCATTGTCCTGCCGCAGAGCTGGCACCAGCAGGGCCTCAGGGGACCCCCTGCTCCCCAGCTGCTCTGTGACTCTGCAGCCTTCTCTTTTTTTTAAATCTCAAAATCCTTTGGGATGGGGACCCACCTCAGGGGGAGAACATCATCAGGCAAATCCTAAGCCTGACTTTTACTTCCCGCCCTTCTAACAAAACATAGGCCATCTGAAATTCTTCCAAGGGCTGAGGATGGAGCTCAGTGGGAGAGCTCAGGCCTAGCAAGTGTGAAGCCCTGGGTTCCAGCCCCAGCTCTGCACACACAAAATCTCATCAGTATTTCAGATTAAATATGTACATTTCTATAAGAAGCCATGTCTATATATTTTAGGAAGAATTAAACTTTCCTGGGCACTCTACAGTGGGCCACAGGTGTAACTAAGCAAAGCTGTGGGTCAGCTGCAAGGTCTGATTGGCATCATTGAAGATGACGTAACCATTATGCAGGTGCTTTGGAAATAACTAGGTGTGTTCAAATACAAGACGTAGACACCCAGGTGTTATAAGAGACCATGGTCTCCTCTAGGGGTCAGCTAGCTTTTCTGACAGGGACAGAAGCTAAATCTGCCCAGCTTTTTAGATATGTAGCATCTGTTGGGAAAATCCAGAAAATTAACCACGGACCTGAGATACCCAAAGCCAGAGGCTGTATTCCAAAAGGCTTATGTGTGGAGACTGAGTTTGGAAAAGCAGGTCCTTTGCAGGTATCACAGACCCTTCTCTGTCTGTGTCAGACACTTAAGTGTGTAAGTCAGGGTCACCATGTGAGTGGTCCAGGCCGGACATGGCCCTCAGGCCGTGGGGTGCTGAGCCTGGGGTGCCCATCCTGTGTCTCACACTCAGCACACAGTAGGCCTTCAGGGCAGGGCACTGCATTCCTCAGCTCTGGCCTCCAGGTCACAGGGAAGGAAGGAGGAGAGGGCCCCCCACTGCCCTGGGCTGCTCTACGGGGCCTCCTGCCTCACCTGACAGCCTCTGGATTAGGGGGCTGCCTTCCTGCACCTTCCAGCTCCTGATGCAAACCCTCTGCCTCTCCCCTGCAGCTGCTCTCCTCCCAGCAGGTCTGGCCCAACCAGGGCCCTGAGTGGGGGGGGCAGCCCTTCCCCCTCCAGGCTGCCCTCCCCCTCCAGGCTGCCCTCCCCCTCCAGGCTGCCCACCCCCCTGCACACAGTTAATATTATTCCATCCTATAAATTATTTTTTAAAAAGTATGAAAGTGTGTTTCTGACGTGATAAAGAAGGTCAGAAACCATGCACAGGGTGGTGTGGACATTCTGCCTGGCCTGTTGTATCCAAAGTCTCTACTTGAGCCTCATGGTCTTCCTGTTGAGAGGCAGGGGATGCAGCTGCAGCCCAAGCCGTCTCTCTTCTAGGGAGCTTGCTCTCTAAGGATAGAGACAGAAGAGAAACCGGGAAATACAGAGACACACTTTGGGATGGGGCTGTCAGAGAGAAAAACAGCCTAGCTCCAGTATAGACTGTCAGTGTATCAAGGGTTCAATGTAAAATTGTAACTGGAACTATAAACTGTCAGTGCAGGGCGCGGTGGTACATGCCTATAATCTTAATGGCTCAGGACCCTGATGCAGGAAAATCTCAAGTTCGAACCAGTCTCAGCAAAAGCGAGGCTCTGAGCAACTCAGTGAGACCCTGTCTCTAAATAAAATACCAAGTAGCCTGGGGATGGGGCTCACTGATCAAGTGCCCCTGAGTTCGATCCTGGGTACTGAAAAAAAAAAGAATTACAGGTTATTTGAAGAGACAGTGCTACAACAGTGATAGGCATTTAAAGGTGGCAGTATCTAAGGTATTTCTATTTAGGATATAGCTTTGACCTGATTTTGGTTTACGAAGAAGCCTTCCTGCATTCCTGGGGATGACCGCTTGGGCCTCAGTAGCAGGTCCACAGGTTACCTTCATAGGAACAGAATCTTCCAGTTCAAGGGAACATTAAAAGTCATCCAATCCCCAAATACAGAGACAGAAAGCAGACTGTTGTCTGCCAGGGTCTGGAAGAAGGGAGGAATGGAGAGTGACAGCCAGTGGGATTTGTTTCTGAGGTGTTGACATTTTGTAGTTAGATAATGGTGATAGCTGCATACCCTCATGGATACACTAAGGGCCATTAAACTGCTAAATTTACCATTTCCAAGTGATGACTTTTATGGTATATGTCAACTCTCCATTGCCAGATGAAACAGGATGGTTGGTTAATGGTGAACTTCAAGTAAATGATGATTTTTTTTTTTTTCTGGTGCTGGGTTTAGGACCCAGGACCTCAGGCATGCTAGGCAATCATTCTACCACTGGGCTACACCCCAGACCCGACAATGAATGGATTTTAGTGTGTGTCCCAAATACTGCATAGGATTCTCAAACATGCACACGCAGGGTTTCGTGGGGCCCAAGCGTTTAATTCCTGTGCCCACATATTGAGAAGTGCAGCTGCTGAATCGCACCGCAAGCCTTTGCTTGGTTTTATGAGACTCTTTAGTTGTGCTGTATTTGGTGACCTGATTCTCACTTCTTTGGAAGAGTGCATTAATGTGAAAGGGCAGTAAAGGATATTAAAATCCATCTGTCACTCATCCATACAAGGTTTCCCTCAGTGGCTTCCAGGGAGACTCGGGGACTGCACCCCAAAGACAGTTGCTATCTTTCAAGAGAAAGTTGAGAAGAATTCCCCCAGGGGTAGTGATGGGAGAGGCATGGAGGAAAAGAAGATGGAGATCAAGGCTCAAAGGCATGAGGTAGCAATGAACACATGCAGTTAATCAATAAGTTCTACTAGGCTGAGTCTGACAACACAGTTAGTCATTCAACAGGCAGCCTCAGCAGGTTTGTGCAACCCAGAGCTACCAGTCCTTGTTGGTGGTTAGGACAACAGGTACCTGGAAGCTGTCGGTCCCTTTCTCTGACATATCTTCCCTCCCACCCTGAGAAGAAAATATTGCCAACAGTTTTCCAAATGAGAAGAGGGAAATCCATGTGCGTAAAAAAGAGTGGTTACCCGCTATGAGAATTTCAAGTTTGAGTTTGGAGACGTTCCCCCCACCGCCCCCAGCCAGTGAAATTTCCTAAGCCGAATCGACATTTAGAACTCCAGAACTTTCTCTTGCCCGATGAGAGATTTGTGTAGCTGGCAATCCAGCCACTACTTAGACGTTTCTTTTCAGGCATTTTAAGATTTACAGGTGCACTTGATCAAATAGTTGAAATGATTGGAGGTATTTTTCACTGGATAATTTGCTCCATATGTGCCCGGCAGCCAAGCCCTTGGCAAGTGACCAAAAGATCGGATTTTAAAAGCCTGAATAGTTCGTGGAGGAAATAAGTGGGTGACAGATCAAGAAAAATGGCAACTTTAGGATTTCATGGCAATGTACACCCTCTTGGAGGGTGGACATTTATCAGCTCAGCAAGAATTGATTTTCCTCACTCGTAGGTGCATATGCTCCCATAATTTGTTTGTTTCTGGGTAACCAGTCCGTGGAGAGCATCTCCATATGACACCTTTCTCTGGCACATATTTTACGTTGATCCTAGCTAGAGACTCATAATAACCAAATGAACTGTGGAGTAAGACACGCTTCGAAGCAAGGTAAGGAGGTTGCATTTAACGTGCATTAACAGGACATGGACGCAGGTGTCCTGTGAGTGCCCCGACAGGTAGGCAAACGTCTGGGTGGACTTTACCCCTTGAAATGGAGAGTTCAGGAGACGTGAACTACGGAAATTGTCTGATTTTGTTCCACCCAACATTTTTAAGTGATTTAAGTCGAAAGAGATCTGACCAGTAAAATCGGTACAAGTTTGAAAATAGAGTGTGTCGAGTTAATTCATAGAAAATGAGGATGGATGTCAAGACAATATTTGAAGCAGGCAAATAAAATGAGTCTGCATGTTTGTATAGACATGGAGAATGACTGCCCAATGTGAATTCTTTCAATTGGCGGGTCATTTACCTGTTTACGGCATAGGATACAATTTCTGCTCTCAAGAGCAACAGGTGAATAGGAGCCGAGGGTGTGTTCCGAGTGAATGAGACCACTGGAGACAGAGCATGCGTATCAGAAACCGCAGGTGATAACTACCAGAAAAGGTAGGTGTAGCACATCTGATGCAAGTCCTTAAAGAATACGTAAGCACCCGCCATGCATATGTGAAAGAAAAATGTACATAGACCAGACCAGGTCTGCCATGATTATTCAGGATCAACGGTGGACCCCTTCTTCGCCTGGTAGTAGTCACTCCTGGACCCAAAACCTACCTCTCTGCTTCTGTGTGGAAAACAGAGGTAGCAATGGTACCTAATTTGCAAACTAAAGAAAGGGTCAAATGAGATACCAGGTCTTCAACCGTTCATGGCCAAAGAGTGCTGGTCCTCCGGAACATTCCAATGAGCTTGGTTCTTCTCCTAACATTTCCTTCTGGGTTAATCACCTACACAGAACAACTTAGAGGAGGAAAGACCTGTTTGATTGCTAGAGAGCAGATGGATAGAGAAAGGGAGTGGCCAGGGATAGACATCGTCCCCAAGGGCACATCCCCAGTGACCTACTTCCTCCAACCATGGCTCACCTACATTACCTCTCTGTAGAACAATCCAATTATTAACCCAACAAATGGATTAATCCACTGGAGATGAGGTCAGAGGCTTTATAATCCATCTTTTCACCTCTGAATCTTGTTGCATTGGGGATCACGCCTTTAACACGTGAGTTCTTGGGACATTAAAACCATAACACCCTCAGGAAACTTCTTGACACACATAAAGCCAAAAAGAACTTCTATTGTTATAGATATAAAGATAATATATGTGCAATATCTCCCTACATTTTACATGTATCTTATATCTCAATTTTTTCTAAGAATTTCTTAGCATTGTTTTTTACAATGTCTTTTACTTGGAAATAGTTTAGTGAAAGAAAGAAGTGTGATCAAATCCCATCCCTAAAATGTGGATATTGGCTTGGATTCAGGCTCATTTTGAGGTTTTTTTCCCCAATTCTCCAGTAGTTCGTGTTTCCTGGCGTTTTGGTTACTGAGGTTTAACTGCATGTGATCCTAGTTAATAGATGTGCTACGTTTTTCTCAGTGCGCTTACCTGGCGCCTGTTCAGGGCTCCACTTTGGGGCTCAAGTGGAACAACTCGATCTTGAAGATCAACCAGCATGTTGCTGACAAGATGGCGGGTCCTTCATGGGGAATTACTGATGGCCCCACAATAAACAGGGACTTGTTCTGTCTCCTTCATCCTTTAAACCTGGAGTCCAACAGATGGAAGATGCTTAGTACAATTCGATAAGTAAAAGAATAAATGTTTATTCTCACTTTTCTGGAATGCCCCCAACACAAACGACTCTGCTAGGAACCATCATCATTTTTTTTAACGTTGAATCCATTCTTTTTGTGCCCTGTTCATAGACCTAATGTGTTGCAATTGCTTCTTGGTCCTGGGTGAAGTAGTTCTTTGCAATTTTATTTTATGTCATAACACAAGTCACAAGTAAGTTGAGAATAAATTAATAAAAAAACTCTCACAAACATTGGAAAATATCAGAGTAGGATCCCATCCTTTCAAGCAGCACTCGACGCTGAGAAGCTAGCCTTGTGGTCTAACCTCACCCCCAGGCTTGAAAAACCAGCAAGTGGAAATGTAGTCTGGACAAGGTCATTTAAAGGGCAACATGTTACCACTGCTAACAGGAGTGAAATATGGAATAGTATTCCTATTGACTTTAAAGACAGAGGAAGGCATGAGCAGGATCCATACACCATCGGACACTGTTTTCTTTCTCTTTCATTAGTGGAGGAGGGAAAGGAAGAAGATTTTCTCAATGTCCGTGAAAAACTCGACAGTTTTTCAAAACATGACAAACAGCATGAAGACTCAACCTGAAAAAGCTATATTCTTCACCAGGGTCATGGTTGTACATTTTCTTGCATTACTTGGTGTGGTGGACATTTAGATGATTGAAATGCTCTGATTCTTCAAGCACTCACAAGTCGGTTCAGTTAACTGGGGTTTTGACACTGGTTTTCAGTTCTCACTTCTCTTCATAATATTCATTTGAGGAGCCACCATTTGACCCAGCTATCCCACTCCTTGGTTTATACCCAAAGGACTTAAAATCAGCAGACCACAGGGACACAGCCACATCAATGTTTACAGCAGCTCAATTCACAATAGCTAAGCTATGGAATCAACCTAGGTGCCTTTCAACAGATAGATGGATAAGGAAACTGTGGTATATATACACAATGGAATATTACTCAGCCTTAAAGAAGAATGAAATGATGGCGTTTACAGGTAAATAGATGGGACTGGGGAATATCATGTTAAGTGAAATAAGCCAATCCCCCAAACCAAAGGCCGAATGTTCCTTCTGATATGCGGATGCTACCTCACAATAAGGGAGGAATAGAAATTCACTGCATTAGACAAAAGGGAGTGAAGGGAAGGGAGGAGATATGGGGATAGGAAAGATTGTGGAATGAATGGGACATAACTTTCCTATGTTCATAGATGAACACACGACCAGAGAAACTCCGCATCACGTACATCCACAAGAACGGGAAGTTATACTCCATGTATGTACATATGACAAAACACACTACTGTCAAAATACACTACAGAACAACAACAACAAACCTTCCGATCCTTTGTTGCAAACTCTTTTGAAGTGTTTCACAGAAACCTAGGGAAAACACACTATTGCTTATTCTTAAAAGGAAAATTTGTTATTTGAAGATCTTCATCTTTTTTATTGAGATATAATTCACCTACCATAACATTCACCATTTTAAAATGCACAGTTCAGTGATTTAGTGTAGCCTCCAGAGTGTGCAATGATCCATACTACCTAGTTCCTTTATCTTTCCATCACCCCAAGAAGAACCCTTATAACAATTAGCAAGCACTATTTTCTCCCAATACCTAAAAAACACAAATTCACTTTCTGTCTCTCTGCATATTTCATATAAATGAATCATTCAAATATGACCTTTGTACCTGGCTTCTTTCACTTAGCATAATGCTTTTTAAAAAAATTTTGGTACTAGGAATTGAACTCAGGTGTCCTCTGCCACTGAACTACATTCCCAGCCCTTTTTATTTTTTATTTCTTAATCTTTGAGACAAAACCCTGTCTCAAAAATTAAGAAATAATTGTTGTGAATACAGGCATGAGATTCTGTGCCTGGTACTAACATAATGTTTTCAAGGTTCATCCGTGTTAAAGAATGACAACATCCCCTTTTCATCACTGAATAATATTCCCTATTAAGATCAGACACGATTTTGTTTATGTATTCTTCATTTGATAGACATTGGGGCTGTTTCCATGTTTTGAGCGCTACAAATACCCTGCTACAAATATTCTTGGACAAGTTTCTTTTTGAGTTTCTAGTTCTCTTGGGCATACATCTAAAGGGGAGATGTCAAGTCCCATACTCCCTCTATCCTTCAGTTTTTGACAAAATGCTGCAAAATTCTCAAAATGCTTGCACCATATTATGTTCCCTCCAGGAGGGGATCCTAATTTCTTCACACCATCACCAACACCTGGTACGCCAATCTTCTTTGACATCTGTCACTGAAGGGGAATGATGGTTATTCCGTAAAGAGTGGTGTTATGACAAAATGCAAATATCTTTCGTTACCAGGAGAAACATAAAACTCATACCTCTTAGGGATAATTGAGGATCACACAACTACACTCCATCCATCCCTTTAAGGAGAGATTAGTCGGACACAGAATGTGGTTTAGGACAAGTTTCAGAGACAGATTTTCGTGGGATGGGCTGACCCACGGAGTCAGGTTTCCACCTGGACAAGTTTCAATAGCGTCAGGCAAACATGATCCCACGCGCCCGGTATTATTGGAATCAAAAGCTAGCTCAACTTAGGCTTGATCGCTGGCCTAGAAATCGGCCCTTTATAAATAGTCCAGATCGTGTGAGCCTCGGAGTCACCCCATGGTATTTTGAAGTTGCTAACCAAGGCAAAAGTTGTCCCCCAGTATCACAAGCGGTAAGATAGAGGCAGGAGAAAGTTGAGAAACCAGTTGTTCCCAGGGATCAGGAGTATTTCTAGGGATAGGGCTGCCAGAGGCCTAGCAGGGCATGGATCACGTGGAAGCAGACAGACCCGGGGTCCTGGTGGCCCTGCACAGGAGACTCCACAGAGCAGACGTGGATTGTTCTCCTCAGGAGACTTGGCCCCGGGCGAGGATCTGAGAACTTGGGGTTCACAAAGTTTATCACCATTGCCTGAGATGACTGTCCCCTTCTGCCTAAACCTATGGGTTTTATGTTGCACACCGGATTTCTTCCTGCAAGACTGGAACTTTGCCTCCCTGCCTGCAACACCAGTCACCAGGAAGAATCTGAATGCGAATTTCCCGCTGAGTTTGACAGACAGCTCTCCAGGCACGTGGTCACCGATCAATAACGTGATCCCACAAACCCATACACACGATCCAAACAAAACAAACCTCTTGTTCCTTTCATCTATAAGGGAAGGAGGAAATTCTTTGGGGATGTGCATGTTTGGAAGTGATGCGATATTGCTACCTGATTTTGTAGTATCCAGATGCCTAAAATATAAGTTAAATAAATGAGGGGGAAAAAACCCCACCTTGCCAAGATGATAAGAAAGAGCTTTTAAAACCCCTCGATGGCCCCAAACCCTCGAATCTTTAATGCCATAAAACTAGAATTTCATATCACTTACAATATTTCCAGAAACTCTGATAATTTTTCAACTTTAGCAGCCACCATCTTAAAACTAAGAAATGTTTTTGACCTTCAGCATATAAGCGGCTGTTCTTGTTGCCAGAAAATCAAGGCTCACGTGTTATTAAATGAGTTCTTTGAATAGGAAAAATATCACAAGATCCTTTTTTTTTTTTTACTGACATTAAAAAAAAAAAATCAGTGTTCTCTCGTTTTCCTGAATACTCTTCCAAACTGGGTAGCCAGTTTCGGGCCACAGTCTACCGCCCTGGATAGATTACTCCTTCGGAATTGATTTAATTACACGGGAAGATGGATGCTCTGTGTTTTTCTGGCCTCAGGAAACAGATGACCTATAAGTCTGAAAATGTCAACTTGTAGCAGGAAGGGAAGTTTCCCTGGATGCATCTGAATGACTTCCTGCCCAGACACCAGCACCAAGGACGTCTCACATTTTAGGAATAACAAGAAAACAATTCCAAAACACACCCATTCTCCTTCTACCTGCGTTTTCCAAATTAGTATCCGATTGACTCTTTTCTTTTTTTTTTTTTTTAAATTAGTTTTTGACATTTTCCCATTTCAGGAGAAAATACGTATATATTTTAAAGTTGCATGATAAAGCAGGCTCTAAAACAGAGAACCGAGGCCGATTCAAACTGCTTAGGCACTGAAACCTTCAAAAAGTTAGAAGTGGGAGAATACAAACTCAAGAGATAATGAAAGGTTCTAAAAAAAGAAACCAACAACCCACTTCAACATAAAATGAAATTTATAATGAAAATCATAAAATGCCAATGAACCCAGGAGGATCTCTTTGGAGACCCAAGCAGATAAGCATGGAATTGAGAGGGGACGTCATGCAACTACTATATGTCAATTATAAGTCCCAAAATATACATATTTTTAAAAAGAATGGAAAATCCTGGGCAGGGCAGAGCCAGATAACAAAGAAGACTTTTTGTTTGTTTTGTTTTTTTTACAGAGTACTCAGAACATCACACCACTTAAAACTCCTGAATCACTTATTCCCAGAATTTCCCATTTCCAGAAAGCAAAGCCGCACAGTGCCCTTTCATTCAGGGCTTAGTAGGCCTCGCTTAGAAACAGGCCTGGGAGGGCCTCTCGCTTTGGGAGATGCCGGATAGAGAAGCAAAATGAACACACCTTCAAAGTGTTTTAGAGAAATCCTAAAAGACATAAATTATGATTTTAATATTTATAACATAAATATCATTCTAATCTTAATATTTACAATGTCTTTATTTATAATATAAATTAAAATATAATTTGTGATAGAAATTATTCTATAAATATATAATAAATTCAAAATATATTTATTATGTAAGTTTTCCATAAATATAGATATTTATGTCATATATGATACATATATAATATAGTTATTATATCACATATTATATTTGATGGGGAATGCATTATATATAATTATTATATTATCTATTACATATATTGTAATATGTCTAATAGATATCATTAATAAAATTGTGTCATATAATATTATATATGATGTATTTAAACATAAATAACATTATACTTATATATGTTATATATTTGTTATATATTATAGGATGAATGTTACATATGATAAAATAGCATACATGATATATATTATCATAAAATATTAGATAAATACACTCTGTACTTGTAAGGCATGACATGTTCTCATTCATTTCATAGAGTGTAATCACGGATTTGTGAGAGGGAACGGGGACAGTCAGGTATGGCCAGATGCACTTGCCTTTAGATCCCATATCAGTTTACCACCTATCAGAGAACTCTGAGTAATAAATGCTTCTATTTAAATGATAATACTGTGTTGACTATTTTCAAACTTGCCTTGAAAGTACTTGAAAGAAGGAACAAGGCTTGTCGTCTTTGGAGCAAATGCCAGGTTATTGAGGAACAGCTCTGCATATTTATAGAGCCAGGGGTGGTTTGACAGTTGGCATGGGGTGCTTTCTGATTGGAGGGTAAGGATCAGGTGAGCCAGCAGGGCTAGTCTGATTGGTGGGTAGGATCAGGTGAGCCAGCAGGGCTCTGATTGGTGGGTAAGGATCATGTGAGCCAGCAGGGCTCTGATTGGTGGGTAAGGATCATGTGAGCCAGCAGGGCTCTGATTGGAGGATAAGGATCAGGTGAGCCAGCAGGGCTAGTCTGATTGGTGGGTAGGATCAGGTGAGTCAGCAGGGCTCTGATTGGTGGGTAAGGATCATGTGAGCCAGCAGGGCTCTGATTGGTGGGTAAGGATCATGTGAGCCAGCAGGGCTTACCATTGGACGGCTCTTCTTGGGGGATGGGGAAGTTAGTCTTTGGAGCCAGGGCGACTCCCAACATTACTCATTCAATTTGTGACCCTACTTTAAAATAGTGGTGTTTGATTACATAATGCAATAACTATTGATAGGTATTTTATTCTCGATAGTATTATTATTTTGTGGTTGGTTGATTTCTTAACAATAGTAGCAAAAGAACCACATTAAAATCAACGAGATGGAAGTTGGAAGCCCGCGGCTCCACTTCTGAAAGACTCACAATTAGTCTAAAGCCTCATTAAGTAATGACATTTAGAAGCTCGAGAGGCTTAAACTTCAGCAAAGTGTTTTCATTTTTTAATTTGACTCATCATGGCTTTATGTAACTTGCCTGAGATTGTACAGCTGTTTTTATTTATAATCTCACGGGCAAATCTCACTTGTCAGAGATGCTTTGACAAGTCCTTGTCCCCGTGTGCAGAACATTCTGTGGTGTGGCTTGCTCATAAGCCAACAAAATGTCACAAAATGTCATTAAGATCCTTTGAGCTACATAGAGACTGAATCATCATTTGTTCCAAGTTCTTGTTCTGCAAGGGACACTGCTGTTCATGTGCAGAAGACTCATTAATTTGTAGAGTATGCTTTCTATTTTTAATGATTGTTATTATTCTTATGGCAGGGTTGGGGGTGGAGCTCAGGATTTTGCATATGGTAGGCGAACGCTCTACCACTGTGCTACATCTCCAGCCTACTATTTTTAATGGAGAAGAAAAAGCCAAATTCATCTCGGGACCCCAGTTCTAATAGCATTCTGCATAGTAACACAATCTTAGTATTTATTCTAAGTATAGTAATTAGTATAATATATAAGTATAATAATTAGTATAATATATAGTATAATAATCAGTATGATAGTAATACAATATTAAATATGCAATAGTCAATAGTCTTCCATGTAGTGAGGAGGTAGACTTTTAGAAGGTGTCATAAAAGTAGTAATGGTTTTTTTATGGTTTGGATATGAGGTGTCCCCCCAAAAATTCATGTGGCAATGCAGAAATGGTCAGAGATAAAATGGTTAGATTATGAGAGGTGTAACCTCAGAAGTGGATTAATCCATTTGATGGATTAATAATTTGAATAAATTACTGGGTGATGGCTGTAGGCGGGTGACTGTAACTGGAGGAAGCAGGTCATTGGGGGTGTACCCTTGGGGATCAGATCTTGACCCTAGCTCCTAACATGTGCTCGCCCTCTCTCTCTCTCTCTCTCTCTCTCTCTCGCTCTATCTCTCTCTCTCTCTCTCGCTCTATCTCTCTCTCTCTCTGCTTCCCAGTTGCCTCCACCACACCCTTCCACCATCATGTTCTGACTCACTTCAGGCTCACAGTGATGGAGTTGGCCAACCCCAGACGGAAACTGTTGGCCCCAAAGACACGTTTCCTCCTCTAAGCTGTCCTTGTCTTGTAGTTTGGTCAATAGCTGACCAGCACAGATTGGCATAGAGACACGGTACCCGCTCAGCTGGCTGCCTCTGTCGACTGCAGGTTACTCCAACGGCTTCTGTCAAAACACTGCCCCTAATGCAAAACCTACACCATTGGATCAGAGATCCTTTTCCACTGACAGAGACAGCCGTTGCTGCTTGCTCGCTGAGCTGGGCTTTTTCAAGGTGCGTGTTAGAATCGCTTTCCTACATGTCAGTAGGGGATCTGCCGTTGTTTCCAGGCAATTTTGAGGGAGATATACCAACTGGGAGACACTTGCTGTTTCATCGTCAAAGAAAGATTAACTGGAGCCAGGCACAGTGGTGCACGCCTGTAAACCCAGCGACTAGGGAGGCCAAGGTGGGAGGATCCCGAGTTCCAAGCCAGCCTCAGCAACTTAGCGGGGCCCTATGCAATTTCGTGAGGCCCTGTCTCTAAAGAAGACATACAAAGGGCTGGTGATGTGGCTCAGTGGTTAAGCACCCCTGGGTTCAATCCCTGGTACCAAAAAAAATAAAAATGGTTAACTGGCTTCAGGCTGGTCCTTCCCACTGAAGTTGGTGGTAGTGATACCAGGGGTGGATTTCGGCTTGGCTCACTGCCACATCCAACTCGTTTGAGAATAAATAAAATATTCCTGCACTTTTATTTATTTCTCCTTTGCACTTGCTTCTTTTCAAATGCAACTCTGCTCGTTCTTAAGTCGTTCTGACAAGATGAACCACGGATCCAGTTCCCATCATAACAAAACCAACAAAACACCATCGCGAACATCAGCCCTGAATTAGCGGAAAATTCTCTTTGGTCTTCAGCTTCCCAAGGCTTTGGAGACGTCTTCCCGTGGAACGTATTCCCACAGTTTGCATTCAACAAGGCTGTCGAACGTTTCATGATAAAACACATGGGTGTTTTTGTGGCGAATCTCTGATTTATTTCCTCCTTTTTAATTCTTATTTCACATTGGAGGGTTTTTTTTTTCCTTTCTTGCTTTGCTTTTGAGAGTTCTGTTTTCGTAATCACAGCTCCCTTAACGACATATTTGGTGCCTCCTCCTCAAAGCAAAAGCAAAAAAAAAAAAAACTTCAAAATAATTTTTAATTCTACAAAATCTAAACGACCAACATCCTTCCTTTAGATTCAACATAAATTACTAATTTCTCCCCAGCAGACTTGCAGTTTCTCACTCGCTGTGAACGAGCCCATGGATTTGGTTACAGCTGTGTGTCTCTAGTTCTTTAATAACGGCGTCCCCGGGTCAAAGGCAAAACCTTCCCATTTTGTGGTTATAATGCTATAATAGGAGCATTTTGATTCTGCTTTCACCCTGGGGACTGAACCCAGGACCTTGTGCATGCTGCCCACACATGCCGTGGCCCTGAGCTACTTCCACGAACTCGGAGAAGACATTTTGAGTTTTGGAAAAGGCAGCTTCATCAAAAATATATAAATAAAGGGGGAAAGGGGGATGGTGAAGAGTGTATTGGAATAAGTGTGCCTGATAAAATGACTATTGAACATTCTTAAGAATCTTCTCAGACTTCAGGATGACTCTCTTACGTCTTTGCATGCTCTGTGACTGGCTGGGAAATCCTCTGCTAAAGAGCAGGTGCCTTCTAAATGCTTAAGGAAGCAAAGAACCTGTGTGTCCCTCTGCCGGATGACGTCTGCCTCTGGCTGAATGCTCTTCCGTGGATGACTGGCGTGACTCCGTCCCCTTTCTCCATGTTTCTTTCTGGCTCTCCCAAGGCTGACCTCCGGGATCCTGTCACAAACAAGACCTTTCTTGCAAAGAGCAGGGTTTGGACAACACAAACGCAGAGCGACTGCCCGTTTGCAAGGGCTGGTCCAGCTCGACTCCTCCGCGAGTGTCCAGATGATGATCCCGTCCGTCCCCGAGGCTGGCCGTGAACTCAACACGCCATCCCCGGGATCCAGTTTCCTTTCACCAATCCTGAGAACAGGATCAATGTCACCAAGCTCTGAGGATGCTTTAGCTTAGAATGAATCCCTCGCAGGACGCTCTCCCCCGATGATGCTCTGCTGGTGGGGCCTCTAGACGGCCCCCCGCATCCCCTGCTCGAATCTGAATTATGGATGATTCCCTGCCCTGCCCTTGGCTTAGCAGGATGGACCCTCGCTTCCTGAGTTCTACGTATCCTGGCTCCATGATGCTTGCCGTCTGTGGTTCTTTTCTTTTTAATATTTTTAGTTGCAGATGGACACAGTACTTCTGTTTAGTTATTTATTTTTTTATGTGGTGCTGAGGGTCGAACCCAGGGCCTCACACCTATGAGGCAAGTGCTGTGCCGCTGAGCCACAACCCCAGGTGCCCCGTCCGTGTTTAAAGAGAGAGGGTTAAATGAAGGGCAGACTTCCGTCAACAACCTCCAACGTCGTGGGCGATGCTCCCTTTCTGTCAATCATAGTCTCCGTGGAAAGCCCCTCTCTGATGGATCCACAGCATCGGGGATGCCCAGTGTCGCACATGAGCATTTAATGCACAAAGCTGCAGATGGTCACTCCTGCCCTTCTCTCTGCCTCTGCCCCAGAGTTCCCGGTGACTGTCAGGTAGGCAGAGAAGGACCGGGGGAAGCAATAGGCAGATTCTAGACCTGCCATTGCCAGAGTGAAAGTGTGTCACACAGCCAGGGGCAGTGGCGCACGCCTGTCATCCCAGCAGGTCAGGAGGCTGAGGCAGGAGGATCGAGAGTTCAAAGCCAGCCTCAGCAACTTAGGGAGGCCGGATGCCACTCAGTGAGACCCTGTCTCTAAATAAAAATCCAAAATAGGGATGGAGATGGGGCTCAGGGGTTGAGTGCCCCTGACTTCAATCCTTGTTACCAAAAAAAAAAAAAAAAAAAAAGGAAAGAAAGCCAGTTTATCATACGACTTGATGACGATGTCCTTGCTTTGTGTTTATTATTGTGTGTAACCCGAACTCCAGAGCTGTCACAGCTATCCTCAGAGATGAAGAGATTCTGGCAGGAAAAAGGCCAAACAAAACCAAAATAGCCCATTTTTCTCAAGGACGAGGATTTTTAGTTCAATCATACTCGCCTGCTCTCCAAATAGACCGACGCGTCGACGCAGGCAGCCAGCACACAGGACGTTTCAACAGGATGACATCCAAGGGGCAGGGTGATTTTTCTATTCGACTGGCTTCTTTCTGTTTGAAGTCCTGTCCGTGGGAATCGAAGACAAATACTGAGAAGGCCACAGAGTGGACGGAGTGACCTATTCAGAGCACGCCAGACCTCGTGGACCAAACTAACAAGCACTCTCCAAAAAAATCCATGTCAACCGGGCCCCTGAGACCAAGAACACTTGCCGTCATCTTTTGGTCTAATTTTCTGAAATCCCGGAGAAGCCAGGGGACTGGGAGGTGGCTCTGGGCCGATTGTGACAGATACAGCAGCATCGCCAAGAGGAGAGAGAGGGTCGGGCTCCAGGCCTCCGTCAGAGATGTCGGTCACCCAGCCCCGGAGCCTAAACCCGAGGGAGAGGCTCTTTTTTCATTTATTTAAATAAATGCCACTCTGTTTATCAAAACAGAGAAATCTGGCAGGCCTTTCCAGCCATATGGGGACTTTTGAAAATATATGAGAACCATCTGATTCTGTGTTTAGCTGAATATCGTTAAAATTGTCTGCAAACCCTCGGGAAAGCGTTTGGCTGAAGACCCCTGGGGACCCCCCTCCGGAGCATCCTGTTTAATATGCTGTGGTGGAGACGGCCATGATCCCCACAGAGGGCAGGCAGACACGCCACCAAGACAGCCCCGAACCTCCATTATATCCCATAACAATGGGAACAGCATCCAGGTCCGTGTCACGTATGTCGATTCTAAACACGGCGTTCTGATCCACACCCCGTCGTTTCCAAAGTGGTGAGATCGGTATGAAGATGAAGCCGTTTTGTCCCGCTCATCAAAGATAGGCGCATCCTTCAAGCTGAATGGTTAATGATCATCTTGGACCTTGGGCACGTCTCCTGTGCCTTCAATGAAAACTTCAAACCCCAGTGATTTAAAAGGAAATGAGAGGTTTCTTTTCAGGAGCGTGATTTGAAAACGGCTTGCCCACCCACGACTTGGGAGGTCACGGATGCGGTCATCTCCCTTATACCTGCAAGTTGAATGAGAGGTTTGGCAAGATAAACAGACTTGGATGTAGACTTCATGTCAAGTGGCTGAGTGGAGAGCCCTTTGCAAAAGATGTCAGAGGAAGATTGACAGAGGATGAGATTATCTTTGTGAGAGAGGCCTTACGGATGCAACCATCAAGGAATGAGAAGTAAAATACCTCACGCCCGTGTTCACAGACCCAGTGGTGTTCACAAAACCCCGCTCTGTGTGGAGCATCGTGCCACACGCCAAGGGTACAAAATCTATTCTCTAAGGTCAAAATATTGTTACGTAGGTGTGCTCAGGGTGAAGCAATCTTATCAATAGAAATGACAGTGATGAGTGGTCGGAGAGATGGTCGATAATGTGGGGCCCAGGAGAAAGAAAGACATCATGCTGCTAGAGAAGGTGACGCTTAGGAAAAGTATTTCAGTTTAATTTGGAAAGATAAGGATAAAGAAGTACTGCAAGGATGTCGGGGAGAAGGCACACTCGGGCATTGCTGCTGGGACTGAAAATTGGTGCAACCACTCTGCAAAGCAGGATGGAGAATCCTCAGAAAGCTTGGAATGGATCCACCATTTGACCCCGGTATCCCACTCCTTGGTTTATAGCTAAAGGACTTAAAAATCAGCAGACCACAGGGACACAGCCACATCAATGTTTATAGCAGCTCAATTCACAACAGTCAAGCTATGGAACCAAGCTAGGTACTCTTCAACAGATGATGGATAAAGAGACTGTGGTATATGTACACAATGGAATATTACTCAGCCTTAAAGAAGAATAAAGTGGTGGCATTTGCAGGTTAAAGGATGGAGCTGGAGAATATCATGCTAAGTGAAATAAGCCAATTCAAAAAAAAACCCAAGGGGCACATGTTCTCTGTAATATGGGCATGCTAATTCACAATAAGGTGGGAGGTGCTAGGGAAAATAGAGGAGCTTTGGTTTAGGTGGAGGGGAGTGGTATGGGGTAGGAAGGACAGGAGAATGAATGGGACATTATGACCCTGTGTGCATGTATGACTACATGACCAGTGTGGTTCTACATCATGTCCAACCAGAAGAATGAGACGTTCAACTCCATTTACGTAGGCTGTGTCCAAGTGCATTCTTCTGTCACGTAGAACTAATTAGAACAAATTTTAAAAAGTCTACTCCCTTAAACACTTGCATGATAGCAATCTGAGGGGTAATTTTTTTTTTCCTTCATATCTCCTGGAGAATGGCCCGGTAAGAAACTAAGTTGAGTACTCCGGGTTAGGATGACGGTTAAAAAAACAAAAACCAACTCCCGAAACGCTGACATTCTGATGCGCTGTTTTCAGCCAACCATGGGAGAAATCATGCAGCCGCAACGTAGCAGCGTGTTTTATGTTTTAGCCCAATCCCATCAGTCCCCCTTGGTTGGTGACCACCACTTAGAAACCATACAACCAATGCTTACTGAGCTCCTGTCCTGCACCATAGACTGAGCTTACTCCTGCCTCCAATGCTCTTTTCTGGTTTTGTGCAAGTGTGTACGATAGTCGATCAACATAGGTCACAGCAAAATTCCTTTCCATCAGGGCTCATCTCCTGCCTGCACAGATCTGGTTCTTCAGAGATCGGCATTGAAGACTGGCACAGGGGCATGCGATTGTCAAAGGAGATCTTCTTACTGTAATGCTCCATCTTTGGCGTGT
This sequence comes from Callospermophilus lateralis, assembly GCF_048772815.1. NCBI lineage: Eukaryota > Metazoa > Chordata > Mammalia > Rodentia > Sciuridae > Callospermophilus > Callospermophilus lateralis. Next base: position 8,194,563 of record NC_135326.1, on the reverse strand, counting down.
GGCCCTAGAGCGCCATGACTCTAGAATGTGCACCCACCATACGTCTCCGTCACAGGTAGGAGTGCAGACGAGGCACGAGACGTCCGTTCAATCTGAATCACTTTTTTCGCGGGACCTACTTCTACAGAAACGTTGCCTGTGGTTTATCTGAAGTTCCGTGTTTTCTGAGCACCCTGTCTTTTTCTTGGCTGAATCTGGCAATGAGAACCATAACCAAAAAGGCGTGTGTTCATAAGAGAGCGAGCGTTAAATGAGAATGCGCTCATAAGGTTTCCGTTCGGGAGAAACATGACAAATACAAACAGGAGGCGAGTCCTCGGCGCTCCTCTTTGCCACTCAAGGAAGCGGTGGGCGGAAGATCCCCCTGATCAAAGCAGATTCTGATCAAACGCAGGCGGCTGGCCTGCTCCTGCCGACCATGTGTTCTCGCCATGGCTGCAGTCAAGTGTGGGAACCGCGTTGGAGTCAGAGGAGCCTCAGAGCCAGACCAGAGCATCTCAAGTCTCCTACCAACCACTGACCCACACCCTCCGACGCCAACCAGCAGAGAAACCTGCACCCTGCAGGAATCTGAGGCCGCCGTCAGCAAACATTCTCTGTAAAGAGGCAGGTGGCCATATAACCTGCTGCCCCCAACTGAGCTGTTGATGCAGACCCCTTACAAGGGACTGCATGTGGCTATGTCCCAATAAAACTCTATTCACAGCCCAGTGCAGTGGCTTATGCCTGTCATCCCAGTGGCTCAGGAGGCTGAGGCAGGAGGATCACTAGTTCAAAGCCAGCCTCCGCAAAAGCGAGGCCCTAAGCAACTCAGGGAGACCGTGTATCTTAATAAAATACAAAATAGGGCTGGGGACGGGGCTCAGGGGTCGAGTGGCCCTGAGTTCAATCCCCAGTATCCCCCAAAACACACTCTTTACCCAAAGAAGTGGGGGCTGGATTTGGCTCACAACCCTGAATTGGAGTTTTCGATAACCCGACCCTGCAACCGCCAGAGTGATTAAATTCTGTCTCTTTGCTCTAACAAGCCACCAAAGCAACATCCAAAGGATCTTCCAGGGAGTGAGACTCTAGCAATTTGGTCTCTCTGTTGTCAAATGCACGGTTGAGACCTGTTCTTGCAGAGGATCGACTGCCTTGTTGGATGCGATCTGATCTTGAAGATCAAACAGATTTGGAGCGCGGTCTGTAGGGTGGATTCACCACACGAGTGATCTCCGCGCCTTTCCGAAGCTCACGTCGATGACATGGTGTGGCTGTATTGTCACTCCCTAAGGAGACAGATCGGAAGGAAAACGGGGACCAGGAGAGGGAGGCCCGGTGTGAAAGCAGGGGAGGTCGGAAGCCAGCCCGGCCCGGGCCCTGACCCACTCCAGGGGAGCTGCCTGGCTACACCCGGGGTGACTCTTTCTGAATTGAGATGTGTCCTAGAGCCCGTCAGCCAGATTCCTGGAAATCTTTCCATCAAGAAAACTGGGATGAGAAAAACCACTTCCCCCCACGTCTCTCCGTGCAAACAGCTAATTCCCAAGAGCCTCAAAACCCAGTGTCATAGATGGGAAAGATGGACGTTTCCCAACGGCTCCATCAGAGCTCATCCTAGGCCCTGGGTGGGCACGGGCCTCGGCTCCATCTCCACGTTACTTTGCGCTAAAACGGGCACACAGTAAAAATCACCCCGTGTCATTTCTTGGGGTTTCATGTGTTTTCCGAGGAACAATAGAGAGCTGTTTTTGCCCAAATAAGTACTTGAATCGCAGCCTGTCTCACCTCATTTCATCTTATAAAACGTTTTATATTCTGCGTCCCATTTATCCCATAAAATTACCCGCAGGCGGCTGGGCGGATTCAGTTTTGTGTTCTTTATTTATTTATTTTTTCCCACTGATAAGGAGGAGAAAGTAAGATCGCAATGTCCTACAGAAGGAACAGAATAATGTCTGAATTTGTACAAATCGTCCTCAATTCTTCTCAGAAGCCCAACTCCAGGACGGACGTTTAGCAGAAGAATCCAGTGGCCCTTTCCCCCCAGCTCCTGCCCGACGGGACCCTGCGGTTCTGCACAGCCTCCTGCATCCCTGCGGATGAAGAACCCAGGAACAGCGCGTGGATTGCTTCTTGTTTGTGTGGCCTGGAATAAAAACGGATCCATTCTGTCGGCTCCTGGCTGCTGCTGGTAACCAGTCTCGCGAAGGCCGCCGATAACTCGTCTCCCGCTAGGCCTTGCTTGGGATGTTCTTTGAAACCCATATGAACTCACTCATTCGAATTGAACTGTTTCGTCTGGCTCTTTTGCCAGGAGGGAATTTGGATGTCTGATTCTTCTCAACCTGCGTTTATCGGATGCAAAGGATCCCAAAATAACAAGCAAAATCAGTCGTCCTTTGACGTGTCCTGTTGAAGTGACGTTTAGCCGAACAACAATCGTTTGAAAAGTGTGAATGAGCATGGGCGTGCATTATAAATCGGTGTCTCCAGGTCTGCGTCCACAAGATCAAAGGCCGAGTCAGCTTTGATTGTCTTGAGGGAGAGGAGAGGACATGGGTCGGTCCCCAAGAGAGATTCGCCCAAGGACGGGGCATGTGTGTGCAGCAGAGAGAGGGCCTGCTGCTGACACCTAGTGGGCACAGCACCGGCTGCTGCTGGGCATCTGCAGGCACAGGGCAGCCCGGCCCCCTTGCAGGAACGTCACGGGGCCAAAGTCACTTAGGAACAGAGCCGGCCCAGCATGGGGCTCGGTTTCAGGTGACCTTTTCCTCTTTAGTGTGTTCTCATCAGGTATTTTAGTCACAGCAACAAAAACCTGAGTAACACGGCATACTCATATACACACACGCATGGACATGTGTGTGTGTGTGTGTGTGTGTGTGTGTGTGTACATACGCATGCACATCATATCAAACGTGTGTGTTCAGCAAGCTCTGTGCCAACTGAGCTCTAGCCCCAGCCCTAAATGTATAAAAAGCATGGCCAAATTTGAAAAACCCTAATATACAGACATATATAAGTCATTTAAAAATAGGATGAAAAAGGAAATGTTCACGGATCTCGTTAAGTGAGGATGTGGGGAAAAGGCGCACTCCTGCGTTGCTGGTGGGACGGCAAATTGGGGCAGCCACTCTGGAAAGCAGGATGGAGCTTCCTCAGAAAACTGGGAATGGAGCCACCATTTGACCCAGCTATCCCTCTCCTTGGTTTATACCCAAAGGACTTAAAATCAGCCCATTACGGGGACACAGCCACATGGTTTTAGCAGCTTCATTCACAATAGTTAAACTGTGCAACCAATCTAGATGCCTTTCAACAGATGAATGAATAAAGAAAATGTGGCATATATACACAATGAAATATTACTCAGCCTTAAAGAAGAATGAAATGATGGCATCTGCCAGTCAATGGAAGGAGCTGGAGAAGACCAAGCAAAGTGAAATAAGCCAATCCCCCCAAATCAAAGGCTGAATGTTTTCTCTGATAACACACCATAATGTGGGGGGATACAAGTTCATTGGATAAGTCAAAAGGAAATGAAGGGAGGATGGGGATAGAAAAGTCAGTAGAATGAACTGGATAAAACTTTGCTATGTTCATATGCAAATACACAACCAGCGAAACTCCACCACAGGTACAGTCACAAAAATGGGAACTTATAATCCATGAATATATGTCAAATACACTCTACTGTCATGTCTGACTAAAAAAGAACCAATAAAACATTAAAAAGTGTCATTTCAATAAGTTGTAGTTAATAACTATGTTTGTTTCTTAATGATGCCTACAGTTTTAAAGAATGTGTATTTATGTTGCTTTGGCTATCTGACAACAATACATGTGATGCTAAAACTAAATTTTTAAAAATTCTTAGAGATCTAGGATCACATGAAAAAAATGCTTAAACATTTAAAACCATGCGCACTTTTTTCTAGGTAAGTAAAATAAATAACAAAAGCAGATGTTGAGTGTTGAATAATATTGCTTTAAGATAAAATTCTCCGAGGAAAGTGGAATGGTGATTAAAATTCAAGGAAGAAAATGAATGATCTCGAATTCTTACCTGTTAAAGAAAAATTTTAACTTTTTTAGGCTGAGGCAGGCGGATCGTGAGTTCAAAGCCAGCCTCAGCAACGGCGAGGCGCTAAGCAACTCAGGGAGACCCTGTCTCTAAATAAAATACCAAATAGGGCTGGGGACGGGGCTCAGTGGTTGAGAGACCCTGAGTTCAATCCCCGGTACCAAAATAAGAAGAGGAGGAAGAAGAAGAGGTTTTTAGGGACTTTAACTAATTGCAATAGGTATAAAGGACAAAATAATTAGATTACAGTGGAAATGGTTAGAAGCATGACAGTTTGGGGCTTTTTCTGTTTGTTGCTTGGTTGGGGTTTAAGTAAGCGCTCTGTCCCTGAGTCACATCCCCGGCACACACTCTTATTTTTAAATAGCCAGATGGACAGAGATCAATCCCTTCCCCTGGGAAAACCACATGCCCTTATCAAGTATTTTGAACAGCTGCCCTTCTAATGCAAACAAACTTGTCACCCGTGACATGAGCCGCTTTTGGATAAGCACTTCCAAACGATCCAGGGAACTAATTCATATTTTGATGCAATGAGATCAAGGCACAACGAAAACATTTTTTTGCAGCGTCAGACTTAAAAAAACAAAAAATGATTCGTCTGCGTGGAGAAAATGATCATGCGAATGCTTTATTGGATTTTTAATTTAAATATTCATTAAGTGAATTTAATGTATATGTATAATCCTCCTCCTTTATTTCCACTTTTTGTTCTCCCTCAAGAGCAACGGAGTCATGTCTAAGAAATGTAACACAAGATGGCAGTATCACCATCTTCTAGTTTTTACGTGCACACGAGGAGAACACACACACACACACACACACACACACACACACACACACATCTTTCTAAAATCTTCATTGACCACAGGCACAGATGCTTAAGTCAGACAACTCTCCACACTTCAAATATGCATCGCAGCCTCCGCCCCAGCGTTCACTTAAAAATAGTTCACAACTATTAACCTTCTTCTTATTTATTGAAGCAGCATCACTTAGCCACATGGTCCATGTTAATTCTGACAACTAAAGAATAAAAAGGAAAAAAAAAATGAAGAATGAAATTGCCAAACTAGCAAATAGAATCAGCCGACCATGGCTTAACCATTTATTTTTGTTTAAATAATAACTTAGGCTTTACCTGAGCCTACTCCGCTTACGTAGATGACTGAGATACATAGATGGAACACGCAGTCTTGGAAATCCACACATCTGTGGAGGGACCACACCGTCATTTCCATACATATTCCATAACTGATTACAAATGATACCATGTCCACTCTGTGGAGTGTTTTGAACTTTCAGAATTAACCTGAAAAAAGCCAGGAAGATCTGCCCTTCCACGTTGTATGGGCTTTGCAGACTTAAAAAAAAAAAAAAAAAAGTATTAGCATCTCATTTAATTACTTCCTTTAAAAAAAATAGATATGGGGCTGGGGATGTGGCTCAAGCGGTAGCGTGCTCGCCTGGCATGCAGCCGGCCAGGGTTCGATCCTCAGCACCACATACAACAAAGATGTTGTGTCCGCCAAAAACTAAAAAATATTTTAAAAAGAATTTTAAAAAAAAGAAAAGAAAAAAAGAAATCCCCTAACCAAGCACATTTTTAAACATAGTAGGTGGTCATTAAAACAACAATAATAGTCATTGAGAGACTTAATTATTTTTGTTGTGGTTGTGGTTCTCAAAATTGAACTCAGGGGTAATTCACCACCAAACGACATCCCCAGTCCTTTCTATGTTTTTATTTTATTTTTTATTTTTTATTTCAAGACAGGGTCTCACTAAGTTGCTGAGGCTGACCTTGAACTTCTGATCATCCTCTCTCAGCCTCCTAGTTCCTGGGTTGACGGGTGTGCAGCACCACTCTCCAGTGAGAGATTCTGTTATTAACCGCTTGTCCTCTAGGGTTTCGATCTGAAAAGCGGGTGCGCTGCATGAATGCTTCAACCAAAAGGTGGACTCGAAGGAGACTGGCAAGATTCTAGCCCCTGAGTCCCCTCCTTCCTTGTCTTGCTGGCCCTCACTAAATGCAATCAAGCCAATCACGTCTTTCTTTCTTTGGGGACGATTTTATGCTCATTATCTCTTCCATCATAATCAGACCAAATCCATTATTTTTAACTACCAAATAAAAGAGAAAGTAGTTTTGATTTTAGAGCATAAACGTCAATGATTTCAGCATCTCATTTAGTCTCCAGCGTAACCTGGAAGATTTTATTCTATCATGCCCGTTTGAGAATTCAAAATGGGATTTGATCAGGAATTTTTGTGACTTAGGTCACAGAGCGATTTCCTCAGGATCGCAGCACAAGTGTGTGTGTGTGTTCCCGTGGCGCACACACGTGCTGACGCACCACGCTGCCCTGGAATGTTTTCTCCTCCACCAGCTGTGCAGAGGAGTTGGGGAACAGGCTGCTGAATGTTTGGGCTCCCCGTCTTCAAGGTAAGCCCCCTCGGCAGATACAAAGCCCAGCTCCGCCACGCCCCCTGCCCGGCAGTTACCTGACTCCCAAAGAAGCAGGCCATAGTCGGCTTCCTCCTGCCGTCCACTTCTCCTGGCTCCGTCATCTCCTCATGCTTCAAATATGCCTCTTCTCACCACCCCTAGAAGCTCACTCCGATACACTGGGACAGAGGTGGTCCTGGGTTCCTGAGGAGTTTGGTTCTCTATTTATTTCAGGTGTTCAGGGTGAAGTTTGGGCACAGAACAACCAGACGTTGATTTCTTCTAGTTGTCACCATCATTATCACCATCACCATCCTCCTCATCATCATCATCACTATCATCTCCATCATCATCACCATCATCACCATCACCATCATCATCTCCATCATCACCATCATCTCTACCCATCATCACTATCACCATCAACACCATCACCATCATCATCTCCATCATCACCATCATCATCATCACCATCATCATCACCATCACCATCATCACCATCATCTCTACCATCATCACTATCACCATCACCATCATCACCATCATCATCTCCATCATCACCATCACCATCATCACCATCATCATCTCCATCATCACCATCATCTCTACCATCATCACTATCACCATCAACACCATCACCATCATCATCATCATCATCACTATCATCATCTCCATCATCATCACCATCATCACCATCATCATCTCCATCATCACCATCATCTCTACCATCATCACTATCACCATCAACACCATCACTATCATCATCACCATCATCATCACCATCATCATCATCATCTCCATCATCATCTCCATCATCACCATCATCTCTACCATCATCACTATCACCATCAACACCATCACTATCATCATCACCATCACCATCATCATCACCATCATCATCATCACCACCATCATCTCTACCCATCACTAAAACCATCATCACCAGCATCATAATCACCATCATCACCATCATCATCTCCATCATCTCCACCATCATATCCACCATCATCATCTCTACCATCATCACTATCACCATCATCACCATCACCATCATCATCTCCATCATCACCATCATCTCTACCCATCACTATCACCATCACCATCATCACCATCATCATCTCCATCATCACCATCATCTCTACCCATCACTATCACCATCACCATCATCACCATCATCATCTTCATCATCACCATCATCTCTACCATCATCACTATCACCATCAACACCATCACCATCATCATCTCCATCATCACCATCATCATCTCCATCATCTCCACCATCATATCCACCATCATCATCTCCATCACCATCATCATCTCCACCATCATCACTACCTCTACTACCTCCATCATCACTACCCCCTCCACCATCATCATCACCATCACCATCACTATCATTATCTCCATCATTTCCACCATCATCAGTATCACCATCATCTCCACCATCATTACAGCCTCTGTTACCTCCATCATCACCACCCCCTCCACCATCATCACTGTCACCACCCTAACTATCGTCTCCACCATCATCATTGTCACCACCCTAACTATCGTCTCCACCATCATCACTGTCACCACCCTATCGTCTCCACCATCATCATTGTCACCACCCTAACTATCATCTCCACCATCATCACTGTCACCACCCTAACTATCGTCTCCACCATCATCACTGTCATCTCCATCACCATCATCAGTGTTATCATCACTGTTAGCACCATCATAATCTCCACTACATCGTCATCACTACAATCATCTCCTTCATCATCACCACCATTACCACCTCCATCATCACCATTATTACTATCATCTCCATCACCGTGATCACGGTCATAATCCCCATCATCACCATCATACTACCATCACCTCCCTCATCATCACCACCATTACTACCTCTATCATCATCACCATTATCACCATCAAAATCATATTAATCTCCTTCATCACCATCATGACTACCATCATTTCTGTCATCATCACCAATACCATCATATCACCATGATATCACCATCATTACCACTTCCATGTCATCATTACCATCATCATCATCGTAATTATCATTGCTATCATCATCTCCACTACCTCCATCACCACCACCACCATCATCATTACCACCATCATAATCTCCATATCACCGTCATCACCATTATCACTATCACCTCCATCATCATCCCCCACCATCATCACCACCACCACCATCATCATCATCTCCATCATCCTCTCCATATCACTGTCATCACCATTATTACTACATTTCCATCATCATCACCCCACCATCATCACCACTACCACCATCATCACCAGCACCACCATCCTCATCATCTCCATCACCACCACCATCATCATCTCCATATCACCATCATCATCTCCATATCACCATCATCACCATTATCACTATCATCTCCACCATCATCACCCCCCACCATCACCACCACCACCATCATCACCACCACCACCATCATCATCATCTCCATCACCACCACCATCATCATCTCCATATCACCATCATCACCATTATCACTGTCATCTCCATCATCATCACCACCACCATCATCACCACCACCATCATCATCATCACCACCACCATCATCATCATCTCCATCACCATCATCATCTCCATATCACCATCATCACCATTATCACTATCATCTCCATCATCATCACCACTGACCCACCATCACCACCACCACCACCGTCATCATCATCTCCATCACCATCATCATCTCCATCACCATCATCATCTCCATATCACCATCATCACCATTATCACTGTCATCTCCATCATCATCACCACCACCATCACCACCACCACCATCATCACCACCACCGTCATCATCATCTCCATCACCATCATCATCTCCATCACCATCATCATCTCCATATCACCATCATCACCATTATCACTATCATCTCCATCATCATCACCACTGACCCACCATCACCACCACCACCACCACCATCATCATCTCCATCACCATCATCATCTCCATCACCATCATCATCTCCATATCACCATCATCACCATTATCACTGTCATCTCCATCATCATCACCACCACCATCATCTCCACCACCACCATCATCATCACCACCACCATCATCATCATCTCCATCACCATCATCATCTCCATATCACCGTCATCACCATTATCACTATCATCTCCATCATCATCACCACCACCATCATCACCACCACCATCATCATCATCACCACCACCATCATCATCATCTCCATCACCATCATCATCTCCATATCACCGTCATCACCATTATCACTATCATCTCCACCATCATCACCACTGACCCACCATCACCACCACCACCACCACCTTCCCTGTCACCACCATCTTCTTCTTCCTTATCATCACCACCATCATTTTCATCTCCTCTCTCTGCCCCCTCCTTTGCCTCCTCCTCTTCCTCCTCCTCCATCTTCACATGAGCTTCTTTCCTCCCTGTGAGCTTCTTCCCAGAACCTGGCTCAGGGGATCCTGCATGTCCCAGACTTCCCTGGAGATGGCGCTACGGATGTTTAGACCCCCAAACCCGCCTTTGGGAGGTGAGGCCTGCTCCTGCAGCCTTGGAAACACATGGCAGTTCAGTGGTCGGCCTGAGAGCTGTCTGCGCTGCGTTTCTCTAAAGCTCAGATGACAGTCACAGGGGTTTCTCTTGACCTCCTGAGTTTGCCATGGGGCCTGAAACGGCCGTTTGGACTCTAGTTTGGTTTCTCAGGAGGCATCTGTTCACTGCCTATCTCGGTGGACCACCACAGCCCGTCTGCTCTTGGTGGCATTTCTGGGAGGACGTACTGTAGACAGAGTGGGCCCCTGGCTTTCCCAGTGTGCGTGCTCCAATTCCCAACTCCACACAGAGTTCCCTGTAAACCTGTCCTGCGCTGAGCTTGCCCTCATCTACCTGATGAACCTTCCTTGGTAGGCTGTAGCCGGTGGGCTTAGACGCACCGTCCACCTAGAGAGACGTTGGCCTCACGCTCTGCGTCTGTGCCCCAAACTGTCCTTTTATGGTCGCCTTATTCCTACAAATCCCTAGAGACGTTTCCTGTTTGCCACGTTGATCCTCACTCCTTCTTTCAATCCCAGAAAAATCTCAAAATGGATAAAAGAAGCCCTTAGAATTTAGAAACAAGCACGCAGCACTATTAAACTTGAAGAGGTTTTTTTTTTTTTTTTCAAGTAAACTGTTTATTATTATGGAAATTCTCAAACACAGCCCCCAAAGGCAGGATAGGGTACTAAACCTTCAAGTACCCAGCTCTGTTTATCCCCAGGATATTTTCTATGCTTCTTTTTCTCCAAGATTGAACCCAGGGGCTCTTGGGTTCACATTCCCAGACCTTTTTACTTAGAGATGGGAATTGCTAAGTTGCTTAGGGCCTTGCCAAATTGCTGAGGCTGGCCTCCAACTTGTGATCCTCCTGCCTCAGCCTCCTCAGCTGCTGGGATTACAAGTGTGCATCACAACATGCAGCTAATACTTTGTTTGTTTGTTTATTTAATAAGAATAATCACTAGCAGTGCTGAGTATTTCCTGATACCTTGCAGTGGGAGGCACACTTAGAACAGATAAGGCAGACCTGTGTTCCTGTAGGGGCCACCCTCCTGGAACCATTTGGAAGTTCCTCACCAATCTTGCACTGAAGACTTTAGCCCATGACCCAGGATTATTAGGTAGCACAAAGCATGGATTTCTGGTAATCCTTTTGCATTTCTTCAGTCTAATTCTTCTGCAGACAACACGTTTCCACTATTGACTCTCTGGTTCTATATTATTAGGTGAGATCAGTTTATGATATCTTTCTTTTTTTGTTATTTATTCTAATTAGTTAAACATGACAGCAGAATGCACTTTTGACACATTGTATACAAATGGAGCACAACATGCTGCAGAGTCACACCGTTGGTGCCATCATACACATACATAGGGTAATAATGTCCGTCTCACTCCACCATCTTTCCCACCCCCAATCCCCTCCCCTCCTCCCCCCTCCCCTCACTCTCCTGGGTTCAATCCAAAATTCCTCCATTCTTCCCTGACCCCCCCCCCACAATACGGAATAGCATCTGCATATCAGAGAAAACATTTGGCCTTTGGTTTCTTGGGATTAACTTATTTCACTTAGCATGATATTCTCCAGCTCTATCCATTTACCTGCAAATGTCATAATTGTATTCTTCTTAATGGCTGAGTAATATTCCCTTGTGTATACACATGCTACATTTTCTTTATGCATTCACGCCGGTTCTCTTTTCCTTTAAATTCTCCTTCTTGGAATTAACTGAGATCTCCCCCAGGAGAAGAGCAATCTCATGAAGTAACTGCACCAAGATAAATGCATATAACCACTCAGCTGTCTTCCTAACCCACCCCTCCCAACGTTCTCTGCCAGGCCCAGAATTAAAATCTGAACCAAAGTCATTTGGTGGTGGTGGAAAGGGGTGGGGGAGTCTCCACAGGAACATGAGCTTAATTGCACTTCTCAAAAAAAAATGTCTTGCGTTTCTTTCTCCTTTGAGATTTTTCATTCACTCTTTTCAAAACTCTTGGGCCACCTGCCCAACTTTGTTCCAACAACCCAATCCCTTTCCCCCCCCGTCTGTTCAGATTCTCCTTGCTTCCTGAAAGCAGTTACAAGTCTTTGGAACTCACGTGCTTACTGTCACTGAGTATGTCATAAAAATGCTTCTATGTCATGCTGAACGCTGGGAAGGAGAGTCTAGGAGAATCTTCTGGAGCATTCTTGTTGCTACCAGGCTGATAAACCTTTGCACTGCTGTAAGATGGTTTAAACTTTGCATTTTTTCATCTCTTCTCTTGGCAACTGTTGCATTTCTGGGTGGCCCGGCCAGGGTGTTTCAGGATACATGCCATGCCCAGGATGTCCTCTGCTAACTGTGTGGCCAGAGCATTTTAACAGGTCTCAAGTATGAGTCCGGGAGCAGAGAAACGTGGCCCACTGTTTCCTATACTGCCGATAAGAGCTCATCTATCCTCTAGGGCACTGAAGAAAGAGACTCTGAGGACCTCAGGACAGATGACACCCGTAGCCCCAGCAGTTCCACCTCTAGGAAGTCATCGTGCACAGACAGTCCGAGATGCATACCCCAAACACAGATGCCCGGGCCATCGACATCTCCAACAGGGAAAACTTGGAAATGACCTAAAGGTCCAAATCCAGGAAAATAAACCAGCGTAGACATGTGCAATGCACAACCATTAAGGGTGTTTGTAAAACAAGAGCTTTGAAACAAAACTAACGGATCAAGCCAAAAATGCAATGATTTTTAAAAAGCAGAAAGAAAGGGACTCTCTTCCCAGATGATGTGAGCATTATCGGTGATTTTTATCATTTATGATTTTCGACTTTGTGATCTTATGAGCTTTCCAAATTGCCCACAATGAATAAATATTATTTTTAACTCAAAAAAAAAAAAAGGCTATCCCATAAACTATCTAAGCTCCGTGGCAGTGTTATGACCGTTATCTCTAAGTACATGCAGAGCTCAGACCGAGGAAATGCACTTCTCAGGACAAACACAGAAGAGGTGCATGCGTGGGGGTGAACCTCACTTGGTCCTCGTCACCAGTGGCCTCTCCACGCGTGACCACGAGGCTGACGTGGCTCTGAACGCTGGTGACGGTCGACCTGCACAGGCTCCAAGTAGTGGAAATCCATCTAGTTGTATGCTAGACTATGCAAGCTCTCCAAAAAAGAACTTGGTTGCTTTTGTTTGTATCTCCTGTTGCTAAATCCCTGCTTCACATAAGGAAATAATCCTCTCCCTTCAGTTAGAAACCTGGACTCTATTTCTGTAAGGCCGAATCTTTGAATCCCATGCAATCACTTACAACATGCACTAGGACGAATTCTAATATATTCTTTTTCTTTTGGGTGTCCTGGGGATCGAACCCTGGGGGTGCTTCCTCCCTGACTATATCCCTCCCTAGCCTTTATTTTCATTTTTTTTTCAACTTTTTATTTTGAGGGTCTTGCCAAGTTGTCTAGGGACTTACTAAGTTGCTGAGGCTGGCCTTGAATGATCCTCCTGCCTCAGCCTCCCAATCTGCTGAGATTACAAGCACATGCCAGGGCACCTGGCTGAATTCTAGTATGTTCTATGGACAGCAATGTGCTTATTTTTCCATCAATTCATATGACATCTCTAAACTTCCTGAAATTTAAGATTTTTTTTTTTCTGGAAAGAAGAAAGTTCTAAAAAGTACCCTCAATATTTCTTTATTTATTATTTGGTACCAGGGATTGAACTCAGGAGCTCTCAACTACTGAGCCACATCCCCAGCCCAATTTTGGATTTTATTTAGAGACAGGGTCTCACTGAGTTGCTTAATACCTCCTTTTAGCTGAGGCTAGATTTGAACTTACAATCCTCCTGCCTCAGCCTCCTGAGCCACTGGAATTACACGCATGCACCCCCATGCCCAGCTCTCAATCTCGTTAAGCATATCAGTTAAGACGTTATTTTCAAAACCTTTCCTTACCCTGTATGTAACACAGAAAAAAATCTATATCCTCCAGATAAAACTGATGCCCTTAAATTAATTTTTCCAAAATATTCTGACACGTGAGTTTTTCATTACAACGAGGCAATCTAATAGTAATGTTTTCGGATAGCTCAATTCCACAGGGTGTTGGAGTTTAAAAAATCAATTTCTTGATGCTCGATTCTTCGGGGCCCTATGTTTCAATGCCTGAAAAGCAATGCCTGGCTCTTGGATCCTGGTGACCCAGGAAGACTAGAATAAAGAGGCTCACGATGGATGTTTTCCAAGAGAACAAAACCGCAGGGTTACTTACAGGGCTCAATAAGCCATAAAGATCTACACCAATCTCCAGTGCATTTAAAGGAGCGACATAGAGGAAGCTGTCTCCCGTCACTCAGCAAGAAGACGGCATGCTCTCGTGGAATGCTACCTGAAGTTCCCAAATGAGAGACAAGTGAGAACCATTACAATTCGGGATGTGCAAGGAATCTGACGTGCATCCCCAGGATAGGGGCATCCTCCTTTGTTGCAAGATCCTAGCTCTTTAATCCCCAAGTGCTCTGTTTATTCACGGGACTTCATTGCATTGGACCGAGATTTGGGCGTGATTTTGAACACGACATTTTTTTCAGCCAACTCTGAGCAGAAATGTGATTATTGGGGATGCCCCTCCCTCCCATGTCCCCATAAGTTACCTGGGTTCCAGGAGGTTGGAGGAGACTCAGAGGCGAGCCGAGGACAAACCTATTCTGGAGAGAGAGAGAAACTTCCCACAACCTGGACCCCTCCCTCTATTTCCACTCTCCATCACAGGTCTCACGGTCCAGCCAGGTCTTTGCAGGAATGCTCATGCACACGACTTCTTTGTCCACTCCATTATTCTGACGTTCTCCTTGAGACAGTCCTGGGTCTTGTCTGAGTTAGGCTGTGACTTCTAGTTGGCTGGCTCAATCTCGGCTCTTAAATCTGGACCACAGCTTTTTATTTATTTTTTTATTGGTTATTCAAAACATTACAAAGATTGCAGAATCACATCGGTTACACATCCACATTTTTACATAATGCCATAATAGTAACTGTTGTATTCTGCTACCTTTCCTATCCTCTACTATCCCCCCTCCCCTCCCCTCCCATCTTCTCTCTCTACCCCATCTACTGTAATTCATTTCTCTCCTTATTTTTTTCCCTTCCCCCTCAAATTCTCTTATATGTAATTTTGTATATCAATGAGGGTCTTCTTCCATTTCCATGCAATTTCCCTTTTCTCTCCCTTTCCCTCCCACTTCATGACTCTGTTTAATGTTAATCTTTTCCTCCTGCTCTTCCTCCCTGCTCTGTTCTTAGTTGCTCTCATTATATCAAAGAAGACATTTGGCATTTGTTTTTTAGGGATTGGCTAGCTTCACTTAGCATAATCTGCTCTAGTGCCATCCATTTCCCTGCAAATTCCATGATTTTGTCATTTCTTAGTGCTGCGTAGTACTCCATTGTGTATAAATGCCACATTTTTTTTATCCGTTCATCTATTGAGGGGCATCGGGGTTGGTTCCACAGTCTAGCTATTGTGAATTGTGCTGCTATGAACATCGATGTGGCAGTATCCCTGTAGTACGCTCTTTTGAGGTCTTCAGGGAATAGTCCGAGAAGGACAATAGCTGGGTCAAATGGTGGTTCCATTCCCAGCTTTCCCAGGAATCTCCATACTGCTTTCCAAATTGGCCGCACCAATTAGCAGTCCCACCAGCAATGTACAAGTGAACCCTTTTCCCCACATCCTCACCAGCACTTGTTGTTGTTTGACTTCATAATGGCTGCCAATCTTACTGGAGTGAGATGGTATCTTAGGGTGGTTTTGATTTGCATTTCTCTGACTGCAAAAGATGGTGAGCATTTTTTCATGTACTTGTTGATTGATTGTATGTCCTCCTCTGAGAAGTGTCTGTTCAGGTCCTTGGCCCATTTGTTGATTGGGTTATTTGTTTTCTTATTGTTTAATTTTTTGAGTTCTTTGTATACTCTGGATATTAGGGCTCTATCTGAAGTGTGAGGAGTAAAAATTTGTTCCCATGATGTAGGCTCCCTAGCTTTTTATTTCACATACAGGAACTCTGCTTTACAGATCACGGGCCCAAGCAATGACAGACACGTCCTTGTTCCTTGGGTGAGCAATTTACACTCTGGTGACGACACATTTTGCTCTGCCTGGAGAGCCATCTCTTCTCCCTCCTCTCGTTGATGCACTTCTATTCAACCTTCAAAGTGTCTCCCAATGAGGCCTCATGCACTGCCTCCAACTCCAAGGCAGAAATCAGGACTTTCTGTTCTTTATTTCTGTGTCATTCATAAACCAAAACCTTTTTATAATATAGGTAAGATACTGTATTCGTCAGCTCTCTGTGACTACAACATGCACCTGTCATGATCACCTTATAAAGAAAAAAGGTTGATTTGGGCTCATAGTTTGGGAGGTTTCTGTCCATGGTCAGTTGGGCCTGTGGCTGTGGGCAATCATGGTGGGGGGCATACACTAGTGCAAGACCACACACATCGTGGTAAGAAGAGAGGAAGGGGAAGGGGCTGGGACTCCCACTGTCCTGTCAAAGAGCATGCATGTCCCTTATCAACTAGAGTCCCCAAGAAGACCCATCTCCTCGAGACCACATTGCTTCCCAGTAGCGCCACCCAGGGAGCCAGCCTTCAACACAGGGCCTTTGAGTGACACCTCTCCAAATTGTGGCTGGGGCTCATCACCCCTCTCCTTGTGAGTTCCTTGCACATAAAACCCACTCACTCACTTTTGTGAGTCAGACAAGAACATGTCACTCACCCAACCAGCAATCCCATAATGAGCTCCTCACGGTGCCCCAGTGCAAGGGACCGGGGGACACAATGACGAACAAGGCACAGGCCTGTGTTTACAGAACTCGCAGTCCAGTGCGGTGGGTTCGGGGCCACCGTGGGCCATGCCAGACCGCCCGTCTGCACTTGGTCTTCATTTGTGACGCAGGTGGATTTGAAGTGGCTTCTCACTGCCTTCCTGCTGGTCACAGCCCAACTGGGACTCCAACAGCTCTCGTCAAGCATCCCTCCGTTGGCACGCATTCTCTGCCTTCTGGTGGTCTCCGGAAGGTGACGTGGCCCATCCTGTTTCCCTATCCTGCCTACAACAGGAGACACACCGGAGAACCCGAAGGACTTCTTAGACCATCTGTGCCGGGTCGGCATGATTTTTGCTGAGCTGAGCTGTTTTAATCACTGGGATCAAAGGACCCAACAAGAACAACGTAGAGGTGGAGAAGTTGATTTGGGCTCATGGTTTCAGTTCACGGTTGGCCGACTCCATGGCTCTGGCCCCAGGGGAGCAGAACAAAATGGCGGCAGGGCCTGGAGGAGGAGAGCAGCTCAGGACAGGGCACCAGGGAGCAGAGAGAGCTCTGTCACCAGGGACAGGACAGAGACCCCCAAGGCACAGCCCAGGGACCCCCTCCTCCAGCCACCCCCCACCTGCTGCAGTCACCACCCAGTGAGTCCATCCAAGTGGATTAATCCACTATGAGTCTACACCAAGTGAGTCGATCCAAGTGGATTAATCCACTGATTAGGCCACACCTTTCATAGGCCTGAATTCCATTCTGATCCAATTGCTCTGATGAGATACCGGACTCATCAGAGATCCAACTCCCCATTCACGCAATGCCCCCGAGACATTCCTAGGAAGAAGGACCAGGAGGAGTGGGGGAGTCCGTGAACTTCGAGCCATCGTTGGGATTTGAGGCAAGAACTACATCACACTGAGTGGCAATGACACATCGTTTTAAACGAGCAAAGGTGCAAGACGGGAAAGGCTCTTGGTACTGCAGGAAGACCTCTTCCTCTTCAAAAGAAGAGACCAGCCAGCCAGCGTTGACAGATCCACCCATTTCCCACAAAAGAGTGCTGGAGACAGGGGAAAGGAGATCCAAGGCAGGACCCAATCCCCAGAGCCAATTTGCCCTTCTGACTGTCCTTGTTTTGCATAGATTTATCTTGTGGCCCCCTGGGGCACGTCAACATAAAAATTCCTGCCTCTGCTTCGGAGAAGCCACCGTTGGTGAAGACGGAAGCAGCTGAAGATGACAGGCATACCTGCCTCTCTTGCTGCTCCAGCCAAGCGAAATGAGGTCCTGTAGCTGCTCTGCCCTGGAACACACCACTCAGCTCACTCACAGCTGGAACTGGTGACTGCGGGGGGGCGTGCGGGGACCTCCCTGTGCACAATCACCTTTCATTTTAGAATTGGGCAAACAGATGAGTTTGCGGTCGCTGTGTTCTTGTGTAGCAAGGAATCCTATCGAGGGTCACCACATCAGAGATAACTCATTCCGCCAGGTGTATCCAGCACACCTTGAAATACACGCTCACTTGCACGCAGATGCTAATTGGCAGGAATAAATATCACCCTGTAAAATGAGAAAAGATGTGATTTTGATTTCTCTATTTGTTCTAATTAGTTGTACGTGACAGAAGAATGCACTTGGACACATCCTACACAGATGGAGTACCACTTCTCATTCTTCTGGTTGTACGTGACGTAGAATCACCCTGGTCTTGTAGTCATACATGCACATAGGGTCATAATGTCCCATTCCTTCTATTACCCTTCCCACCCTGTACCCCTCTGCTCCCTTCACTCATTGGTCTTATTCTCTCTGATGGAAAGCAGACGTGCCCGTGGGCTTGGACGAGGCTATAGAACCTTCCTAAGCTATTGGCTGGCCAGAAAAACGGGCCCGACAGTGAAATAACCTCAGATACTGTGTCGTACAACCCTGTCCACGCAGAGCCCAGGGGTGGTCCCCTCCTAGAGAACAGAATCTAGCACACATCTGATGCTCCACTAATTCTTATTGCATGATTAAATAAACAAGGAAATTAAGTATCATAATTTTTGCCAAAGCAACAATGTCAGTCAGCTCTGTGATACTATAATGAAGTACCTGAGACAGCTAACTTTATCAAGCTAAAAGTTTCAGTGAGCTCACAGTAGTGTGTGGACCCTGCATGGGCTCAGTTTGGGTGAAGGCAATCTAGTTGGGGTGCATGATGGTTGAAGTGGGTGCTGGACTGAGCAGTTGCTTCTCAAGCCAGGAAGCAGAGAGGAAGGGAGAGAGAAAACAAATTTTCAAATAATTGTTTAGCAGAGTTTGGAGCAGTGTGCCCCTTGTGGAGTTCAGGGTCCCTTACGCATTCGCTGAACATCCCAGGAACCCAGGCTTCCTAGTTCTCTTCAGGAAATGCACGTGGAATCAGTGCATCTAATTAAGCTGACAGTGATTATAGCTAAGTCTGGGTGAGTGACTGCTGCTAACTTTGCAGGGAATAATTCCATTAATTTGATCCATTCCATCTAAGGGGTTCACCTTGTGAGCCTACGGAATGCAAAACGACTCTTTGATTGAAGATACACCTCCATTATTCATGAAACCCATCGGCCTGGAAAGGGGTGATCAATTCATTTAATGGATTTCCCATCCTTATTCTGAGTAGAAGAGTTGACTAATTTGATGGGAAGAAGTGAGAATCCAGTGATTATATGCAGGATGGATTTACCCTCTCTCTCTCTCTCTCTCTCTCTCTCTCTCTCTCTCTGCTCGTTTCTGTTTTGTCATCGTAATTCATTTGGGATCCTTCACGCCCCTTATGAAAATGTCACACAGGAATGGTGGCGCAGCTTGCTTGGGTCATTTTCTTTATTGATCTTTGCTTGCCTCGGGCTCAGACTCCCCTTGGAATTTCTTACTTTATCTTCCCTTGGATGAAAAGCCGGGTGGGGCCGAGCAAGGGGTGCAACACCCCGGGGTGCTTTGTGAGAGAAGACAGGCCCCGGGGTGCTTGGGTGAGGCTTCCTGAGATGGACATGCCCCTTAACACGTGGAGGGGGGGCGACGGCGGGTCCGTGCAAGGTGTGTGCACGCCTCTCTGTGCGCAGCTGTCTTGCGGTTCATGCAACATTTGAGACCCAGGGTTGACATCTCCCTGGCACCTTCCCCACATCCCTCTGTTCAAATTTGCAGTTCTGAAGACTCTGTTCAAATTTGCAGTTCTGAAGACTCTGTTCAAATTTGCAGTTCTCCCCAAGGGCTCTGTGCTTCCACGCGATCGGTATTAAAAACACATATTTGCATATGCAAATCTGTGCACCTGCTTCAACCGGTGGAACCCCCCTGGTCAGGAGGCTGCGTGAGTATACACCATCGCCCTTGGAACCCAGCGTATCCAACTCAGTTCTCAGCTTCTTCCTGACTGGCCCCTTCTCCCGGAATCTGTCAGTCCAGGAACAGCAGTTCCATCCCCCGCAGGATTCCCTGATTCCCAAACACCCTTCCCACACTTGCTGGTCCTGTTACACTCAAGGGCTGCCCATGGTTTCTGAACCCTCTTCGGCGGGGATTTGACTCGGTCCACCCCAGGGTTAGGGATGTGGCTCCCTGGCAGGACACTCGCCTGGCATGGACCGAGCCTTGGTTCATCCACAGGGCTCACCCCGCCCCCTCCCCCATGTACATTCTTAAGTTAGAGCTTCCGTCATTTGATTCTGCAGTCACTTGTTAAGTTCATTATCCCTTGAAATGAGACACGGAGAATCGAGTGCATTTGTTCTTCAGAGCTAAAATGGCAGGAGGCGGGTTGCTGGAGGTGTAGCTTTGAAGGAGGAGACTGCAATTTGCAGGTGCCGGGCCCTGGGTTCAAACCCCAGCAGCAGCAGAAGAGGAAAAGAATAAAAGGAAGAAATCGAACCATGACAGAGACCATAGTTCCAATGGCGGTTCCCAGTACTCAAACTCCATGCTGAGTTCAACAGTAAAAAGTCGGTTCAAAGCTAGTGAGAGCTCAACCCAGAAGAAAATATCATCCAGCTGCTGAACTCAGCCCAAATGGCTCTGGAAAGACAGCAACCCGTACTTGAAATTAAAGTTGTCGGCTTCATCTGATTTCATAGACTTTACAAGGAGATTTGTTTCCCTGGAGTTTGCTTTTAGGTTAGACCTGTACGGCACCCACATAAAACAGGTACCTAGTTATACACGGACGCACGCTTAAGTACACATATTATTAAAAGATGATTTTGAGGAAAAGGAAAAGTCAAGACTCTCATGTGGATATAAAAAGGGACATGTGTTAAAGACTTTGACTTGCTAAGCATTGAGGGAACCAGGCAGATTTATAACCTGTTCCCAAAAAAAATTTTTTTTTTAAATCAGAAATTTAGCTGGGTGTGGTGGCGCACACCTGTCATCCCAGCAGCTCAGGAGGCCGAGGCAGGAGGATCGAGAGTTCAAAACCAGCCTCAACAAAAGCAAGGCTCTAAGCCACTCAGGGAGACCCTGTATCTAAATAAAATACAAAACAGGGCTGGGGACGGGGCTCATTGGTTGAGTGTCCCTGAGTTCCATCCCCAGTATCCCCACCCCCCCAAAAAAATTCACAAATTTATCTGGAGAAAAGAATGGAATCACAAAGTGACACCAAATGGGCTATCCCAGAAGTGGGGAAGGAAATCTGCGGAACTTCTCCAGTCAAGAGTGAATTTGCAAAATAATGAATTAATTGATCAATTAGTTAATTAAAATTAAAACAGAGCGTTCCTGCACCTTTGCAGATGTTATTGGCATTTTACAGGGAGGCGAACACCCAGGGCTGAGTCCCCCAACCTTGAAGGGGAAGCTATAGCTAACGCAAAGCTGTTCACCGAGATCCAAGTTTTTTTGAGCAGTAAAATAACTTAATACGGAGCCAAGGCTCCGTGGGAAACCTGTCCTTGAACTTCAAGAGGGGTCCATGCAGTACTCAAGAATGAAAGAGCCAGCAGCAAGAAACTCAGGAAGACTCTGTTCCGATTTGCAGTTCTCCCCCCGGGGGCTCTGTGCTTCCACGTGATCGGTATTAAAAACACATATTTGCATATGCAAATCTGTGCACGCATAGATAAATGAGGCATTGCAGCAGCCTGCAGGGATAGTGCGAGGAATCAGGCTCAGAAGTCAGAGGCTGGAAGGGAGGCTCACCTCCAACCAAGGGCAAAGAGAAAACCTACAGAGGCTTAATTTTCATGGTGGCGCATGATGACAGTTTGGGGTTGGGGGGCGCAGGATTGATTCCTGGCATTTCTGAAGAATTGGGGAGTCCTGTTTGCCTTAAGCAGATGCTGAGCTCACGAGACAGGGTCTCCCTGAGTTGCTTAGGGCCTCCCTAAGTTGCTGAGGCTGGCCTTGAACTCGCCATCCTCCTGCCTCAGCCTCCTGAGCCGCTGGGATGACAGGTGTGAGCCACTGTGCCTGGCTAACTGTTGTAGTTTTTAAGCTGCATAATGTGACCTTTTGGGTCTTGTAAACTCCTCTTGAAAGCCTTTCTGTGGAAATCAAAGTAGCTCTCTGAAGACCAGGGCAGTGGTCGGAAGGCAGGGTTCCCTTCCGCTTGGCTTCTTAGCTGGAAATCACAGCCTGTCCTCCGGAATAGCCGGTTCAACTTGAAACTGCCATTGAAGAGGTGTTCCAATTTATTGATTTTAAGTGGGGGAGGAAGTGGGTTTCAACAAGTTTAAATAGATGGGGGTTTGGGGTAAGCATTGTAGTCATTTACAGCGAGCCTTTGACTTAGGTACCAGCAGAGTGGCTCACGTTCACTAATATGCCTCGTGAGCCGTAATGTAGGCTGTGGGCAAATCTGAGTCATAAAAATGTTTTCCTGCTGGTAGCGCACAGTCTGTGTACAGCCAGGCGCGCGGAAATCTACCATCTGATTTCCCTCATGAGGGTCAGTTCCTGCGCTTAGGGAGCAAGTAGTTTATATTCCATCTTCTGTGTTTCCTACCGAATCACAGGACGCCTTTAAATCAAGGATGCCACCCTCGGGAGGACGCTCCGCCACGCCCGTATTGAAGATAAAAGTGCATACCTCATTAAAAGAATAGCATCTCCCACAAAACAGAAGCCAAGGTGTCTTTCCCAAAGTAGCAGAGATTAGCCGATTTTAGAGCTTTTGCTATACTTCACTCTTCCCAAAAGGAGCCACGTTCTGAGGCCAGTTCTTTGATAAAAGGACCACGAGAGAATGTTGCATTGTTTGGAAATATGGCTGAATCTCCCCCCAAGAAAATGATGATTCTGTTGTTGTTAAACTGAGTGGATTGGGGGGGTCCTTTGCTGAGAGGATACCAGACAGTCTACAAAGCATGTTTACTACTCTTACAGCGAACCCTGTCAATTATTAGCTGATGCCCAAAGAGACTGGCTGTCAAGTGACCCTGATTCTTTTTTTTTTTTTTTTTTTTTTTTAGCATTAGTGTGTTCATCCTTTCAACTCTGAAACACTCTGCCTGGACAGACACACAGAGGTGTCCACCTGTGCACGCAATAGACAGTGTCCCTCCTGGTTGCAAGACCCCAGCCATCTGTACAGGGGCCGCTTGCACAATGCAGGCTGTTGGGCTGTTGTGTGGTGGGGTCCCCTCCTCAGTTCTCGGGCCCAACACTGGGGCTCTAAGAAGACCTGTTTCATCTCAGACACTTCATGGTTAATAGTAAGGCAGAGGGAGGCCAGAGGTTCTGTTCTAATCCCTGGAAACTGGGATTCTCCTTCCATCTTCTTCAAATGCAAGGGGTTACTGTCTACTGATTGAACCTTAGAAAGGCCCACAAAGTTCAGAATTTGTAACTTAGGGGCCCTCGACCACTGAGCCCCATCCCCAGCCCTATTTTGTATTTTATTTAGAGACGGGGTCTCCCTGAGTTGCTTAGGGCCTCCCCTTTGCTGAGGCTGGCTTGGAACTTGCAATCCTCCTGCCTCAGCCTCCTGAGCTGCTGAGATTATAGGCGTTTGCCGGGCTTGTAACCCTTGATTATGTACCTCTGCAGCCTCTAAACCTAGTATCTTCCGAGTAGAGTTGACGCTTGGTAGCCAGAAGGATTGTTTCCAAGCCCCAAGTCTGAGGATGCTCAAACCCCTTATGCAAAAATCAGACGTGTTCCGGTCACGCATGCTCCCTAGCACAATGCACATCCTGTGTAAGTAGTTGCTTGTGTGCTTTAGGGGAAATGACCAGGGGGAAAAAAAGGACATTCAGGGTAGCACAAACCCAAGGATAAAAGGATTGTGTTAGGCCACCTGGCCAGGGGGACTTCAGGCACAAGACTCAGTTAAGGGATGCTGAGACGGGAGGATGACCCTGGTTATGCAGAAGAGCCCAAATTAATGACATAGGTCCTCGACAGTGGAACAGCTTTCCTAGCCGGGGTCACCGAGGTACAGCTGCAGAGGTCAAAGGTGGACAGGCATCAAGAGGAGCGGGGATACCCTGGTCCTCCCTGGCTTGGAAGATGCATGGGCTCATGAGCCCGGGAGAAAAGAGGGGGGCTCTAAAAGCCGAGGGTGACCCCATTTGACAGCCAACATGGAAATCGGGTCCTCAGGCCTTACAGTGAGTTCCAGAACCTCCACTTAGAGTCCCACGCAGCCAATACCTTGATTTTACCCCAATCCACGTGAAACTTCTCACCTGCAGAACCGTGAAATAATATGTGTCCAGACATAAAGGCGCGTTGACTTCAACTGCTACAGCCGTGGAGACACCTTCCTCCCCCAACAAGCCCCTCATGCAGAATCCTCAGCATGACTCATGGCACCCCCCGGATTCCCTCCCGCTCAGCTGCCAAAATGAAGCAGGAAGGATTTTGAGAGGCGAGAAATGCTGCTATAATAAGTCGAAGGTAAGATACATCCTGATTTCTCAAACAATAAAATATGGATGGAAAAAAAAAAAAAAAGATTTTTTAAAGACTGTCTTGGAGTTCAGGAAATGTGAATATTTATCCGTTGCCAAACTTAGGGAGTATCCAAGTTTTCTGCAAAACAGCAGTTCTCCAAGGCCCCTTGAGAGAGGGTGTCAGGTCACCACCTATTCACATTCTGTTCCCAGAAACGTCCCCATTTCTGAAACACACACATAATTAAGAGGTTTACCGGTATCGGCTCCTTCTCCCATGGTGAACACTGTCATTAAATGTTCAGAGCTCCGTAAGGCTTATTATTGCTCAGCCCACTTCCAAATAAATTCCTTCCACACAGGAAGAATGACTGTGACTTAAAACAGTAAACATAGTCGAAAGAATTTCAGGATTATTGAAAAGAATGATCCTCTTGGGATTCGAAGTAATTCGCAGATTTACAGCTTGCAACCACCTAAGACGAGCACTGTGCCTTTTTGTTTTCTTTTGTACAAAGGCATTGATTATAGAGCGAGCACAAAACGTAATACATAATTCATCTACTCGTTTTAGCAAGAGTCGCCCAGAACCATTTCTTCCTTAAAGTCAAAATTCCACAATTGGCATTCGAAATGTCAACTGTTAACTGTAAGTGGGAAAAGCTCGATTTTAGCTTGATTTTCTAAGGAATATATAAAACTCTTGTTTCTATATCATCAGTGCACATAAGCCCAAGGTACAGGTCGAGATTGGAAAAAAGGTGGACCATTACTGAGATTCATAGCTTCTGAAGATAGACAACTTTTTCAGGGCTGCTTAATTAATCAATGAGGGTTGAATTATTAAATCCCCTACTCCAAACCATGTTGTGCCTGATAAGACAAAATTGATGAGAGTTTTGGAGTTGGTTGCTGCAGGGATTCTGGATTTCAGGGGCTGTGTGTGTGTGTGTGTGTGTGTGTGGTGTCTAACTGCTCAGTGTGTACATTTTGCAAGAATTTGCAGAAGTTGCATATGAGAAACGATGAAGAGCGCTGAGGAAGGGCTGTCCCCTCTATCGACAGCAAACCTGCAACTGAGTTAGGTTTAAGATGACAAAACGCAGTTTCAAGAGAAACTTCTCAAGGGCCCCCCGTTGAATTATATAAGTTCTAATCTCCTTTTTTTATAATATTTTTTTTAATTAAGAAAAAGAAAAGAGGAGAACTTTTCTGTTACTTTCAGAAGTCAGCTGGATGTGAAGACGCTTTGTTTATGTTACATAAATGAATCCGGGTTACTTGGTAGACTGTGGAGCAGCGCAGATGGTGGGATTTCAGGAAATCTTTGCCGACGTCACTGATGGGCTGGCTGCTTTGGGCTTCCTAGAGGAACATCAGGTGGTTTATTTTTGCAATGGTTTATGGTGCTTCTGAAGAGTCCCTACTTTCCATTCTTCGAGTCCTTGCTCCAAATACCGATAGAAATGTCTGTATCCTGGGAAAAAAGTATTGCTTCCAAAACACAAGAGGAAACTTTACTACCCTAAGGAATAATAATTTGCAAGAACAAATCAAGAATAATCTCTCCAAGAAGAGATTTTATTTAAAGAAAAAAAGGTGGTATGTGGGTGTATTGAAGTCCGGATCTCCCAGAGCAAAGTCTGAGGTGAGAGGTGATATGCAAAATTAGTGTGAGCCTGCAATTCCAGCATGGTCCTGCAGGGGGTGCTCCTGCAGTGTAAGTTCTGCTTCCCAGTTGGCCCTATCCACAGCCAAAGAACTGGAAAGCATCCCCTCTCTCAACTCCCTACAGTGGTAAATCATTGATCAAGGTCTCCCTGGGGTGCAAGGTGACCCAGTGCCTCTGAGGTAGAGCCTTAGGTACTGGGATTTAGCATTGCCAAGATGGGAGTCTGAGAAATCTGGCTGGGGCACCGACCTTGTCCTGATCAGTACTTAACCTTTCAGGACTCAAGCCAGCTCATGCATCGCCCAGTGGACGGATGAGACTCAGGGCCTCAATCAATCTCCAGCTCCAGAGCCACTCTCCCTTGTCCCCAAGGCCATTCATTCTTCTAACATTCCACTACGTGTGTCCTCCCTGGATTCAAAGCCTGGCTCTGTGCATGGGTGTGAGTGGACTTATCTCCTACGCATGCAAGTCATTTCTCATCTGCAAGATGTAAGAATAACTGCCTTGCACAGTTACAGCAGCACTAAACTCCAGGCTTTGGTGAAGCCATGGACAATCAGCAAATGTGTGCAACTTTCAGGGCCCTAAGTCCCTCCTTCTGCAATTTCTCTCCCTCCGCCCCTTCCTGCTCCTCCTCCTCTTTTTCCGTGGAGACACACACACACATTTTTCCACGAGCACTAAGAGGCCCTAAGTGGCCCTCCCGCCTGCCTGGGCTAAACAGTCCCCGCCATTGTGGCTGCTCCTGCCTGGTCCATCACCCACTGGTCACAGAGGGTCTGAGCGCACACATGGCAGCACCTGGATTCCTCACCCCTGCTTGCTTCACCTCCTAATGACGGGAGCTCACCTGCTGGAAACTGTCAGTCCTGGTTAACGCATCTTAATAATAAACGCTCTGCAAAAGTCAGCTTTCTCTGTTACGGCCGCAGTCAGAGTTGGTGTAGAATCACCACCGACTTTCAGGAGAATTAAATGGCGCAGACGGGGCTGAGTGCTGGCGAGCACGGGAAACACCTTTTTCCACTAGAGTGGAGGAAATAATTTAATTAGTCTGTTATTGTAAATGTTCCGATTTTCATACATTAACTCGTGGCCTGTGGCTGATAGAAAAGAAATTAACGCTGACTCTTTCTGAGTGTGGAATGCATTGGACTTTCCAGGGCGAGAGAATTAATTATAAATGCTCTCCGCTGAAGACTGCCAGACTTTTTTTTTTTTTTCTCATATGATAAATGATGTCATTATTAGATGTCAAGTGTACAAATACTCGGGCGTCGGCATTTTAGCGTATTAATTTCCGCATTCACCGCCGTGTATAACGTGTTCATCACGTTTCATTGCACGGTGAGGGGGGAGGGGAAAATATCTTCACTCATCATTCCACCTGGGATTTGCAGGCAGCAAATCTCTGAAGGCATTGAACGCTAATGCACTAAATGTCTAAATGCACCAAAACCAAAGCCAACAAACAAAACAGAGCAAAGTAGACTTAGGCTAAAGCTAACAATGCAGGACAAACTTCCATGATAGTTGAAGGGCCAGTCCAGGATTACTGAGTGGACTCCAATTCATCACGAGGGGTCTTATGAAGGGAGGCAGGAGGCTCAGAGACAGAAAAGCGGGAGGATAAAGGTAGAGGTTGAAGATGGAGGAAGGGGCGGGAGGCAGCCTCTAGAGACCGGAATCCTCAGGGAAACCAGCTCTCCCCTAGGGTCGGCAGGAAGAATGAGCTCTAGTCACACCTTGGTTTTAGCCCCTGGAGACCCCTTCCAGATTCCCACCCCCAGGACTGTAGAGTAACATCTTGAGGCTGTTTTAAATTGGTCAGTTTGTGGTCATCTGTTAGAAAACAAGCATACTGTGGAATACATGGGAAATACTGATATGCAGTGAGTTGAAATCCAGTATTTACTGCGCCTTCAAGCAGGGATTCCACGCATATATACATTCCGCCCTCCATGCCCACCTACTCGACCCATCACAGATCAAAATTACTCGGAAAAATCAATTGCAATCACAGCTACAAATGTTTTTCCTTGCTACTGCACCCTAAAAATGAAATAGATGACAAGACAGAGTGTCTCTGCCCTTTGGGGGGAAGGATGGATTTCGCCTCCCCAGGTGGATTTGAACACTGCTAAAGGCTTGACCTCCAGATCCCCAGGCCTGGAAGACCCGGCTTGCATCTTGGAGATCTATTTACTGTCTGCTTTTCTCCTGGCCGGTTGCAGGCCCCCCACCAAACACAATAGCAGGACTGATCCACAAAGGTATGTGGGAAACTGAGTACCAGGGAGTGGCCTTTCGGCTCCTCAATATTCAATAAAGGTTCATTCACTTCTGAAGCACGGAGCTAGAGGCAGTGTTGGTGTTATGCAATGATCCACCTGCACCCCGAAACTTCTATTTCCAGCATTCGGATCACCCAGCAGCCCCTAAGGCTGAAGGGGTCCAACCTCGGGGAGGTGCTGGGGCACAATCCAATGGACAACCCATATCTTGCGCATTGCACTGGGCTGAACAAAGCTGTCTCTGTGCCCAGAACTCTTTTAAGATTTCCCTCCAGAGGAGAAAAGTAGAGATTTCCCTATCAGCAAGGGGGCATTGTTTACCTTGTTAGCAAAACAACACAGAGTCTGGCTCTTGGAGAGCCACAGGCTAGGAATGAGAGGAATGTGGAGGTTTGAAGGAGATTGCTCACTCCAGACTGCAAAGAAAGAGGGTGGAATTTCCACTTCCTCTGGAAAGTTCTGCAGGCTTGAGAAGAGGCTATGAGATGCTAATGAGGCCAAACCCCTTTTGCTGGCAAATTTTTATAGACAACCCTCCCCACCATCCCCCATGAAGTTCCTCCAAGCGATTTAAAGAGTAATTGGCTCCTAGATAAACCTGCAAATTACACCCTTCCAAAGCTCCGTGGCCCCCTGTTAAAGTGGCCTCGGGGGAAGCTTGGATGCTGCAAGGTCTTTCTTGCCTTTGGCTCTTTCCATAAGTAAAACGGTGCTTCTTTCCAGAAGCTGTGAAGGGGTTTGTGGCAGGCAGCCCCAACCAGGACACCAAGGGTATTTTTGACATCCCCTCCAATTAGAATACACTGCACATTTTCACAGTGTTCTTTGTTCTTCTTTCTTCTCGCTCCAAACAATGCACCAGATGGTACGTCCCAAGGAACATTTAGCAGGTTTGGCAAAGACTCTGAGAGCAAAGTGATTTTTGAAAGCTGTGTTTGAGGCAAAGTGGAGCAAAGAAAGTCTCCGTTCAATGCTGGGGCTGATGGGACAGCGTTAGGCACGCACCAGGGCACTGGATGCACCCGGGCATTGGACGTCCAGTGTTGCGGCTGGGTGTGCAGCGGGAGTCCCCTGAGCGCAAACAGAGGAGAAGAGGATTTGGAGGAAACTGGAGTTGCCTCTCCCCGGGGACAGGGCACCAAGGGGTGCTGGATTGTCTAAAAGAAATCATGAGCATGTGTCTTCAGAAGACTCAAAGCCATCACGTCTTTGGAAAGCACTAGAGGTGATAGAAAGAAGGTGAGAGTCCGCTCTCTTTGGGCAAAGACTTCAGGGGAATGGATGTGAGTTCTACTGAAGAATTTTTAAGCATGATTAGTTCCTGCTTCAATTTTTTGAAAGTAAGAGAAATGGGATCTCATGACCTTGACTCTCTGCTACTACAGAAAAATCCCCGAAGGACCATGCCCGTACCCATCCATGATGACCAGCCCAGGCAGGGACCAAGATGGGCACCTGTCCTGGTGGTTCATACAGGGGCGACCCAGGCAACCCTCCATCTTACTCCAGAGCTGCGGCCTTGTGGGAAACTGAGGCAGCATGAAGACCCCTTCAAATCCCGATTTTTGCAATCAAGTCGGTAAGATTTCATACCTGTCACTCAGAGTAACAGGCATGAGTTTGTTGAAGGGATGGGAAAAGGGAAAGGAGACCCTATCAAGGGAGAGAGAGAGGGGGTCCTGTCCTCCAGTTTCACTGGGGTCCCAGAGAAGTTTCCGGAGAGTCCCACCCAGATCCACCCCTTGACTTTTGATTGACAGCTGGGTGACATGACATTCTCTAGTTCCGCACGGCCATGGCCACTCTAGGTCAGCTTGGCCCATGTGACTGGTTCTAACTGGAACTTGTCATGGCAGATTTTAGGGTCAGGGGGAATTCTCCTCGTCTCCCTGAGTTCTCCCTGAGTTCTGGGCCCTGCTCTGTGTCCGGGTCACAAGAGTGTCCCCTTCAGGGTAACTTCGGTTCCTCTTAGGGACATTATCTGGGGCCTGCATTTCTCCTGCAGGGCACAGGTGGTTTGCTGAGGAATGCGGTGTAGCCTGTGCACGGAGGCCAGGCAAGGCTGCAGCTCAGTTGCTTCTTGGAAAACAAGAAAAGAAAAGACCCTGTGGGGGCCGCCACAGTGGGCCCACGTGGTAGAATTATTTATATCTTGACCTCTTGTTCCCGCGGTCTGCATCTGTCTGTCCCCTAACACCCTCATGGAGTATTTAAGTTAGAATTTGGGCACAAAGACTGGGATGAGTTTTGCTGTTGCAAAAAATTGAAGAAGATATTTCTAAGATTCCACGGGACAGACCAATCAGCCTGCGGAGAACGCTGGAGAAGGTTTCCACGACACTGGGGGATTCGCCTTCCTCTCTGGATTCTTTAAAGGAACTGATTTTTCACAGCTCTGCGAAGCCCCCCTCTGCTCCTAAGGCCCTTGTCGCTAATCCCAGGACTCCACGGGCTGAGGCAGGGGGATCCCAAGTTCAAGTCCAGCCTGGGCAACTTAGTGAGACCTTAAGGTTAACTTAGTGAGACCCTGTCTCAAAATTTAAAAAAAAAAAAAAAAAAGAAAATTTAAAAAGGCTGGGACTGTTGCTCAGTTGTTAAGCACCCCTGAGTTCCATCCCTGGTACCAAGAAAAATTTTTTAAATTTAAAAATAAAGTAATATCCACCGAGCCGGCAGCCTAGACAGGGTGTCAGCAAACTGTAACCCAGGGCCCAGGGCTGGTCTGCCACCTGCTGCTGTGTGAATAAAGTTTTATTGAAACACGGCCCTGCTCACTTGCTCAGGATCCGTCTGCAAGTGCTGTTTGTGTGCTAGCCCCATGCCGTCGTCCCCGCAGATAGGACAGCACGTGGCGTTGTCTCCCTGGCTTCTACAGGAAAGGCTCGCTGACCCCTGGGAAGGACTCTACCCAACAGGACAAGGAGGCCTCTTGTCCCATCGTCAAATACCAAAGGTGGACGGGAGCTTCTCCAGAAAGCAGAAAAGGGGAATTTAATACAGAGCTTTTAAAATTTCATAAATCAGCTGCCTCATCTTGTTTCTAAAATTCACTGCAATATGTCTATTACATGGGATACAATGTAGCACCGAGCAAGCACGTATGATGTGAGTTCTTAGGACTCAATGCTGCATTAAAAATGCAGTATGTAGAACATCATAAATAACTAGTTATGCAAATAGAAAATAGACATAGAAAAATAAAATGTATAAAAAGCTATCATAAATAGAAAAAAAAAATCTCAAGGAGAGGATATTTCAAATTGCAAAAGTATTCATGATAGCAATCGGGGGAGAAAAATGAGAAGTCGAGTTCGCTTACAGGTATCAAGAAGGGCAAAAGGGGCAGACAGGCCCCGGGGAGAAAGAAGTGACCTCGGAAAACCACAGCAGGAGGAGATGCAAGCCCCACCCGAGATGGAAAATAAGTTCAGGGGTGGGGGCCCGCATCACGTCCAAAGACAGCACAATGACCAGGGCAGAACTGAAGCCTGCATTGGAGAGCAGAGATCGCGACTCACAGAGAAGGGTCTAAATCAATAAAATACCAAAGAAACAAGAATCCAAGGGAAATTGCAAAGAAATACAGAAATACATCAGGTATCACCGTAAAAGGAAAAGTGGTGCTCCATTTGCGTACAATGGATCGAAATGCATTATGCTGTCGTGCACCACTCGTCAGAGCAAGAACCCCAAACAAATGATGGAAATTTTACGGAAGGAAAGAAACATGGACCCAGCTTGGTCAGCCAAGACGATTCACCCTCACGGTCTTCCGAGGTCACGGGAACCTGAGGTCTGCATCAGCCGTTCTTGTCATTTGGGGATGGTCATTTCACAAAATGGGCCAAAGAGAATGTTTCTCGTCCCGAGATGGTTCTCTATAGAGCCACCTGGAATTGCTTCTTGCAGGATCTTTCTCTGCTTCCAATAGCTTGGGGGAGAAAAAACTCAGCCACACCATAAAAATGAGCTCTGAAGAGGATGGAGAAGCTGGAAAAGAAAAAAAAAATATGCAGGACACGGTTTCATAATCTGTGCTGCTCTTGAATTAGTAATGCACAGGAATCAAATGGAACACTTTACGAGTTTTGTTCAGAATAGGCTAAAATAATGACTGTTTTATGAATACCCATGAATGTCAATTATGATTCATTATTAACACTCCACCTTCCAATTAAAAAAGAAGATCCATGTGTGTGCTGTGTCTTTCTGGGCTTGTTCTTCTCCCTGGTCTTATTATGAAACCCAAGGGCTTCATGACTGATTAATGACTCGATGCGACTTAGAAATGGCAGCCTAGATGCTGGACACTCCTACGAGACGCCCTTCTGTTATGTTGTTGTGTTGTTTATCAAATTTTGATGAGCGGTAAATATTTAATCCTCCTCCTAAGATCCACTTTCCGGTCCCACGCAGTTCTATGTGATCGTGTGATTTCTGTTCTTCGGACTTGGAGGAGTGGATTCCACACAGCCTGCGACTTCAAAGCTCCGGATTATCCTCCTAAGTGAATCCGGTGAGAAACACCCTGAAGGAGTTGCAGATGATCAATTGCCGCTGGCCTAAGACTTTGCCTCTCAGTGGAAGGAAGGCCCGGGTTCCTTTATAAAGTGGGTGCCTCCTCTTGAAGCCAGGAGGCAAAATCCCCACTCAAGTGTCGCAAGTTACAGACAGGTTTTGTAGTTTCCCTTCAACCTCACAAAAGTTCTACAAAGTAGCTGCTTTTAATTCCCTTACTATAGAGGAGAAAAATGAAGTGTGGATACTCCAGTGAGTCGTTTTTTCTTCTTTTTTTTTTTTTTGAGAGAGATAATTTTTTTTTTAGTTGTTCAAAACATTACAAAGCTCTTGACATATCATATTTCATACATTTGATTCAAGTGGGTTATGAACTCCCATTTTTACCCCAAATACAGATTGCAGATTCACATCGGTTACACATCCACTGTTTTACATACTGCCATACTAGTGTCTGTTGTATTCTGCTGCCTTTCCTATCCTCTACTATCCCCCCTCCCCTCCCCTCCCCTCCCCTCCCATCTTCTCTCTCTACCCCATCTTCTGTAATTCATTTTTCTCTCTTGATTTTTGCCCCTTTCCCCTCACTTCCTCTTATATGTAATTTTGTATAACAATGAGGGTCTCCCTCCATTTCCATGCAATTTCCCTTCTCTCTCCCTTTCCCTCCCACCTCTCATCCCTGTTTAATGTTAATCTTTTTCTCCTGCTCTTCCTCCCTGCTCTGTTTTTAGTTGCTCTCCTTATACCAAAGAAGACATTTGGCATTTGTTTTTTAGGGATTGGCTAGCTTCACTTAGCATAGTCTGCTCTAATGCCATCCATTTCCCTGCAAATGCCATGACTCTGTCATTTTTTTAGTGCTGCGTAATACTCCATTTCCAGTGAGTTTTCAAAAATGTCACCTCTCTCCAGTTGCATACCCAAGCGCTGTGGGGATAGCTCAGAGCATGCCTGAGGTCCTGGATGGCTTTGATCCCCAGCCCCACCCCAGAAAACACAAGTTGCAATCCAGACGTGAAGACCCTGGTGGACTGCCTCTCCTTCCCCTGGTGGAAGCAGGTTCTGAAGAGAACGATCTGAGGGTCTGAGCTCACCCAAATGACTCCTTATTATTCAGCTCAAAGATAAGCCTGGATTATACCACCCAGGTGGACGGTGTGTGGGACTGTCATTTGGAAGCCGACCTTTCCCCAGCTTCCTTGGCAGAAGACGATGGGATACGTTGTGCCGGGTGCAGACGAAACCTCTGTCTGAATTGTTTGTGTTCCTTCACAGGAGCCGTGAGAGTGACTTCTGCAGATAGCTGTGCAAAGGTGTGGTAGTTCAAACTCCGTTTGCAGGATGTGTTAATAATCCACGTGGTTCAAGAAGT
Organism: Callospermophilus lateralis; assembly: GCF_048772815.1. Lineage (NCBI taxonomy): Eukaryota > Metazoa > Chordata > Mammalia > Rodentia > Sciuridae > Callospermophilus > Callospermophilus lateralis. The sequence continues at coordinate 8,159,922 of NC_135326.1, read as the reverse complement.
ACTCAGGGGGTCAGCTGTCACGGCACACACCGCGAGTCCCAGTGACTCGGGAGGCAGAAGTGGGAGGATTCCAAGTTCAAGAACAGCCTGCGCAACTGAGTGACACCCTGCCTCAGAACAAAAAATAAAGAGGCAGGGTTGGGCATGGAGCTCAGTGGTAGAGCACCCTGGGTTCGATTCCAATGTAGCAAAAAAAAAAGAAAAGTAATCAATGAAATTAAAAAGTCAAATTGATTGACTCTGCTGTTACCAAAACTAACTTCTCATTTTAATTAAGCAAGGAAATACTTCAATCGAACCATGTGGTGCCTTTTTGTGGGTTAGAGTGGGGGACCAGTGATTGAACCCAGAGGGGTATACGCACTGAGCCACATCCCCAGCCCCCCCCCCTTTTTTTTTTAGACAGGATCTCACTAAGTAGCTGAGACTGGCCTCTGACTTTCAATCCTCCTGCCTCAGCCTCCCAGGCTGGTGGAATTACAAGCATGCACCACCACACTCGGCGCAACCATGTGGTTCTTTGAAATTTCGTCCCAGGAATGGGTCCCTGGTCGAAGAACAAGGACTTAGTCTCATGCTCCACCTGACTTTTGTGCCCAGGCTTGGGCTGGAAAAAGAGCAACGAGCCTTCCTTGGCTATTTTGATTTTTTTTTTTTTTTAATGTGAACAACTGATTCTGAAACCTTAAAGTCACCTGTAGAAATTAAAAGAAAAGAAAAGCTAGCAAAATTGAGTCCTGCATTCATAAGTTCAAGACACAAAATGACCGAGCAAGTCCAGCCAATCAGCGGGATTCATAGCTGAGAATCCAGCCACGAACCGGCTTAATTGCCGCAATTAGTCAAATGGTGTAATTACAGTAAACACGCGAGAAGCTTCGGCTGGAGCACGTAATTGCAGGGCATAATGGTGCTATTACGATTTCGGATAACATAATAGGATTTGGATACATCATAAATGCCCAGAGCCACGGGAAGGGTCCTCCTTTGTAAATCCTCTGAGTGCCTGATTTGGATTCTTTGCATTCTTTTCAGATTTAAATCCAAGTCAGATACGAAATCAGACCATTTTTTTTTTCAATGAAAGGAAAAGAAATTATCATTCTACATTAACCCTCTGGTAAAGTATGTGTACAGAAAGATAAAACATTCAAAGTCAATTCAGGAGTCCATCATTAGGATGATTCTCAACCGGTATTGTCGTTAATGGCTGCAACACAGGGAATATTTGTATATATATGTGGATATTATTCCGTGTGTCTCCCGTTTTCCTGGAATTGATGAATTTACCTAAGTCTACCACCCAACCATCCATGAAAATCAATCAATCAATCAATCAATCAAAGATTTCCCAGAATGTCATGCTGGTGGGGTGGTCTCTAGTTTACAATTCCTGGGTGAAATCTATGTTTTTAAGGTATTTGCACTTTGGTTACGGAGGTTTCCAAATTTTGTACCCTGTAACACTAGACCGAGTTATCCCAGATTCTCTCTCTCTCTCTTTTTTTTTTTTAAGGGGTGGGGGGAGTACCAGGGATTGAACTCAGGGGCCCCTGACCACTGAGCCCCGTCCCCAGCCCTATTTTGTATTTTATTTAGAGACAGGGTCTCCCTGAGTTGCTTATGGCCTCCCTTTGGCTGAGGCTGGCTTTGAACTCACCATCCTCCTGCCTCAGCCTCCCGAGCAGCTGGGATGACAGGTGTGTACCACCGTACCCCCCCCCCAGCCCAGATTCTTTTTAGATGTGGACTCTCCACCCACCAGACATCCGCTGATGCAGTTCCTTTTATTTCGTTTTTTTAACAATGAAGCACGTTGTCGATGTGCCTTGCAGATGCACCTCCCAAGAGACCCTGGACACGCGAGGACTGGTGGAAATGTCTGTCAGCATGGAATATCCCCCATGGTAGCCACTAGCCCCACGTGGCTATGGAGACCCTTGAAGTGTGACCCGTGGGTCAGAATGTTTCATTTAATGAATTCACTTAGAGTTAAGTGGCTACCGCTGTATTGGGCAGCACAGCCTTAGGCATTATTTCTCTGGGCGGATTGCTCTTCCTTCTCTGGGCGGATTGCTCTGCCACTGAATCCTGATCATCTATGACGCCCTGCGTGACGTTTTATTAACTCTAGGCTTGAAGTGGTTTGCTGTCATCTCAGCACAGACTCTAGCTCTCAGAGCTGGAGAAGTTCCGTGCACATGAATAACGATCAGCAAGTTGAATCATTACAGAGAAGGAAACAGCAGGACACAATAGGGAACGTCATGGTCATTGGTCTTGCTTTTGTGGACAATGATATTCCACAGTCCTGGGAGGCAGGATCCCCTAATGAGATCAGCTTTCGTGATTCTCAGCTTCCCTGAATGGATTCTGCACGTCGGGTTCTCGTCTGAAGTCAATTCGAGCTTTTCCTGGTTGACCTTCCTCTGCCCTGTGTATTGATGGGCTTGACTCTGGTGTGAATCTCTGAGTGGCCTTCTTCTCTTACACCCTGAAGACCCAGATTTTAGCTTGCGTTGCGCATTGCTCAGTTGACTCTAAAGCTAGAGAAGGGAGAAGCAATTGTTGCCATGAATCCCAAAGGACCCAAGAGTCAGGAACCTCATCCGGCTGGAGAGTGAATGAGCAGGCAAAGTTAGAACCCCGCGGTGATGCAGCGCATCCTCCTTTTGCCGCGTTCGGTTCACTGACTCACCCTGCAGAAACTTCTCTTGGCCTCGGAATCACCGTGGGGAACCCAAAGATGCACGGAGCTGCCATCGATGGAGCAGAGATCCCATGCAGATGACACCTGTCCATCAGGGAACCTCAAAAACTAAGAACCGTTTACAATGGATGTTGGCAGAGATTCCAAAGCAGTCTGCAGACATGTGACCAGGGGCGCTGGGGTCACCTCTAGAACAAGCGACATCATAAGGCCGTCAGCAAGCACACATCAGCCTGATTGAGTAGGTTAGATCCAAAGTCAGGGATAGGCCAGGCTGGAGATGTTCTTTCTCAGAGGTGTAACGCTCGCGATCTGGTCTTTATTCCAAGTGACATGGGGCAACAGTAAGCATATTAAAGTAGCCAGGTGCACTGGTGCATGACTGTAATCCCAGCGGCTCGGGAGGCTGAGGCAGGAGGATCGCCAGTTCAAGGCCAGCCTCAGCAACACGAGGCCCTAAGCAACTCAGGGAGACCCTGTCTCTAAATAAAATGCAAAATAGGGCTGGGGAGGGGGCTCAGGGGTCGAGTGCCCTTTAGTTCCAACCCTGGTACCACTTATCCCCCCCCAAAAAGAGGCCAAGCCGGACTCTACTGTAGCGCTTCATGCTGGTCACGTGAAGGATCTCCCATGAATATTTGCCCAGCGGGAAAAAGTAGGAGGGGAGAAAGGGAGAGAGCGTGAACCATTTCCTGGTTTGCAGTTCAGCCTTGGTCCGTCTGGACGAGCTCAGCATCCTCCATAATCTTTCCTGGAACCCGTCAGCATTCACTGGTGACGAGCCGTGCAGGGGGTGAACAGCAGTACTAATCTGGCTCCCATCTGCAAATGACAGATCGGCTCAGGACTCAAGACCCCTGGCTCTGCCAAGTGCTCCCAAAGGCGGCCGTGGTAGGAGCCATCGGAGGTGCCACCTCAAAAGCACCGTGATTTGGATTCAATGACCCCAACGCCAAATCTCCGAAATGTCCCCAACGGCTGCACTGGATTCTGTCCGAACGACCCCTGTAACCAATCCACCTGCCAATCGGTCGCTGCACCACTGAATGCCCACACACTCAACAGCTTACACACACACACACACACACACACACACACGCACACGCACGCAGCTACTGCTTCCCACTTCCTGTGGATCCGGAGTCTGGGGGTGGTTCAGCTGCAATTAGGGAGTCGGCCAGGGCTGGGGAGTCTTCCGTACCCAGGGCCCTGGCGATTGCTGGTGGAGCTCATTTCCTGTGGTCACGGTACCCAAGGCGGCTGTTTCTGGCTGGGTGCTGGCCAGAAACCACTCTGGGTTCTCTGGGCTGAGTCCAGTATCCTGAACCGGGATCCCCAACCTGGTCACCATATCCTAGGAGTGCACGCACCTCTCAGGCGCAGCTCCAAGGGGAGAGGGCGCAGTAGCACAGGATCGCGGGGAGCCCCCCCCCCTAGTCTGACCACTCGGCTTCAGGCCCGGGCTGGGTTTTCTCCTCCAATCTGGACGGGGACAGGCTTTTAGGAATATGATGTCACCAGACAACACAGAGCTGGGGGCTGGGACTGCGGCTCAGCGGTAGAGCGCTCGCCTAGCGCGTGCAAGGCACCGGGTTCCATCCTCAGCACCACATTCAAGTAAATAAATAAAAATAAAAAAACTAAAAGAAATATTGAAAGAAAACACACGGCTGGCATGATGTCAATACCCCGATGTCATGACTGGCTGCTTTAGGTCGGATGTGTCCTTCCAAAATGCCTAGGTTCACGCTTAATCCCCCCATGGGAGGTGTTGGAGGTGGGGTTCTGCAGGGGCTGAGCTCATGAGATGCAGCCCAGGGGTGGGGTGAGGGTCCTTATAAATGCATTTGTAGGACCTCGCTTTACGTGGGCCGGGGAGAGCCCCAAGGTGAGACAAAGTCTGTAAAGCCCACATGACCCTGGTACTTAAAACAAACACAATTAATGAAAGAATAAAAACATTGTATGGGGCCAGATGCCGCGGCACATGCCCATGATCCCAACAGCTCGGAGGCTGAGGTGGGAGGATGGCAAGTTGGAGGCCAGCCTCAGCAACTTAGTGAGGCCCTAAGCAACTTCGCCATTTAATGTCTCTAAATGATCTATGTTTCTTAAAGGGCTGGAGATGTGGCTCAACGGTTAAGCACCTCTACATTCAATCTCTGGTACATAAAACAAAACAAGACCCCATGAAACACTGCCTGATTCCATTTATATGACTTGTTCAGTAAAAGGTTGATCCAGCAGCAAAAAGTAGATTAGTGGATGTCTGGCCTGGTGTGGGGGGGGCAGAGAGTGACTGTCAGTGGGGTGGATCTCTTTTGGGGTTATGCAAATGCGGTTGAATCAATTACTGGAATGCTTACAGAACCTTAGGAATACACTAAAAACCTCTCTGAAATGCACACGTTAAATGCATGAATGGAAAGGTTCACGGGTCACATCTCAATAAATGTGCACGTTTACACAGTGTCATTCCCAAATCACTCATGAACATAGACATGAAAATCATACACCAAATATAGTTATGGTGCTTGGGTCCTAACCCAAGACCTTGTGTGTGCTGGGCAAGATGTTCTCCCACTGAGATACACCTGACCCTTAAAATATATTTTTAAAACTTATCGGCAATGTATAATGAGAGGTAACATAAAAATCAAGGTAAGCGCTGAGAGTCACGGCCCACGCCTGTCATCCCGGCAGCTCAGGAGGCTGAGGCAGGAGGATCGCAAGTTCAAAGCCAGCCTCAGCAACTTGGCAAAGCCCTAAGCAAGTTAGAGAGACCCTGTCTCAAAATGAAACATAGAAAGGGCAGTGGATGTGGCTCAGTGGTTAAGCACCCTTGGGCTCAATCCCCAGTACAAAAAAATAAAATAAAACATAAAAAGGGTTGGCGGTGTGACTCGATTGCTAAGCACCCCTGAGTTTAATGCTCGGAATCAAAATCAATAATAAACAAATAACTAAAAGTAAGTCATTCTTGCTGGACACGGTGGTGCACGCCTGTAATCTCAGCAGCTCGGGAGGCTGAGGCAGGAGGATCGTGAGTGCAAAGCCAGCCTCAGCAAAGTTGAGCAACTCAGTGAGACCCTGTCTCTAAATAAAGTCCAAAATAGGGCTGGGGAGGTGGCTCAGTGGCCTGGTGCCCCTGAGTTCAATCCCCAGTCAAAAAAAAAAAAAAGGTAAGTCATTCTTTTTCTTTGCAGAGGTCAGACACCACGCACTAGTAGATGCACACACCAAACACAGAGGTCAATCAACAACCACTCAAATGGGCAACATACACGATAAGATAGTTCACAAAACATACGACGTGAATGGCCAATTGGCAAACAGAAGTGCCCATTTCATTAGCAATCAGAAAGGAAATGCTGGCGAAATCCACCAGGACTTCATATCCAAGAGGTTACGGGAAGCTGTGAAGGCCACCTCTAGATAGGAAAACAATTTGTAGGGTAATTTGGCGTCTTCTGCCGAGTTTGAGTTGGTGCATGTTCTGCAACGGGGCCATCCCCTCCCGGGTACCATATTGGGCAGACCAAACGTTGGCCCCTGTGCACCAAGAGACACAATCACCCGCGGTTGTGACGGTAAAACCCTGGAGAGCAGTCTCCGTGCCCTTCTTAGGAATCCTTCTGTCTGGCACAGTGGCTCTGTGGGCTGCGCTGTGCTAAACTGGTCAGCAATTCTAACGAAGTTTCGGAGAAACCCGGTCTTTGTTTGATCTCTATCCCCCGGCCGACCTTTCGTTTCGAGAAACTTTTGCAAGTTGGAGAAGCCAGAGATGAGAGACGATTTTGTTTTCCAACCCAACCCCAGGCCAGACATCAGGTCTCCAACTTCTGCTTGGAAATTATCCGGTTCGTCCCTAGCCTGTCATCACACCCGTTAAAATGGACCAGCAGACACTTCTTGGCGACTTTTTCATTCAGGAAAGGAGGGGTTTCAGGGATCTGGGACCATCACGTGGATGTTACATTGAGTGAGCAGAGACAAAAATGGAGTATATTCATCAAGATAAATGTTTTAAAAAAGAAATAAAGATGCTAATGCAGAAACGGGGGGCTACTTGACCTGGGGTGCTGGTTGCAAAGAATTTCATGAAGCATGACCTGAATCCAGGCCCAGGGAATCCAAGGGACCAATGTTCCATGCAAAGGAAATAGCAGGTGCAAAGGCCCTGTGGTAGAAACATGGCTGGTACGTGGGAGGAACAGAAGCTCACAGAAGGGTCCCATGAAGAGCTGTAAAACGTGGAGTGGGACCAAGTTGGAATGCTCTGGAAAACTGGAAATTGGGCTACATTGGCCACATCCTAAGACGTACTTATTAAACGCTCTTGGCTTGTTATGTTGATCGACATTGTCCTGTTGGAGGTGACTGATAGTAAATAGTCCTGGGTTGTGCTGTCCACAGGTCCAAATTATGAGGTGGCCAAGCTTGTCTCCGTGACTTGCCTTCCCTGTCCCCCACCCCCCCTTTTGTCTCTACTGTGTCAGACAAATTCTCTGCTCTTTTCGTACTGTGCTCCTGATTTGGGCCAGTTGTGCACAAATCACGGCCCCTTGCACAGATGAGCTCACCGTCTCAGCAGAACCCAGCCAGCCGGGCGTGCCCCCCTAAAAGACGCGAGGGGTGCGCGTTCTCAGACCACCCCTGCGCCACCTCTCCGTTTGCTCTGGAAGGGACTCTGCCGTAGAGGCTGCTGTATGACAGCCTGGCGTCCACCAGCGGAGACTGCCTCCCCCACCCCCGGAGTGACGCGGACATCCCAACGGAGCCCGCATCCCCAGGACGGCCCTGGGCGCTAGCTCAGGACGGGAGGAGAAGGATCGTTCCAAGAACCATCTTCGCCAGTTCTTTTGGAAACGGCGTGACGTGGCGACCAACCTGTGGGTGGCCCCTGTCATTTTTCTCTGTTGCACCAGATGTCACTGCGGAGCTCGCTGTTAAGTAGCCCGAGAAATGGAAACGACAAAAAAGAAAAAGAAAAAAGAGGAAAAAAAAAAAAAAAAGGTGGCCCAACATGACAGTCCCCAAAACGCAGCCACCCTCCCGCGGCAGGTTGGCCAGGGACAGCTCCGTCCCCGAGCGCCACTTCCCATTGGCCAGCTCCGGCTCGGAGCCCAGGCTCCTGGACAACTTGGGCTGTGTTCTTGTGTCTTCCCCCCCCCCCCCGCCCCGTTTGCAAACCTGTCAACCTGGTAAAAAGTGAGAATCTGGGAAATGCAGATGGCCGACTCGTGAAATTCAATGGTGTGCGCACACGCTCTGTTTTGAAGCGCTACAAAAATACACCATCCCCTTGTTGCTTCCTTAAAAAAAGCCCGGCACCCCCTACTGCTTACACATAAGAGCCGAACCCCAGAGAAGCAAAGTAGCCAGGTCTGATCGGCTTCCTAACTTCCAGCGCAATGACAGGCGTGAGCTGCTGGCTGCCGCTCAAAGGAAAGTGGATTTTCCAGGACAGAGTCCTGAGGCAGCGTCCTTTGGCCATGTCCAAAGTTTTAATAACAGAAATGAAATGAGGAGCCATTTCGGAAGGCTGTGCTAGAAGCGATTTCCAGACTCTGCTACGATAAATATGGGGCTGTCCTGGCAAAGACAGTGTTCCTGGCCGGTCTCAGTGGCGCACGCCTGTCATCCCAGCGGCTCAGGAGGCTGAGGCAGGAGGATCGAGAGTTCAAAGCCAGCCTCAGCCAAAGCGAGGCCCGAAGCAACTCAGTGAGACCCTGTCTCTAAATAAAGTACAAAATAGGGCTGGGGACGGGGCTCAGGGGTTGAGCACCCCTGAGTTCGATTCTTGGTACCCCCAACTCCAAAAATGATAATGTTCCTAAATTTTTCTTTAAAAAAATAAAAAGAAGAAGCATTAACGATATGGATTTGTTTTTTGCAACACTAGGGCCCCCCACATGTAGGCAAGCACTGAACCACAGAGCTACGTCCCCAACCCTATGGCGTGCAATTGGTGACACTGATACCAAGGCATGCGATTCTAAAATAAGGTTGGAACCGAGAACGGATCGCATGTCTCCAGCGCAAGGCCAGTGGACAAGCGTCCTATTATTGCGCTGGGGGGTGAAAACCGAGGCGGAGACGCCCACCCCACGGGGAAGGCATCCTGACCCCCGTCTTGTACTCACGGAATTCTGGGCGCCTTCTTGACGGTTGACGCTCGGGCGAGGGGTGGAAGCGAGTTTGGAGAAAGGAAAGATTTGGGCCACAGTGACACAGCTCTTTCCCGCGCCCCGGGTACGAGCCGGGACATTCCCATGAAGAGTTCACCCTGCTCAAGAGCCGTGATGCTGTGGCGCTACCTACAAGGACCACGCCGCAGGTTCACCCAGAGCATCGATCCAGGTTCGGTGGCCACGTGGCATTAAGTCGCATCCCAAAGACCCTTTACCTGGAGAGGCAAATACCTGGCCTTATGAGATGATCCCATAAACATCTGCTACGCTCATTCTGTCTTTCCTTCCAGAGTGAATTTTGAATTTTCCCACTGCGCACACACTCACATATATGCGTGTGTGCGTGCGCGTGGGATAGACACTGACACCCCTTTGCCGGACATCATCTACGGCTATATGTTTACTCTACACCTTTTATCGTCTGAGCAAACAGAGCCAGAGTAATATTCAAGCTGACGTCGATTTCAAATTCTGGGAAAACACACAAACAACCCAGGTTTCATGAGAACGTGCTAGGAAGCTCGTTTTTCCTATGTTTATTTTGCTGAAGAAAATGAAATTGAGCAAGTTGGACTCTTACGGTCATACGGGCCACTTTATGATTCCATGACTTTCCCAATGAACTCCAATAAAATTAATGGGGTACTGAATGTATATTTTAAAAACAGAGAAGTTGCTGAGGTCAGAATGCGCCCCCCCCAAATTTCTGTCGAGACATGAATAATATCCAATGTGATGTTTTTTGAGAAGTGCCGGCTTGAGGAAGTGATGGTCATTAACGAGCTGGAGGGGACGAATCTGTACCTTTTGCCCTTCCACCTTCCACCATGTGGGGACCCAGCATTCCTTCCCCGCTAAAGACCCGGAATCCAGGCTCCATGTTGGAAGCAGACAGACCCAGTCCTTACCAGGCACTGAAGCCACACCTGCTTTGGCGTTGGACTTCCCAGATTCCAAGACTAGGAGAAGTGAATTTTTCTTCTTTATACATTACCCAGTCTCAGGTATTTTGTTATAGCAGCACAAATAGACAAAGATGGTACTACTCTACAGGAAAAAAAAAAAACGGAATCTGTCCACCAAGAGTTAATTTTCTTTAGTGATCTGCAAACAAGCCTCCCTTCTATGCAGGTGGCTGGCGTGTGTTTGCGTGTGTGTGTCCCGGAGGCCACCCCACGGGAAGTCTGCAGGCAGCTCATTGAAAACCTGTTGGTGGATCTACCCAGGAAGGAAACGTGCAGGGGGAGGGCTGACGGCATGACCCAGGGACCGAGACCCTACAGTGTCCTTGGGAAAAAGCCCGCTGGGTCCAAACAGGACCACCTTGCTCAGGGGTTCTCCCTCCCAAAGAGAAAAAGGTGGATTTCCCACGGGTGACCGCTGCTCTGTGCCCTGTGAGACCGGGTTCTTGGTCTCCACCCTTCGCCCTCACGCAGTCACACCAGCCACAACCGAGAAGTGGGGGAAACACCCCACCCGTCGCCGTCCACCTGCTGGTGAGGGCTCCCGGGGCTGCAGCCAGGCGTCCCGGAGTCAGTGTCTCCATGGAGCCCTGCACGTAGGAGCCCTGCGCCCTGTGATTAGAGGAAACGCTAATGAGGATAAAACGCGGGTGATTAATAAATGCGCTGGAAACGAAGCGACCTTTATGTAGTCACTGGGTGATTAAGGCAATCAGGGGAGACCCAGCTGCGTCGGGAAATGTCATAGAAACAGAGCAAAACGCAATCAGCCGTCGTCTTTGGGGTGGGGGAGAAGGCGCACTTGGTAGGTCTCCCGGGGAAGGGGTGCTGGTACAAATGGCTTTGGGGGTGAAGGGACAGTTTTCTCTCACTGCCTGGGACAGGTTTCCACTTCATGGCAGCCGAATAAATGGACCCTACAAGGAAATGCGGCCCCCTGGGGTAATAAGGTGGCATGCAAAGACTTAACGTGGGTGCCCTTAGAGATCCTTAAATCCCCAGCCGAAGTCCCTCCCGGAGAAGTGCACCGTCAGGCAGAGACTGGTGGCTCAAAGCCTGCCGATCGTGGGAAGTCCCTCTGACGTTCCGCCTGGGGTAACGGGATAAAGAACAGGTTGTCCCTACGGGGACATTGGAGACTGCAGATCAGTAAACGCGGAAACCAGCCGCGACGCAGCACAGAGGGATTCAGAGTCCACCGGCAGAACTGACTAGGTCTCTGGTTTTCCAGAGGACGCCTTGCAAGGTGCCTTCACGCCCACCGCGCAGGCAGCGAATTCAGGGTCACTTGGAAGTCTACAAACGTGCACGCTGCAGCCCCCTGTAAAGTGGATCCAACAAGTGCCTATCGAGTCCCGAGTACATACGAGGTGTGGAATGATGAGGATGTAATTTGCAGGGAATGGACCAGGTGCACAAATTTTACGGCATTGCAAAGTCGAGAAATCATACACTGAGCCCTTGCAAGTCAGAGACCGTCTGAGCATCCTTCTTGGTGGCGGACAAATTCACCTGGCACTCAGCTGCTGTGTCAGCCGGCTGCATGGTCTTGGATAGGGCCCTAATGTCTTCACCCCAAACTCCCCAGATACGACGTTAGACCCACACAGCTCTTTCTCTTTGGGGGGGGGGAATCCTTAAATTCTCAAGATCCTGGAAACATAATGATTTGCTGTTGTTTCCCTGCAGGATTTTATCAGAGCTCATTTTGCAAAGGTGAAAGAATGAGGAGGATTTGTTGATTTATTTGCACCCAAGTCAAGATATGTATTAGCACGCAGCCATTTCCTGAGGCTCGATCAAGGTGTCTGCAGGAAATGGTGTGTCCTGAGGAGCCTTCTGTCTGCCCCCAACACATCTGAAGTTCTCAGCATCCACTGGCAAAAGGTCTGGAGACACAGGTGCATACTATTCCACATGTCTGTCTTCCTGCTCGAATGGCAAATTTGATTCCACGTGAGCTCAACAAGTCTAAAAGTATCAGTTTTAAAGATGCATCTTTGGAAGCAAATAGCACTCGACCCCTGAGCCCCCTCTCCAGCCCTATTTTGCATTTTATTTAGAGACAGGGTCTCACTGAGTTGCTTAGGGCCTTGCTTTGGCTGAGGCTGGCTTTGAACTCACTATCCTCCTGCCTCCGCCTCCTGATCTGCTGGTTCCCATCCATCATAGGTTGATTCCATTGCTCTTAAGTCTGTGTGAGCAGAACATCACGGTGAAAGCTGGTCCGGCCACAGAAGGAGGGAGAGAGACCGAGACAGAGAGACCCGCACTGTAACTGTGTGTGCATTGATTAACTACCCCTAACTACACAGAGGGTGAAAGGAATACTCATGGAAGTCTTTTGCTACTTAGGTGGATCATTTTGGAAATGTTTACGTACAGAGCCACGGAACCCGAATTTGCACCATCTCACATTGCTCACGCTATGTCAATCAAGTATGCGTTGACCATCCCTGGACCCCCGGAATCTCCTCTCTGTGTCTACTCCACTATTTTGAAATGATCGCACCTGTATGCACGTCGGAGCTGTAGCAGTCGTTTGGTTCCACGTATTGGGTTGCTCTAAAGTCCTCTTGCACGTGCTTCGCTGTAGAGGGGACGCTGACTCTGCCAGAACATTATCAGACTGGAAAGGGGTGTCTTAGGGATGGATCCCCAGCTGAGAGGTTAAACTGGACTGAGTTTGGAAACCACTCCAAACACTTAGTTTAAGATCAGGATGCTTAATCGCAGGGGTCCACTTGACTGGGCCATGGGGTGCCCAGATATTTGGTAAAATAGTTCCTCTGGGTGTTTTTGGATAAGGATAGTGTTTAAATTTGTAGGCTGAGTAAAGGCAGTCGCCCTTTATAAGGAGGATGGGCCTCGTCTGATCAGTTGAAAGCCCAAATAGAATAAAAATGCGGATTACCTTCTAATTAGGAGAAAATTTTTTTCTACCTGATTTTACCTTCGAATGAGGACAGTCGCTTCTATTCTGCCTCTGGATTCATAGTGAGCCACTGGCCCTTCCTGGGCCTCAAACCTACTGGCCCTCAGATTGGAAGCACCCCATTGATACTCTTACCTCTTTAGGCTTTCAGAATCAGACGGAAGCTACACCATCAGGGCTCCTGAATCTCCAGCCTATCGATTCCCCCCGCAGATCTTGGGGTTTATCAGCTTTCATAAATGCAGTGAGCCAATTCCATACATCAAATCTCTATAGAATCCTCTGGATTGCATTTTCTGGAGCTTAGCCCAGTAACAAAGCTTAGAGCTATTTGTGTCGGTCAGCTTTCCATGACTGTAATAAATACCTGAGAAAAATGAACTTATAAAGACGAAAGGTTCATTCGAGGTTATAGTTTGGGAGGTTTCTGTCCACGACTGATTTGCCCCATTGCTTTGGGCCTACGGTGGTGAGTGTGTGCTGCAGGAGCAAATTGCTTACCTCATAACTGAGACACAAAAGAAAGAAAGAAAAAGGGACCAGCATCTAATAGTCCCATTTTGGGACACAGCTCCAATGACCTAGATTCTAAGTGCCACGGGCTGAGGACGAACTCTTTAACACCTGGCCTTGGAGGGACCCTCAAGAGCCAAACCAGAGCGCCATCTATCACAGCATAATGTCTCTGTACAAAAGACAAGGTCAGAGAGACTGAAGCAGCTCACACAAGTTAAACAGTTACCGTCGCTGCAAACCCCGTCCGTCCTTTCTCAGACTCATGGGAATCCTAGGTCAGTGCCAAGAGCCTTCGCGACCTCAGAGAGATTTGAATCCAAGTCTTGGGCCTTGATTCTTTGGCAATGATTCCTCCAAGATTAGGCTTTGTTTGATCCTCGAGAGCAAAGACGCCCTGGAGGATTTATCCAATCGTCGTCTCTGATAGAATAATGTCCCCCAAACATATCGACGTCCTAACACTCAGGATCCATGACCTCGCGCAGTTACCCCTGAGATGAGATCAGGGCAGGGATCTGGACATGTTGAGGTGACCTGAACCACCTGGGTGGGCTTCGATGCCATCTCACAATTTTGTCAATTACCAGAAATCCAACACGGGTGGTGTCACGGCGTCTGTCTTAGGAGGTCGCGGTCTGAAAGGGAAAGGAGCCTTTGCAACATGAAATGAATCCCTTTCCCGATCAAGATGGATTAGGAAACAATTCAAAACAAGAAGGCTGTTCGTTTATGAAAATCAACACTGGGCTCTTTTGTTATGCAGCCACACTGGGGTAATGACTAGCTGATACAACTGCATTCAGTCCAAAGCTTGAAGTAAAGAGTCTCAGGCTGTGTGAGATGCCAGACAAGACATCCATTGTCCTGACACAGTAAAAAATATCATAGTTAGGCTTTCATTTCTGCTCCTGAAATCAACATATAGCATTGCATGTGCTTCTAGTTCTTGGACCTTGGAAGACCTGGCTACATGCAAAGATCTTCCAACGAGATCCACAAAATATGCTACCATCTGAAGGATGCTCATTTTTTTCTTCTCATTCTTCTGGTTGTACATGATGCAGAATCACACTGGTCGGGTAATCATATATGCACATAGGGTCATAATGTCTGGTTCATTCTGTTATCCTTCCTATTCCTCTACTCCCTCCCCTCCCTTCACTCCCCTCTGCCTAATCCAAGGTGACTCTATTCTTCCCTAGCAGCCCTCCCTTATTGTGAATCAGCATCTGAATATTGGAGAAAACATTTGGCCTTTGGCTTTTTGGGGATTGGCTTATTTTGCTTAGAATGGTATTCCCCAGCCCCATCCATTTACCAAAAATGCCATCATTTCATTCTTCTTTAAGGCTGACTAATATTCCACCGTGTACATGTACCACACTGAGTTTATCCATTCCTCTGTTGAAGGGCAGCTAGATTGATTCCATAAAAAGTACACTCACACGTGGCTGGTGGGACTGCAACTCGGTGCAATCATTCTGGAGAGCAGGATGGAGATTCCCCAGAAAACTGGGAATGGAGCCACCATTTGACCCAGCTGTCCCACTCCTGGGTCTATACCCAAAGGACTGAAAATCAGCACATACTACAGGGACACAGCCACATCCATGTGTATAGCAGCTCAATTCACCAGAGCTAGATGTCGGTTTGTAACCATTTAGTTTCCAACAAATTGGAAACATTTTTCTTAAACAATTAAGCTGAGTTTAAGAAAAAAAAAAAAAAAAAACACAGCTCTGTAAAATGTTTAAGGTGCTTTGCCCACAGGGATGATTGATCCAGAAAGGGACCAACTGTAAGATGCGCACATTTTTCCTGAAAATCGGAAAGAATCTTTCCTGGCCAAAGAACAGTGGAAACGTAAGTGTAACATGTTGGATATAAAGATCTCGGCTGCTTCGGAAATTGTCATTTTAAGTCCGACGATAAGTGTGGAGGCTGGTTTAGCGCCAGGATCGTGATGGGCCGTGAATTTTCTCTTGTTTTCATAACCATCCTTGTGGTACTGAACACAGTGCAGGAGCTAATTCCTATATAATGCTGCCAGGAGTCGAGCTGTGTCCCCTGCTGAAGAAACACGACGCTGAGATCTGGGCTCCCGTAAATGGGACCCTATTTGCAAAGAGAGTGTTTGCAGCAGATGGAGTTAATGAAGTCGCAAACTAGCAGAGAAACGCTCACAGCAGCGACGTGCAGGCAGACACCGCCTGGGGCGCAGATCTCCAGCCTCCAGAAATGGGAGACCGTACGTTTTTTCTGCATAAGCCGCACTGCCTGTGGCACTGTGTTACAGCAACGCAGGGGAGCGATCTAGCTGTCGTCCTGCTGTTTCCTTTGATGCATCACAGACCGGAAGCCATTGGTTAAGGCACTCAGAGGGCATGGTTCTCTGCATCGCCCCAAAGCTGTGCCTGACTCCGTTCTCCCGTGCACAGAGGTGACTGAGTAGCCACCCGCTTACACACCAGGCTGAGCCTCTGGACCCATTTCGGCTCACGGGGATCCATACTCGATTCTTTTTAATTAAGATTTCTTGTGAGATAGGAAATAGACTCCAAGTAGATCAGAATAAAGAGCCAACGACATGACGGTTGGAAAAAACATAAGACCGGGTTTAACGCCAAGTTCTTTATACCCTCGTGACTCTGAAATACTGGACGATTCCGGGACAGTCCCTCCCGCCAAATGGGAAAGAAGCCACCTCCGGGCGTCGGCCTGCACCTGTTGCTATGAAGTGTGATCATGGAGCCGCCCGTTCCCTGACGGAGGGATCTCCTTACCTGGGTGGCAGCAGTCTGTGTCTTGCGGCTCTGGAAACATCTACTCTTTGAGGCTGCACAGAGAATATCTGGCATCTCGCGCTTTACGGCTGCTGTCTCCATCAAAGCCCAAACAAAGTGATGGCCAGGCACCTCACCTCCGAAGGAAGAGACCAAACGGCCGGAGGCGAGGGATATGGGTCGGCAGCGGTGGCACATCTGTGCAGTGTGGGAGACAGACCGGGAGCTGAGACAGTCCACAGGTCTAGACAGACACGTGTGCATACGGACGGACATGCCCAGTTCATGCTGCTTCCACATAGCACTCTATCTTTTTGGGGGGGACCAGGGATTGAACCCAGGGGTGCTTAACTCCTGAGCCACATCCACAGCCCTTTTTATACTTTATTTAGTGACAGGGTTTTGCTAAGTTGCTTAGGGCCTCGCTAAATTGCTGAGGCTGGCCTTCAACGTTCGATCCTCCTTCCTCAGCCTCCCGAGCCACGGGATATAGGTGTGTGCGCTACCCGTGCCCAGTCAGTCTGTCTTTCTTGAGTCTTGTTTACTTTCGTTTTCATAATCTGAGCTGTTGCTTTTTTGCAAAATATGCAAACTCTCAGCTCATTCCCCAGGCTTACCGTAGAAGGGCTGGGCTTTAATAAATAGCAATTAAAGTTTGATTTTTCAAAGTCAAATCGCTTGAGCGATTTGGTTTTCCACCTTGTGTCAGCTTCCTGAGTCATACCACCCCGCAAAAAAAAAAAAAAAAAAAAAAAAAAATCGCATCTGTTTGCTACGGTACAATATGAACTCTGACACCATAAAATCCAAACCCACGCGTCAAATGCTGTAAACAGAGATGGGTTTGCTCCACGCTCTCCAATTAATCCTCCTCTCTTCCACACCAGCAGCTGTTCCTGCTCTAGAGGGACGGAAACACGATTCTCGTCATCTAACCGCAGCAGCGCGCTATGACCGTGTCTCGCGCTCACGTTATGGCTCCCGAGCATTTAGCTTCTTCAGGGAGCTGCTTGGGCTTCCTCACAACATGGCTGCCGCCTTTCAAAGACAAGCGCTTCCCGTGACAAGAGGTGGCGGTCCCAGCCTCCTAAGACCTGGTCATGGGAATGCACGGTGTGACTGGGGCTGCATTTGGTCAGTCAGAGACGGCATGGAGCCAACCCAGAGTCAACAGGAGAGGGCAGGACCCCGACCCTCTGTGGAGGAAGGGTCAGGCAGTTTTAGGTCTTGGGGTCCTCCGCCCCCTCCCCTTCACCCCTTGGATCCCTGATGTGAGTCCAAGGCGTGGACCCGTTCAAAATGGAATTTACTACGGTTTATGCAAAGACAGACGCATACCCCCACCTCTGACCGCACCATAGAAGAGTGAGAGGAGTAAGAATCATCCTGTAGATGACCACACAGTGTTGAAACAAGAATACAAGTAGTGGTAAGTGTTGGCCAGGATGTGGGGAAAAGGCTCACTCCCACGCGGCTGGTGGGGCTGCAAATTGGAGCCAACAGTCTGGAAAGCAGGATGGAGATTCCTCAGAAAACTTGGAATGGAACCACCATGTGACCCAGCTATCCCACGCCTCGGCTGATACCCAAAGGACTTAAAATCAGCCCATACTACAGGGACACAGCCACATCCATGTTGACAGTAGCTCAATTCCATAGACAAGCTATGGGACCAACGTAGGTGACCTTCAACAGATGAATGGATAAAGAAAATGTGGTGAGTATACACAGTGGAATATTACGCAGCCTTGAAGAAGAATGAAATGATGATATTTGCTGGTAAGTGGATGGAGCTGGAGAACATTATGCTAAGTGAAATAAGCCAATCCCCCCCTCCCCGCAAAAAAAGGTCGAATGTTCTCTCTGATATATAGACACTAACTCATAACAAGGAAGGGTAGGGAGGGGAAATATAGAAGCTCATTAGATTAGACAAAGAGGAATTAAAATAAGGGAGAGGGAATGGGACTAGGAGAGACCACAGAATGAACTGAACACAACTTTCCTACGTTCATATATGAACACACGACCAGTGTCACTCCACATCGTGTAGGACCACAAGAATGGGAATTACACTCCATGTGTGTATGACGTGTCAAAATGCACTCCACTGTCCTGAAGATCTAAAAACAACAGATAAAGAGGAAACATCAGATTTTAAAAATGGGAGGAAATGAGTCGTTTTCTTATTCGGAATCCCTTTGAGCAGATGGTCATATGTAACTTCCCGTTTCAACTCAATCTCCGTATGATTCATCTATAGCGGATGGCTTTCTGTAACTGAAATGGACCAATCTGTAATTCTCCTCCGTTCCCCTTGAATTCCATCTTTAAGGAATGCTTCTGAACTCCGGGGTGGTTTGAGTAAGGTGCCTTCCTGTGAGTCCACTGGGTGGCTGGATTTTAAGTCCAGCGACTCGGGGAAGGGCGTTGAACAAAATGAGCCTCCAGGTGTGTTTGTCGTTGGTAAAATACCAGCGGGGGATTGTGAGTCCATTGATCAGCATCCCCTTTAACCACTTCACAGCGGCCACTGTGTCACCGCAGGACGCAGACACACTCACACCTGTGTGTGTGATCACTTGTGTGTGTGTGGGGGGGTGTCTCGTAGGAGTTTACCGGCTGGATGGAGATACGGGATGAGTGATCCGAAAATAAACAACAACCCTGCCTACCCTGAGGCTGACCAGAGAGGGAATCGCAGCCAATGTGCAATCTGAAGGCAAAGACGCAGGAAAGGTGCTCAGCTGGCGGGAACCTGGATGCCGGGAAAAGATAAAATGGTCCAGGGACAGGATATAGTCCCAGTGGCCACGACAGTTGGGGACCGGAGAGATGGATGTCACCCGGCTGTCCGTCACAAGTCAAGAGGTGGATCTGGGAAGGACCTACATTTTTACTTTTAATCCTTCCTACCCTCTGAGGTGGCAGGACGGTCACCAGGGCATGCAGACAGCGACGTCACACGACGAATATCATTCTTTTCAGAATAACATTGTTTTTCCTTAAAAAGAAGACATCCTGCTAACACGGCTCTTTTAAAAACTGACACATAATGACATCCAAGTTGAGCTGGGCACGGTGGTACACGCCCGTCATCCCAGCAGCTCGGGAGGCTGAGGGAGGAGGATCGGGAGTTCGAAGCCAGCCTCAGCCACAGCGAGGCCCTGAGCAACTCGGGGAGACCCGGTCTCTAAATAAAACACAAAGCAGGGCTGGGGGTGTGGATCCATGGTGGAGTGCCCCTGAGTTCCATCCCTGAAAAAAAGCCAAGAAACAAAACATCACAAAAGTTGTACATGATCAGGGGTGCCATGTGATGTTTTGATATTCAAATGCATTGTGTAATGTTTAAATTAGGTTGATCCAACTTCTACCCTTGAACATGGCTTATTTCTTTATGGGGAAAAATATCCACGTGCTTTCCTCCAGCTTTTTGAGAGACACAGTGCATGATTGTTTTGTACAGTCACCTCACTGTGCAACTGTACCCCAGCGCTTCTTGCTCCTAACTGTAACTTAGCACCCCCTGATCAAACTCTCCCCGCTCTCTCCAGCCTCTGGTATCCGCCATTCTACTCTCACTTTCCATGAGATCAAATTTTGGGGTTCCATATACGAGTGAGATCATGCCGGACTTGCTGGCGGGTGCCTGGGTGACTCCACTGAACATGATGTATATTTCCGGTTCCACCCAAGTTGCTACAAATGTCAGGATGTCATTCACTTCAGGGTGGCGTGGTCTGCCTCGGTGGGTGTGCACCGGGCAGATGACGTGTATCTTCCACCCAGTTCACTTGTCTTGCTGCAGTGAGATTTTGGGAGAAGAAACTCGTTGAAGAGACGTCCACCCCCTAATTACCTGGTGAGGATCGAATTTGCCCTCCCAATGCCTAATTGCTCCTGAAATGGATCCAACAAACCTTCTCCCCAAAAGGACCAAAACCTCAATTAATGAGTCATTTACTACAGAAACGCTCATTGACCCCCTCAGCTGAGTTTCCAGACAACAGAATCTGGGGGCTGCCATGTGGGAGGGCCACCTTGGATAGCCCAGAGGGGCCCAGAGCCAGTGTAACTGCAGCCCAGCCAACGGCACATACCGTAAATGAACCACCCAACTACGGGATCAAGAGACTCACCAAATGTGCACGAGGTTCGGGGGCGGAGCCCGTGGACCAGTGCAAGACCTTTACCCTCACTCAGGGCAGAGAACAGGTGGGGTAATGGAGCTGGTGAGAAGCAGCTGGATTCTGCACACGGTGTGTCTGTTTGTTTTTTCGAAACAGGGTCTCACTAAGTTGCTTAGGTACTGAGGCTGGCCTCGAACTTGCGATCCTCCTGCCTCATCCTCCCAAGCCACTGCCCCTGCTCCACAGCTATTTTTGAGGACAAGTGGGAGCACACATGGAAAGGAGAGAATGAGAGAGACCAGAGAGGGAGATTTTAAAAAAAAATGTCAAGAAGGGGTGATGACCTCACTCCAATTTGTCCCTTGGACCTTCCAGTGATTCTGGAGGCTGAGGCAGGAGGATTGCAAGTTGGAGGACAGCCTAAACAACTTAGTGAAACCATGTCTCAAAATAAAAAATAAAAAGGTCTGAGGATGTAACTCAGTGATAAAGGGCCTCTGGGTTCAATACCCCGTAGTACCAAAGGGGGAAAATACTGCAGGACACTTAGGGGTTTTTTGTTATTGTTTTTCGGGTTTTTGTTGTTGTTGTTGTTGTTGTTGTTGTTTTTAAACTGCAGGCCTCATTGTGTGGGACAGTGCAAGAATTTGCAAGCAATGATTGTGTTATGAGAGCTAATATAGTCAGTGGATTAATCCACTTGGATGGACTCACTGGGTGACTGTAGCAGGTGGGGTGTGGCTGGAGGAGGGGGTCCCTGGGCTGTGCCTTTGGGGTCTCTGTCCTGTCCCTGGTGAGCAGAGCTCTCTCTGCTTCCTAGTGTAACCTAATCAGTGGATTAATCCACTTGGATGGACTCACTGGGTGGTGACTGCAGCAGGTGGGGTGTGGCTGGAGGAGGGGGTCCCTGGGCTGTGCCTTTGGGTTCTCTGTCCTGTCCCTGGTGAGCAGAGCTCTCTCTGCTCCCTGGTGCCCTGTCCTGAGCTGCTCTCCTCCTCCAGGCCCTGTCGCCATTTTGTTCTGCTCCCCTTGGGCCAGAGCCATGGAGTCGGCCAACCATGCCCTGAGTCTCTGGAACCACAATCCAGAATAAACTTTTCTCCTCCTTCACATTGTTCTTGTCGGGTCTTTTGGACACAAAAACAAACAAAGAGACTAAAACAACCCACAGGAGAAAATGTGCAATTGTCTTCAAGACTGAGAGCAGATCTCAACCTTTTGGCATGTGGCTGGATAGCGCAGGCTGTTTACATCACCGGGGCCTTGCAATCCACACCTCTGCCCTCAGACTTTGGAAGTGACTTTCTGTGGCTATTTGGCACTTTATTGGAAAGATGGAGAAGAAATGTTTTGGATCATCTTCTTGTTGGCCTGAAAACTGCCTTTACCTCCTCTTCTTTTTCTTCCCTGGCTCTCCCCAATCTTTCCTCCTTTGTTTCTATAAAAGGAGTGAGTTTAAAAGTGAGGCTTAAACTAGGAAATTCTAGGTACAGGCCAGGTGAAAGGTGGGGATGAAACTGTAGATTCACAGGGGTTTACTAGTCAGCTTTCCATTGCTGTGACAAAAAGCCTGAGGTAAACAGCTGACGAGGAGGAAAGGTCTACTGTGGCTCATGGCTTCAGAGGTCTCAGAATGTGGTTGGTGGCTTCTGTAAGTCTGGGCCTGGGAGGTGACAAGACATCATAGCAGGGAGCACACAGGGGAACAGGGCTGTTCACATCATGGTGACAGGAGAACAAAGAGAGTGGAGGAGGAGGAGCTGGGGCGCCCATATCCCCTTAAGGCCACACCCCCAATGACCTCACTTCCTCCCAGTAGGCCCCGCCTCTTAAAGGCTCCACCGCCTTCCAGTCTTGCCCCAGGCTGGGGACCAGGCTCCCACATAGGGATCTTTGGAAGATACTTCTCCAACCATAGCAAGGGGACAAGGGGAGGTACTCTGTAGAGGGTCTTGTGGGGATTCCAGCCAGCTGTGTGCTGACCACGTGTGCCTCAGGTTCTCAGTGTGAATATAATTGGTCTAAATCAGTAATCGAAACGCCCTCCTTGTACCAAGAGCACTTTGAAAGTCAGCGCCCTAGATTTCTGCTGTGACTGTGAACGCCTCTCCACAGCCCACAGGGAATGGGAATGGCCGTTGTGAGGGTATTAAGAGGGGGCTAGATCTTGAGCGAGCAATGCACGCTGATACCACAAGACAGAGTCGGGGGTCTTAGGGGAGCCTTTACAATCTCAACCTCTCTCTTGCTCCATCTGCAAAACTCCACAATCTGACGACTTCCACCAGGCTCTGGAGCAATGGGAAAGTCCGCACCAGGTGTGGCCTTTCCATCCTGGATTTCCCCGGCCTCCAGGTGTGTGAAAAGCAAATTTCTTTTCTTTGTAAATTACTCTTCCCCTCGATTGGGAATCGTCTGAATCCATTCTCTGTTGCGTTGGGTATTCTGTTACAGCATCGGAAAATGGGCCAAGAGCACTCCCAACCAGAGAGGAGGAAATTGGAGAGGTACGGCAGCTTGCTCAATTCACGGCTGACGGGCGTGGGGCTCCGGGACAGATCCGTCGCCCTCCAAAATGCACCTTTCACCACTCGGTTCCAGGACCCGGGTTCCCCAAATGAGCAAAGCATTCTTCCTCGATGTTGGATCTTGCCAACAAGATGAAAATCATGCAGAAATGTGGCGCTCTTATCTTGCAAGATTGTCGTCTAAATGTGGGCTTCCTGGTTCCTTCTACTTCTACGACTCATGGCCCTGGTGGTCAACACCTGCCAAGATGCTGGGTGGACGCTTCTGCACAACCAGGCGTGAGGAGGAATCTGTCCTGAGCCTAGGTTTTATGTTCCTTTGTTCTGTTCTTGTTCCGTCCGGCCACGTACTCCCAGCACCTGACACCTGTCCACTGCCCCATCGCGCTCTCACATTCGCAGCTCAGCCTCTGAGCCCTGCCAAGCCAGCCGCATCCCCTGCCGCTGGGCCGTCTCTGATGCTGGTGCAGCCCATGGCTCAGACCTGGATGCTGCTTGGGGAGGACGTAACTGCCATCCTGGTGGCCCAGACTTCACCTCTGTCCACGAGGCTTGGATTCAGAGACACGGCCAACTCCCAACTCCCTCCTGCCGTCTTATCTGTGCTCCCCAAGGTGGAGCTGCTGGTGCAGCCAATCAGGGCCGCCACACAATCAGACACTCCACACCCACCCAGGTGGGCTCCGAGTGCCAGGTCACACTGGAACGAGATTTGGGGGAACCGCCCCGTGGGATGGCCCCCGGGCACGGCAGGCTAAGGAACAGCTTTGATTTCTTTATGGTCTAGATTCCAGTTGGGTCCCGGTTCACTCCCAAGCAGGGCACATCCTTCTTCATGGCGTTTCAAATGGGGGAGCAAAGGCTTAAACACTCGACGGGCAGGTGCGGATGTGAAGACACACCTGGGCGTGGATTTCGTGACAAGGTGACGTGGATTGTGTGTGCAGGGCCAGGTTTACCTTGAAGACCGCAGGTGAGGCTCCACCCCGTGACAGCAGCCCTTGGGCATGAAGTTTCCACCCTGGGGACACACGGACGTCGTCCTGCTCTGCACCAGGTGTGTCAGGAGGGGACCGCTCGGCCTCATGCCCCGGCGGGAACAGCCACACGTGGGGGCCGTTTACAGAAACCGGAATCTAATCCTGCAGGGTCGCGGTTCTGCCTGGGCACGGCCCTGGGCCCCCACGATGCCCCGGGTCGGTCTTCCCGGTGGAAACCCTTCTGTCTGCAGGGCGTCTGGGCACCACTCCACCTGCAGGAGCTGCAGGCACGTACCTAGATGGCGGTTCTGTTTGCAGGAGAGCAGGCATCCTGGTGGTGCTAAGCATCCGTTCTTTGCTTTAGCCTTGAGTTTTTTGAAGCACGCCCACGGGTGTGTTTAAAATCAAACATGATTAAAAACAGCGAAACTGGTAAGCCTCGGGTAGACGAGTGGCAGCAGGGCAGGAAGCTGGGAGAGGCCGTTGGTGAGCTCCGATCATCAAAAGTCAGAGAGCGCCAGGGCTCCCCAGGGGGTCATTTATGAAGCGGGCACTTTGATAATAAGTGATCAAGGAGGCCCTTTCCAGGTAAGCAAACCGCTGGGGGATCAGTACCCTAAGCAGCACATTTACAGAAATCGGACAGAAGAAGAGACTGAGCTTTGCACACTGCGTTTGGTTCTGCTGGTAGCTAGAGAAAACCCAGGGCATAGAACGTTTGGATGATTCGGGATCCTATCGACATGACGTTTAAGGCAGAATATGGAAATCAAAAACGCAGACCTGGTCAGGTGCGGTGTTGTACACAATCCCAGTGGCTTGGGAGGCGGAGGCGAGAGGATCCTGAGTTCAAAGCCAGCCTCAGCAAAAGCAAGGCGCTGAGCAACTCAGGGAGACCCTGTCTCTAAATACAAAATAGGGCTGGGGAGGTGGCTCAGTGGTCAAGTTCAATCCCCGGTACCCGCATTCAAACAAAAGATAAAAACATGCAAATCTGTGCTGGCTACCGATGGATGTGAATGTCTGGGTGCAAGTATGAACGCTAAAGAGGTCTTCAGTGGTGGACATCAGCACTTAACATGCAAGTTCTTGTGCACCAGAACTCTTCAATCCTCTCACCAAAAGAAAAACGAGAGAATTTAAGTTCAAAACAATCTAACAGTAATCTTCGTTCTGTCACTCATAAACGTGACTTTGAATTGATAGGTATTCTTTCATTGGCTAATTTTCCCTATGTTGATTAACATGACTTTTCAAACACAAGGGTCTTAGAGATTTCATGATCCATCCCTCAGCTGAAAATATCTCATACCATCTGCAAAGATACGGCCCTAACAAAACTGGCCAAGAGCCAGAAAATAGAAAAATCAATACCTGGTTTCCTCAAGGAGAATTGAAAAATGCAAATTCATGTTACAAACTGATGATGGCGATTTTAATTAGTGCAAATTGGTGTGACCACTTTGGAAAGCAGAATGGAGATTCCTCAGAAACTTGGAATGGATCCACCATTTGACCCAGCTGTCCCACTCCTGGGTTTATACCCAAAGGACTTAAAATCGGTTTATTACAGTGACACAGCCACATCAGTGTTCATAGCGACTCAATTCACAATAGCCAAGCTATGGAACCAAACTAGGTGCCCTTCAACCGATGGATGGAGAAAGAAACTGTGGTATATATACACAATGGAATATTACTCAGCCATAAAGAAGAATGAAATCATGGCATTTGCTGGTAAACGGGCTGATCTCATCTCCAATAGGGGTGAGAAGAAACAGTTGGCAGTTCTCACAAAACCCCAGTCATATCTTTTCTTCCATGTGCCTGAGAAGGAGGAATCCTTTTATACTTGTGGAGAGCTTCGACTTTAGAGTAGAACATCTCAGATGGGCTGTGCGCCCAGGGTAAGGAAGGCAGCAGGGACTTTGGAACAGGAGCTGGCCTCCCTGTGAGGACATGGCTGACATGGTGTGGAATTGCTGGTTAGGAAACAAAGATGGCGGACTTTGAGCCTGTATTGCCATTGCAATTTCCATCTCCAGAGCCGCCCAGTACATTCCAGCCCGTTCCCGATCTTTTCTTCCCCAGCCTTTGCTATAGTATTTGCACCCTGGACATGCTGAAAAAAACCACAGATGAGGGTTTTGAACCATCTATAAATCCAAGAAGGGCTTGAAAGATCTGGCAGCGAAGGCAGGCTGAGCGTAGGCAGGCACATGGGGTTTGCAGTCCTGTGTGGGGAAGCGCTCCTGTTGCAAAGGGAGCTGGACTTTATTTTGACAGCTGAGTTCTCCCTTCCGGCCGGTTTTGAACTTTCTCTGTAAGAATGGCCCTGCCTTTGAATCTGTTTGGCAGCCATAAACCTTTCTGTGCAAGTAGGGAGGGGGCAATGATTCTCATGCCCAAGTTGAACCCTCAAGGGCTGGATCCTGTAATTATTGTCCCTTGAAAATAGGAGTTTGACCTTAGTTGTGCACCAAGGAGGGACCTGCATGGTGAAGATGAGAGAATCTGACCATTTTTCCATTCATCCGGAATGGCAACTCCTTTGGGAGTTTAGACACCTCTCTCCAACTATTCTTCTCAGACTCCAGGTCTCAAGGGATGCCTTTGTCAAGAGGAGCACCCTGGGAAACGTGAGCGTCCCCTGGATTGGTGACTGAGGTGTCGCCTCCTAGGTGGGTTGAAACAGATCCCTTAGAGGATTTTCTCCTGCACGGTCTGAACACTGTTTTTATCGTCACAAGGTTTTTTTGCATGAACAGAGTGTTGGACCACGGAGACAACTCCATGTTTGTATCCAGTTTTGGAATCCACAGTGCCTGGTGCCTTGTCATTGTTTGCCTGCACAAGAAAACGTGCAGTTGTCAGAGTTACGTATCGTCTTCCCTCAGTACCCAAGAGGTGTCTGTTCCAGGATCCCCTTTGAGGGCATCAAAATCCAGGGGGGCTCAAGTCCCTTATATAATAAGGTATAGTATCTGCATAGGGTCTACACGCATCTTCCTGTATCTCTTAAATCATCTCTGAATTACTGATTATGCCTAATTCGATATAAATCCCATGTCCACTCGTGGTGTGTTATATGATTATTTGGGGGAGAATGAAGACAAAAATAATGTATTTCGTACCAGTGCAATTTGCTGTTTTCCTGGTACAGGCTCTCTCTGACTTACAAGGCTTTGCCTTCATACAGTTTCAGTTTCCCGAGGGCGCCAAAGCAATACACCTCCAGTAGCGACTCTACTTCAAACTTTGAACTTGGGTCTTTTTTTTTTTTTTCCTTTTCCCCAGACTAGTTAAGTGCACTACTAAAATCCCTCTCCACGCTGGTCAGGGAGAAATGAGCCGCAGCTCCCAGGCAGCCACCTGACTGTCGGGGACCCATCCATACTGTACAGTGTCCTGGGTTGCAAAGCTATGCAGATCCGGTGTCGTAAGTGCATTTTTTGACTTACAATATTTTCAAGTTACAATGGCCTTGTCAGGACAGAGCCCCTCCGTCGTAAGTCCAGGAGTATCTGTGGTTTGGATGCCCTGTCAATCAAGTCTGCAGGGTAAGGAGGACCGGGTGTCTATTCTTGATGTAGGTTTGCAACGTGTATTTTTTTGGGGGGGGGTGTTCTTGTGCAATCAGAACAGACGTGTGCAAGAGGCTACATTCTCTTTTCTTCAGTCGGCATTGCTTTTAGGATCCAGTGATGAACCTTCTTGTACTGCATGGCCCCGTGGACCTGTCTTGGGAATGGATTGGGGTTATGTGCTCAGAGATTGGGTCATAAGTTATTTGGATACTCAATGGGATTAAACATACTTTTATATTATCCCCAAATAGGTCTTTCTGAGGTGTCCTGTGCAAATCTAAATAGAGAAGTATTTGTCCTTCTATGAAAACCATGCCATCTGGATTGCTATGGCTTTTGTGGATGTCTTAATATCTGTTCGGGCAATCTTAACCTTTTGCTATTTTTATCATAGTTTTGCCACTTTCATGAATATTTAGTTTTATATGCAAATTTTAGATTATATTCATCATGTTTGTAGAGAAATCCAACTGAAATATTGGTCTAACAGGGGGAGAATTGACATCTCTAGTATTAAAATTGCCCCACTTCAAAACAAGAATATCTCTGTATTCACATTGTTTTCTATGTCCTTTCGAAGAATATTACATTTTTCTTCATGGTCATCATGCAGAAAGGTCCTTAGAAATTGTTGTTGCAGTTGTAAATACCATCATGTTTAGTTACAAACCCACGTTTGGCTATATATCAAAGTTTTTGATTTTTGTGAATTTATCTTGCTTCTAGCAACCTCAACTCTTCCTCGCTCTAAGAGCAATTGCTTGTCAATTGATTTAGTTTGGTTTTGGAGGCAGATGATCATTTTATCTGGAAATAACATCCCACCAAAGGTCTGGTGCATATTGGAGGAAAAGTAAGAGAAAGGAGGAGACTGAGGATCAGACTGTGATGTAGGCTCCTAACAAAAATGCTGTGCGTTGTTTGTCGATAGAGTTGTACCTAACGAGAATGTCTCCAGATTGATGATCACATTGTGCAGATCTTTTATAATGGTGCACTAATTTTATCAACTTCATCTGACCACTTCTTGAAGGAATATGCTACAAACTAAATGACAGTTGTTGATGAATCCATTGTTCCTTACAATAATCGATCTTTTTACAGTGTCGTTCCTTACACTCAGTACCATGTCCATTTTGTGCATGTGATATTTACGTCTTGAACTCTATTTTGTCTGATTTTACGTTCGTTACCCTTCGTTGGTCCATAATCGACATTCTCTTATTTTCACATTTCCCTTTTAATAAACCTACATCTAATAGAAAACAAATCATATTTAATAATCATATTTAATAATCTAGCCCCTCACCCTCTGCATTTTAATTGGTGAGTGTAGCATATCTAGATTTTTGTATTGATTTACTCATACCATTTTTATTGTCTCCTGTTATATTTTATCTTTGGTTTTTCTTTTCCTTTTCTGCTTTCTGATTGATGAGGTGTTTTTTTTCTCCTGGTGACCGACCACTCTTCAACTTTTATTTCTTTCAGTACCGGGCATCCCACCCAGGACCTCAGGGGTGCGAGGCTGAGGCTGTGCCCCTGAGCTATGTTCCCAGTGCCGTCTGCGTTTCTCGCTGCCTCCTCCTGGCGTTGAGCACTCCCTTGCAGACTTATCCAAGTGAATCTGTGTCTGGCAGATCTCTCCCCAACCAGCATGCCTGAAAATATTTTTATCACGCCCTTACGTTCAAGTGACAACTTGGCTGGAATCAGACTTTTCAGGTTCAAAGGGATTTTAAAATACGTCTCCGCCTTCATGTGGATGTCGAGCATCATGTTGCCGATTTTGTGATTGTCCCTTGGAAGTCTGATGCTTTGTTCCGGAACTTGCGTGTTCTCTTAGTTTCCGCATTCTTGATTTTTCACGCCACTCTGCCTAGTTGTATTTTCTTCTTCTTCTTCTTCTTTTTTTTTTTTTTTTCCTGACTTATCATCTTGGGAACTTTCCGAACCATTTCCATCTCAGGTCTAAGATCTCTTTCCTTATTCAAAATTTAACGATGGAGGATTTTCTTGATTCTTTTTTTGCAAACAATGCCTCCTCTCCCTGGACTTCATTTTTATCTAGCCTTAGATCTCTTTATTTCTTTACCCACACTCTTGACATAAACCCTGACCATGCCAACAGGTTTCCGAATTCTACCACAGCATAAGCATCACCGGACAGAAACTTTTTTAAAAAAAGAAATATGCACAAAAATAATCTCACAGCACACTCAAGAGTCACCCGAATGACTGAAGTCTCTATTCAAATAAATTTAATGGCTTTCTACAAGGTCTATTTTACGACAAAAAGAACTCGGCGCCAATGCAAAGCTTTTGCCTTCCCCGGGTGACATAAAACTGATCCAGGTGAAAGAGTTGCTTCCTAATTCAAGGTTTCCCGTCAGGTCCTGTGTTTTAGACTCAGAGGACCACTGAACGACTCTCCAGCCAAATGCGGCCCACCACTTTTTTTATATAAATAAAGTTTTATCGGCACACAGCCATTGTTGATAAACTGCCTGCCCAGGGCCGCTTCACACGACCACGTCAGAGCAGCATCTCTTCTCTGGCTGTGGGCCAGAATGAGCAGTTCTGTCCGCCACTGGACTTGGTGGCTGCAAGAACTTCTATTTTCATTGCTCACATATTCTGAAAATCACCCACACAAACATTCCCCTTTGTTCTAAGGTTGGACCCGCAGTGGTTCATGCTTTTATTGGCAAACTGAGAACACTAATTAGAATCAATATCCTCCGACAGCAGCCATCCAGTAAAAATGCTTCCAACCGACCTGTGGTAGCAATCGGGGGTAGATGCATGTGGGCTTGATGTATTGGACAACGGGCGGATGCATAGGAAAAGGTATTGACTTCCCAGCATCCCCCCCCCAGACACCATCCCCCCCCAGACACCGGCATTGCCCTGTGGTCTCGGTAACTGGGGTGAAACTTCACGTATGTGAAATTCACTCAGCTTCTCCACATCGTCTCCTAAACTTTGTCTACTCTCTGATACTCTGTCATCGTGTCTTATCATTTTGCTTCTGGACTCCAAGGCGTGTACCATCTCATTTTCACTTATCTTCCTGGTAGATTCGTTTGTGGGGCTCGGTAGATGCCCTCCGATTTTAATAAACCAATTTGCGAGTTAAATGCTCCGTGGTGAGACAATTGTATTGCGAACCTGTCTTTTTAATTACCACTCACCCTGACTTTCTTGGAGCTGTGACGTTTCTATGTAGCTGGATTCTTAGTAGATAAATCCATTTTCACTGATGGTAATTAGACGCGTTTCTGGATTCATTCCCACTTTTTTGCATGATGGTGTGCGTTCTAAATTGCCATTATTTTTCTTTAATTTCCATTTTGTATTCTTTTAATTTTCCTTTTATTTCTCTTTTTAAAATTTATTTTAATTTGCTTTTACTTCTTCTCAATTCAGCTAGTTATCTTCCTTTGATTACTCTGGGTATTTTAATCCCTTACTAGATATCAATTTGCCTACTAAAATCTAAAGTTATTCAGTAATTGTATTTTTTCCGGCCTGTTTGAGCTCATCTACCAAAGATCTTTTAGACCCGGCAGATCCCTCTCAATGAGCCTGAAACCTCAGTTTCTAAAAAAGGAAATCTGCTTAGATTTTTGTCCTCCTTATTCTTCCTCACACCTCGCCCCTCTGTGCCCCAACACCATCATTTATGGGGTTGATTTTTCTGAGTTTCTTTAAACCCCAAAACTCTAGAGACCAAAGAATCTATGGGAGAACGACCCTGTCCGTGATTCGGGGAATAGAAGGGAACGTTCCGGTGAGCTGCAAGTGGGGAACCGGGGGTCTGTGACCTGGGGTTGCCGGTCAAGCTTTGACCTTCAGGAAGGTGGAACCTTTACTGACGACCCCCAATCTCTCCTCTCCTCCATCTTCCAATTTAGTACATCTCAGAATTCCTCTTTTACCGCCTTATTCCATGGGTGCGCTCCATGGGTGTGGTGCTATGATTTCTCCTGTTATTGTCATTGTGTTCCGTGTTGAAATGCAAATCTTCCAAGGGCCATCCAATGCACACCTGAGTGGGCTTAGCTCACAATTAGCCCCCCGTTAAGTACTTGTTGACGGCTTCACTGGATTCTGTTCATTCCCAGTAGCCCTGCTATTCCCAGGGTATTTTTTTTTCTTTAATAATTCCATAGCAAACCAACCTAGGTGCCGTTCCGCAGATGAATACATAAAGAAACTGTAGAATATATACACAATGGAATATTACTCAGCATTAAAGAAGAAGGAAATGTTGGCATTTGCCCGTAAATAAATGGAGTTGGAGAATATCATGCTTAGAAATAAGCCCATCCTAAAAAAACAAAGGCTGATATGCGGATGATAATTCACAATAAGGAGGGGGCAGCTAGGGAGGAACAGAGGTACTTTAGACTAGGCAGAGGGTAGTGAAGGGAAGGGAGGGGACTTGGGGGTAGGAAAAATAGTAGGATGAATTGGACCTTATTACCCTAAGTGCATCTACACAACTGGTGTAACTCTACCTCACATACAATCAGAAGAATGAGAAGTCATACTCCACTTATGTCAAAATACATTCTACTATCCTGCAGAACTAATAAGAACAAATTTTTAAAAATAGTTCCACAGCACATTTTCTAATAAGCATTGCATTGTCTTAAAAGTATTGGGTGTGTGCATGTGAGGTCATAAAGTCTGGGTGCAGCACGCGGCTCACACATCAGCTGCCCACCGAGATCGAGAGACAAGAGCTGGAGCGAATTCTGAAGGAGAGCGTCCCCACCCCAAAGGCGGTTACAAATGAGCAACTAAAGACTGCAAACCCCACACCACTATCAACTCCTAAAGAGGAGTTGAGTGAAGCCCAGCCGTGCTTAACAGAGCCTGCTCTTGAAAAGACGTGCAGACGAAGAAACAAAGAAGTGGGAGAAGCAATTCCAGGCAGGCTTGGCTCCCCCTTCATCCAAACGGGCGGATGTAGGCTAGGGGTGTAGCTCATGGTAGAGCACTTGCCTAGCATGCATGAGGCCCTGGTGCCCTCCCTGGCACTTATTTAATAAAGATAAGAAGGATATCAACTGGCAAACCGAAAGTGTGGTTTGGAACCTCTTCCCTGAGCACAGAAAAGGAACCATTTTCTATAGAAAACACAGCACATGAGTTAGCTTTCTGTGTGACTATGACAAAGTGCTTGACATGATCAACTTATAAAGAGAAAAGGTTTCTTTGGTTTCGTTTGGGAGTTCCCCGTTCCTGACTGTTGGCCCCGTTGCTGTGAGACCATAGTGAGGAAGCACTTCATGGCAGGAAGGGGACAGGTCCTCGCTATTGCCTTCACACGCGTGTTCCCAATCACCTGAGGACCTCCCTCTGAGTCCCACCTCTGAAGTATTCTACGACCTCCCAATAACACCACCAGGGGGCTGAGCCTCTATCCCGCGGGCCTTTGGGGTGCATGACGAGATCCAAACCATAGCAATCCACTTGCGTGAATTAGCGCAAACACATCAAGGTGAACTGGCCCCGCGTCTCAGCCACAAGCCCACCTCAAAGTCACGGCTACCTCAAAGCAGGTTCTGTCAGGCGTCTTGGAAACCGTCCAACAACTATGGCTTTTCCCTCAGTTCTCCCACGGGGCTTTCTACTAGGAAGGAGGAGCCGTCCCATTCTCTGCATTCCTCCAGCAAACTTCAACATCAACCTCTTTTGCTTTTTCATTTTGCAAAATACAAATAAGAGCAAGACTCAGATGACCCTGAATCGCTGAGTGCCTCTTGCCACACTCACACAGTTCAAGATGCCTGAGAAGGCTGAGCTGACACAATGGATTTGCTGGGTGTATCTTCCTCAGCAGGGGAAGGCTGTCCCAAACCAGCCCGGGGTCCTATTACAAAGTCCCAGCCAGAGGGGTTTACAGCCATGGGTCTTGAACGTAGTGAAATTGCTCTTCTCTCTCCCAACGCTACCAGCATTTCTGATCCAGCCCGTGCGTTATTCTCCGTGCACAGACCAAAGATCTTCACCTTATGTGACCTCTGGACAAAATCATATGACGGTGTTGGTCGAGAATTTCACAGTTTGCAGCTGAATTTCGGGCATGGGTCCAAATTACAAGCTGGGAAGTTGTAGAATGCAGTTACGGAAGAAGATCCTTACCCCAGGACAAGGCGTTGGGGTCTCGGCCTCTTGTCCTTCTCACCTCCTTTAACAGTTTCCAAAAGGACCGCCTCAGCTCTGGAATCCGCACCTCAAATCTTGGTGCACAGGGGTAGCCACCGTTTCTTGTGCCAGACACACAATTTCCAAAGCTTGTCCATCTGCAAACCTCCATACCTAAAGCCACCTCCAATTCCCGGCACTCCTTTCCTGTCCTGCTAACGTCATTTTTAGAATTTTCTTTTTTAGTGGCTATGCATTTGTTATTTGCCTTCAAATCTTCTTTCTCCGATTCTATTTAAGAGCAAAGAATGAAACTTGCTTTGTGATTCAAAAGTCATTTCTTCCCTGGCCTCAGGCAGGGGCATGGAATCCTGAGCTTTGCATCCTGATTTTTGACTTGCCTGGAACCCACAAGCATCTAAGAAACAGGATCCCCTTTTTTTTACCGTCTCTGGCAGAAATGAATCCTCCTCTCCCAGCTGAAAATTCTGTGGGTAGAAATGATTTATATTCCGTTGGGCGTCAGCATCTCCAAGTACTGATTGCCACGGGAAACAGCAGGCACTTCCGTAAGCACATTTTTGTTTGTTGGGTGTTTTTTTTTTTTTGCAGGGGAGGGAGATGGGGGTCCCAAAAATGTGGAATGGGTAAAGAAAAGAATTGGCTACTTACTGCAGAACAAAAACCAGAAGTAGGTCAGAAGTGAGCCAAACTGTACGGAAGTCACTGATGTCACACTTCTCCAGGGCCCACTCTGCAGGTGACAATGGTGTCGGAGATGACATGCCCTTGGAGTGGGTCGGTGACTCTTCTGCGCAGCCACCGCGGCTCCTCCTCAAGGCTGACCGTCCTTGTAAAGATCTGAAATTCGTGCATCTTTTATTTGAAAGCAAGGCGCCCGGGAGCACATTCGATTTGTTCCTCTTTCCATCCAAGAAATTTGGATTTTCAGATCCAAACTAGCTAGGCTGAGAATCCCTCCGTCTCCTCCCGCCTATGCATGAAAAATGAAATAGCAGCATGTCCCTTGAAAGGGAAAGAAACCGGACACCCGGAAGTCAAAACGACCCAAGAACTTGCTTATAAGTTAAGCCCAGCAAAGACGCAGCTGCCCCGACGTGCCAAAGAGAAGGCAGGAACGGGCAAAGGTGTTTGCACAATTATCCCTCGGACGTGCACAAACCGGGAGCAGATTATCAAAGCTTGCTCCACGCTGTTCCTGGCTGGGCGGATGCAAACAGCCTCTTTTAAAAATTTCCACTGTGTGTTTTTCCATTCACGGGAGGCATTGATGTCATAGCTGTAATGACAGAAACTTCTCAAAGTTCACTGCGTCATTGTACTTGGGGGCAATTAGGGCAAAGGGAAGTAATTCCATGAAAGGTTCTCTGCTGCACGCACAGTGGAAGCTAATCCGTTTGCAGTGGTGCCTAATGGGGTCCCTTTAAAGTCACGAAACGTTTCAAGGAAGCAAAACATAGGAGCGGATTTGAAGACCCCTCCAGACCTCTGAATGGGGCCTGTATGTGAAGATCTTGGAAGAGCCCAGGTGACCCAGAAATGCTGAGCCTTTTGTCACAACGGTGAGCAGAGCCTGGGAGGAGTCCATCTTGCAAAACTGGGGAACCCAGGCACCCGCCGTGAGGGTTTGCTGCTACCATTTGCCACCCTCTGATCACAGAGTCACTACTCTGTGCGTCTCTGTCTCATTTGTCAAATGGAAATAGTCACCAGCTCCAGGGCTGGGGTGGAGGGTAAAAATAAATAAATAAATAAATGCAAATGAAAAGATCTTGAAAAACTGACATTAAACATAAAACATCTTGGCTCCTATTTATATAAAATGTGTTTCTGCACAATATCCATTTCTGCTGCTATTTAAAAAAAAATGCCTTGTACTGGGTCATTTATAAATAAGAGGATTTTATTTGTCACCTTTCAGGAGACTGGGAAGCGCAAGAGCAAGGTGTTGGTCGACTGGGTCTCTGCTTCAAGGTGGCGCCCTCTTTCTGATCCTCCCGCGGTGAAGAGGTGCGAGGGCTCTCCACTAGCGCTGGCCCTCGGGCATCTTCCGCTCCTCTCCTGCCTGGCTGCCGGTCACCTCTGTATTCGCTCTTCCCTCCCAGGTCTTTATTTCCAGCCCCATCTCCTCCCCCAAACTCCAAAGCACATCTCAACGTCATTCCGGGTGTCCCCGGAGTAGCTGCATCATCTCTTGCAAATCATCTCGGCAGCCCTCGTCCCCAAAGGCAGGCCCTGCTGCCAAGAAAGACCACCGTCACCGTCCTCCCCTGCTGTCCACTTGATCGCAAGCCGCACAAATCCTCCTTGGGGGTATGTCTCCAGTCTTTCACTTTGGCTGCACACGGAGGGCATCCATTTCCCCTTAGCACATGGTCGACGTGACCACTACCCGTTGACCTCTATGACCTCTGCACACCATTTTCCCTTTGTTCTAATCAACTTTTGCATTGCTGTGACCCAAATACCCAAATGCCCCAGGGACCACTCAGTCAGCCCATGCAGACTGGGATGGACTGATGAGGTCGCAGCTGTCACAATCCAGTCATTAACAGGAGCTTGGGGGGGGGGTACCTCGTATGCAAACTGTGATGCCTTCCCAGCACTCTCCACCCAGCGGCACACTGACGGTGCTGAAGCTGAAATAGGCCCACGCTATGTCACTATGAGCCGCCACCATGGCCAGAGATTCAATATGGCGGCAGAACTCCCAGGAAACCACTCCAGGAGAACAGGGGACTCCTTCAACACCTAACTGAAACAAGACTGTGTTAACTGTGCTAACTGCTGAGTCCATGTGAATCATGGTGCAGTGCTTACGTGCAGACTTTTCACAGTGGGTTGATAGTGACTCCCAGTCGTCCCTTAGAAGTGGCAGGGTCACGTTCTATCAGGCCACCGGGGGAAAAAAAAAAAATCTAAGGCTGATCTTTATTTCTTTTCCTACACTACAATGACTGATAATGGTTTTATGGAAAGGTCTGGCATTTTGTGGGCATGCTCGCAAATCATAAACATTGATGAAATTATAGTTCTGGACATCGTAGAGACAAATAAAAAAGAAATTTCAAAGGCAAGGACAAAAAATATCAAGTTCTACAGATGCCCATGGCCTCCGGTCTTGTATTCTAAAGGCAGAGCACTTGCTTTACAAACCACCCATTCGATCCATCTTCTATTCTTCTCCTTCCTGTTACCAAACATGGCCTCATCTATAAAGAATGAAATGTTGTGCCAGGTCTGAGCCAGATGAAAAGAATATTATGAAATAAAAGTAGTTCATTTTTGCACATAAGATTTTTCTGGTGGGTTTATGGACAGTTAGAAGGAAGTTGAGATGTTTTGAGATCATGATAAGATAAAATGCATTCGCTCCCAAGGCCACACAGGGTTCTAGAATTGGCCCAATGGTGGTTGTTTGCTGACCGTCCTAGAGAACAACATCAATCTGTGATTCCCTGAACAGAGCCCACCGTAAAGGTGAGAAAAATAAAATGCAGGTGCGCAGATTAACATCTAAAAAAAAAAAGCCAGTTGCCATAAAAATTAAATTCAGCTGTATTTTTCAAAAACAGGAATGATTTCTGATGGTCATCAAAGTTAGCTTAAAATGCTAGATTTCTGGTTGTATAACAGGCTCTGAGCACAAGTTGAGGAAATGCTGCACTTTCTGTGCGGTTTCACTTCTGCATTCTGAGGTTCCATACCTTTAA
Source organism: Callospermophilus lateralis (assembly GCF_048772815.1). Lineage (NCBI taxonomy): Eukaryota > Metazoa > Chordata > Mammalia > Rodentia > Sciuridae > Callospermophilus > Callospermophilus lateralis. The sequence continues at coordinate 8,122,701 of NC_135326.1, read as the reverse complement.
AAATCTTGGCAGGGTAAGCTTTTGAAATGGAAGTCCCAGATAATATTTTCAAGGATGTTAGAAGAAAGAGGAAAAATAAAAATAATTAAAAAAATAATTAAAAAAAAATGGCATTTTAGCTTTTCCAAACTATGGGATTATCCAATGGATTAGGAAACCAAAGAGATGCTCTGAAAGATCCTCAGACAGGCAGAAAATCTTGAGGAAGGTGAGGAAAATAAGAGACGATGTGGGAAACTTGAAGGTGAAAGCAAAAATTAAAGTAAAAACAAAAAAAGTAAACCTGGTTGTTCAAGTTCCAGTGAAGGAATAATTCAAGCCAAGACAGAAGATTTTCTTGGATCAACAAACTTTTAAAATCATGTGAAATTACGGAATCCTCAGCCTCTTATCCAGAATGAGCTTCCAACACTGCTTGCCAGGTGGGACTTAGATAAAGTCAGGCAGGAAGGAGGCCATGCGTAGCTTTCGCCAAGGTGCCAAATCTCCAAGGGCTAGAAACAAGATGGCGCCCAACAGGGGCAAATGCTGACCAGGAAGATGCAGAGACAGAAAGCTGATCTCGTCCCTACCTCATAAAATCCCACGGGGTCCTCTTTCTCTGACTTAAAGAAATCTCCCAAAATTGTCATTCATCGAATTGACTTTTCACTTGCTCTGCTGTTCTATGAATTGTAACACGCATAAAGGGTTCTGTAACCAGCCCCATAATCGAGACACAGAATCATCCCTTCATCTCCCCAAACTCCTTCCTGCTATCCCTAGGCCCTGGCAGCCACAGATGCGTTTCTGCATCACTATCGTTTGCTTTTTGAGAAGGCCAAATAAACAGAGCCACACAGTCTGAAATTCCTTAGTCCTGCAGGATCATGTAGTTAAGATTCACCCAGGTGTCTGCGTGCGTCTGTCCCCTTCTACTGCTGAACAGTACATGATTATAGGGCGGTCGCAACATTTTTCATCAACTCACTCAGTGGAGGATATCTGGGTTGTTTTCTGCTTTGCATCATCACCGATAAAATTGGCAGCGCCCTATTTCCAAGCGGCGACCCATGAAACGTATCTTTATTTTATGGAAAAAGATCTTTGTTCTTATCAGGTTCATTTTTACCATCGATAAGGTTGTTCTGAACAGTCAGGTGCAGGATTTTGTGGGGACGTGAGCTTTCTTTTCTCGGGGGATCCCTGGGGAGGCGTGCAATTGCTGGGGCTATGGTAAGTGGGTGCTTTATGTGCACCTTCTGCTCCGTTCTCCACGGTGTGGATTTTCTGACCATTTCTTAGTCGTAAAAGTGGAGCCAGTGATGGTTCCCCCTTGATGTGCTTCATGAGAGAGAAATGAGATAACGCGGCCCATTGCTCAGGCCAGCGTCTGCACGGGAGCCTCCCCACCACGGTGATTCTGGTCCCAGAGGAATTTGGAACTATCTGCAGACGACGCTTTCATTCATCACAGCTGGGGAACGAGGTGCCACCCACCCCAGGCTGGGGAGACCGGGGGTGAGGCCCAACAGCCTCCAATGCACAGGATGGCTCCCGACCACAACACCTCTCCGGCTCCAAATGTCACTGGCACAGAGGTCGAGAGACCCCCGTCTACACACACCTACCAGAAGCAGCAGCCGTAGCGATTATTAAAAGGTATGCTCTTCACAGTCAGCATCGAAGTTGTCCAGGGTTCCAGGCCTGTTCACCTTTCCCAAAGAATAGTGCGCCCACTGGTAGAGAGAACAGTTCACTCTGGATGTTACTGCAGTCGAGCAAGTGAGCCCATAATCAAAATAAATCCACACTGATTGTTTCCTTAAATGTTCTAATAGCTGAACTCCTAACGCAGTTCTCATCAATGAAAAATGAAGACATGAAAACCCGAAAAAGAAATATGTATGTAAGTGGGTCAAGGACTGAGCTCAGTTTGGCTGAGATGGACTTTATTTAGCTCTAGATTTAAAACGGCGATAGATTCGACCAAAGATGAAGAGCGGTAAACAAAGCAAGGGACTCAAGGGGCGCTGTTCTGCAGAACAAGTCCAGCAAAGACTTGTTCCCCGCCGCTCCTTCTCCGTACCAGTCAGCTGTGTGTCGCTGTGAGCAAAAACCTGACAGCAACAACTTAAAGGAGAAAAGTTTTCTTTTGGCTGACCGTGTCCATGGTTGGCCAACTCCATTGCCATTTCGCTTGAGGACTATGTTTCTGCCATCAGCTGCGTGACTCGGGGCCTTTCAGACCTACGGTCTCTTCACCTACCAAGAGACCCAGGGAAGCATGAGCCCCCTTTCAGGTGGAACATGCTCTGGGGAAGTTCTACTGGCAGTCACTCCCAGGAAACTGTTGGAAAGAGGTTAGAGAGAGGCTTCAAGCTGCTGTTCCCCTCGTTCTCCATGACCCCAGACCTAAAGTACCAACCCATCTCAGGGTTGAGCCACCCAGGAGAGCAGGTAGTGAAGGCTGGCATAGTAGTGTGTGGAGGGTACACACGGAGCTTTATGTCTGCAATTTAATTTTTTAAATGCATTTAGAATCTACCCCAACTACATCCAATAAAACTTGAAGGAATGTTAATGAGGCCCAATTTGCAATTTTTTCTTTGCCTTGTTTCCTCCTCTTTCTACTGAAACCGTTTTATTAAGATACACTTCACAGACTGAGCAATTCACCTGTTTAAAACGGACAATTTAGCGGTTGTAGTGCACTCACAGAGGAGGACAGCCATTCCAACCATCAGCTGGAAGCATTTCATCATTTGCAGAAGGAACCGGTCCCCCTCCTAATCCCCCCACCTCTCACAAAGCTGAGCTCTGTGAATTGCCGATCAAACCAAATTTCCCCTTTTTCCATTTTAAAAGAATTCATTCCCACCCAGCACCTCGATCTCATTTTGTTTCTAATTTCTCACAGGCTCCATTGACGGGAAGGTGAGGGTTACAAGAGAAGAGTGTTGAGCACAAAGTCTCAGGCAGCAAAATGGGTCCGTCTTCAAGAAAATTAACATTGCAATGTAATATCGTAAAGATTAAAATGAATGGGAGAGGTCCAGAATTTTAAGTAAGGCCAGCATTTGCTTCCACCAGCCGGACTCAGTTCTTCACTGTCGTAACCCTTATTTGCAAAAACAATCAGTCTGCCAAAGGGGGCCATCGTTAAACTACATTATTTTTTAAAAATATCGCACAATCATGTTGCATTATCTCGATGGTCGAGCTTTATGGGTGTCCTAAATTTTGCACGTTTGACAAATGAGTTGTTCACCTTCTTCCAAGCCCTGATATCATTTTAATTTTTTGTTATTTTGTCCTTTCTCTTATGACTCATCTAAAAAAAAAAAAAAATGCTTGTTTTTTTCTTAGTGCAATGCCTGCCCGGGGCGCGCCGTGAAAATGCGTGGGGCGTGGTGTATTTATGGCTGGTCTTCAGGGTAAAGTACATAGGGAGGTAGTAAAATTGCCTGATGCAAATTTATTTAGTTAATAAAAAAAAATAAGGAGGAACATAAAAAAGCAGAGCAATCTAATTGGGTTGTGATGGAGCCACCTGATAACATTTTACCCAGAAAGGAATAATTTAAGCACAAAATCCCAGAGGCACTCAGGAAACGCAGCAAGTGGTAAATGGCCCCGAGAAGTTATGGTTTGGATCCAGAAGGTCCCCCCAATGGCCTACGTGTAGAAGGTGGTCTCCAGTTCATGATGCTCTTAGAAGGTGGTGGAGCCTTTAAGAGGTGGAGCCTAGCGGGAGGAAGCTAGGTCTTTGGAGGTGTGCCCTTGAGAGCCTGGTGGGACTCTGGCCCCTCCTCTTCCTCTCTCTTTCTCCCAGCTGCTATAGGACGAGCAGCTTCCTCCACCACCTGCTCCAGCCACCATGCGCTCTGCCACCACAGGCCCAAAGCTAGAGGCTCCAGCGGCCCTGGGTGGACACTGAGCCCAAACCAACCTACCTCTTAAGTTGACTCTCCAGGCGTTTTAGCACGAGGTAGAACTGGCTGAGGAACCCAAATCATGGAAACTGAGAACAACTTTGTTGTTGAACTCTTACAAACAGAAAAATAAAATAGTGGTCAGCAAGGATTTGGAGGAACTGGAGATACAGCGAAGGGTAGAAAATTTTAGTTAGAAGAAAAAAAAATTTAGGGATCTCTTATAAAACACAGTGACTCTAGTTAGTAGCGATGTATTCTATTTTTTGAAAATCATTAAGAGTGGATTCTTTGTTCCTGCCACACACAAATAAAATTGAATATATGTGAGCCAGGATGTATGTTAATTAAGTTGACTGGGCCATTGCACAATATAAACATAGGTCCAAGCATGCTGCATGTTGAAAATATAGACAATTTTTTTATTTGTTGATCGCCATAATTTGTTTTTTAAAGGAATACGCTTTGGGTTTGGCAAGAGCCAAAATGTACGCACAATGCTTGAATATATTAATGAAAAAAAATAAGGAAAAATTCAAAGAGCTAGTGTTTATGAAGTGCCTCGATGAACCTCGTTCTTCCGTAATAGCTTCCCCACACAGCCTTCCACAAACGGTCGCTCTGATAAGGATCCTGGGACATTGAGTAAACGAGGCCAAGATGGCGGGTGGAAGGGACAGTCATCCTGAACACAGTCCTGTTTCCAGTAAGAGTTTCTGTTGGGTCAGTGTGTCTCAAAAATAGGACAGCTGCAGACAAAAACAGCTCAAAACGTGAGTCTATGCTCAGGGAATATAGGAACGGTGAAGATGGTTCTAGCTGGATTCTATAGCTCCAATAGTCCAGAGATGTATGTGCCGGCTGCAAAAACAAGCAAGCCCACTGGAAGGTGGGGGGGAGGGAGTGCTTCAACTGAAGGCCCTTTGAGAGCACAGTGTGATTCCTGCGTAGGTGAGCTCCTGCTCCAGGGGGGATCATAGATTCATGGTGGTGAAGCAGGGGGCGGAGGGGACCTCATGGCAGGCTGCCTTGAGCTCTGCAGCCGCCAGGAAGTGGGGAAAGCCATCTGGGTGAGGGTGACTGCTGTTTCAGCTCACAGAGCTCCATACTAAGGGCACAGCAGCTGGAAAATGTGACGAAGAACAGCGCTTGCCCCTTCGTCCTCCTGTTGAAGTTTTTAGCTTCTTAAAGAGTCGTGGTGCGACATTTGTAGTGTACAATAGAGCCGCGCGTCACAGAGCGGCGCTTCTGTCAGTGACAGACGGTGTGTACAGTGGCTCTGCAGAGTCACACCCGTGACGTTGGAGCTGCCTCCGTTGGTGAAGCTACGCTCTTGGCTGTTCAGTGACAAGACCATCTCATGATGCGTCTGCCGGGATGCATTCTTATCCGTAAGAGAGGTCACTGTGGCTGTTTCTAAGGACACGGCTCAGCACCTTGATTCCATTCACACGACTGTGCAATTGTCTCAACGACACATGTTCAAAAACAGTTCTGTCGTCGCATCTTTAATCTCTTTTTAAAAGATGGCTCGAGATAAAATATGCAGGACAGTGGCCTTGCCATCCTACCACTGGTAAGTGAGTGGTTCGGGGCTTTAAGTCCAACCACACTGTGCAACCACCCAGCCACCATCTTTCACGGACCAGCTCATTCCCCATGTCCCAGCCTCTAGCAGCCATGAGTCTCTTCTGTCCCTATGAATTTGTCTACTGTATACATTTTAAAAATGCAGTCATACAGTATGTGTCCTTTTGTGAGTGGCTTACCCCACTTATTACTACATTCTCAAGGTTCTTCCACGTCGTAACAGGTGTCAGCATTGGATTCCCTTTTAAGACTAACACTACACTGTGTGTATATACGTTGTTTTGTTTGTCCAGCCATCTATCGATGAACATTTGAGTTGTTTCCAACTCTGGGCTAACATGAATGCTATTACTTTGAGCTTTGACATAAAAATAACTATTGGACAGACAAATGGGTAAAGAAAATGTGGTACATATACACAATGGAATATTACTCAGCCATAAAGAAGAATAAAATGATGGCATTTTCCAGGAAGTGGATGGAACTGGAGAATGTCATGCTAAGTGAAATTAGCCAATCCCCAGAAAACAAAGGCGAAATGTTCTCTCTGGTATGTGGATGCTGACTCACAGTAGGAGGTTGGGGGAGTGGAGAAATGAGGGTTCAACAGATTGGACAGGAAGGAGTGGAAAAAAGGGAGGGAGAGGAGATGGGAATGGAAAATACAGTAGAATGAATTAGATATAATTTTCTTATGTTAATATATGAATACAACGATTGTGTAACCCCTCATCATGTACAACCGCAAAATAGGAAGTTATACTTCATGTATGTATAATACATCAAAATACATTCTACTGTTATGTGTGACTAAAAAGAACAAATGAAAAATTATAAAAACAGAACAAAAGTCGTAGGAGTCCCTGTTTTCAATTGTTTAGGTTATAATAACTCTATGCCTAGCTTTTGGAGGATCTCCATATAAGGATCACATTTTTAAATATCCAT